>NC_039249.1:1666046-1976387 GCF_003368295.1 Carassius auratus
TCGTGTCTGGAAACAGTTTGTGGTTGATATCCAGCACTGATGTGGTGTAGCTTGTTCTCAGCCCAGAGGATCTCTCAGTCCTAAGATCCCAGACCTGGTCAAGTGGAAACAAGCAATCCAGATGAAGTTGTTTAACGGACAGAGAGCTCAGGCTTATGTTCTGTTTGATTTTAGCAGTGTGAGCAACTATGACCCTTGTAGTACTGTACACTTACCATTCTTCAAGCTGCTTTAAGACCTTTTGAGAAGCTTTTTCTCTGAAGACAATTTACCACATCCTCTTCTTTCACTCCCTTCAAGAGCATCACTTGGTCAAAACCCCTCATTTGGCTGATGAGATCATCTGTACAAATTAAAATACTGCAATAAAAATTAAAGAATTAAGAAAAAGTTACAGAGGCCAAAGGTCTTGCTCATGAGACTGCATTAGCATGTGTAGTTCTCAGAGACTCTAGAATTCATTCTATTGTTGCAGTAAATGTGTTTTTTTCCCTCTAGAATCTTTCTCCAAAGTTCCTGACTTCTCTCACAAATGTGTTTTTAGTCTGTGCAGTGTAAGCCTTGGCTTCAAACCAATCCACTATCAATTCACAATTTATAACATAACATTTAGAAAACAATGAAATAATGTACATTGGTGTTTATATCAACTAAACCAATTTCATGAATACTTGTCTACTCTTAAAACAGGTGGTTGTGTTTTAAAAACATAATATTAAAAATGTCCAGTCACACTTGCTAACATGCTGTAATTGTAATAGTATAAAACGAAATCAAGGCTGACCATGACCAGCTTCTGTGAGAGATCATCATAAAATGTTGTATAACACATCATTGCTTCAACACACACATACCAGAGGACTTCTGTTTGTTTGAGCACAAGATGGCCATCTTCATTCCTCATCCTGAGCAAATCATTTCCTTGGTCTTCCTTCTCTTCTGTGAAACAAGATAATCTCTACTTACTCTGTGTGCAATTAATATTGCTCATTAAACATAATTAAGTTAATTTAAAGTAAGATTCAGACCAGAGCATTTGAGGAGTAAATGTTGATTAAAAAAAAATATTCTAAACAAATGTACCTGGGAAGAGCTGATCATGGCAAGATTCGCTGAGACTCAGAAATAGCTCTTTTAGTTTTTTAGGAAGGTTTGTGAGGGTTGGCTCTTGAGTGAGCTGTTGAGCTTGATATTTTAGACCTGAAAAGAAGAACAGCATTAGGATTATCTGCAAAAAATCCTGTAAGACAGAAAGAAGGAAATATTATTAATTACGTGCAACTTGTACATTACACCTCTGTAAAGATGCTGTATAATTAAATGTTAAATGCATCCATTATTGAAAGCAAGTAATTAATAGCAAAGCTATAGTCATATGAATTCTATGATAGTGTCAGATGAGACCGTCCTGGGGCTTGTACAATATCATACAAGTGTTAAACTGGATTATTAAGACTGTGATGTGTTTAGGGATCATTTTTAAGACTTTGACCCTGTCCAGATACCCACACTTGCAGTCTTGGCCACTTGAGAGTGTGTGTACATGACAGTGTGTGAACAAGACTGTCCCCCGGTCTTAATAATGCCAAAGCACAGCGTCCTTAACACACACTAAAACCCTCTCCAATACTGCTCCGGAGCACTATACAAAGCTTAGTGTATCCCATCATGCATCATGTTTTGGAATAAATCGTCAGACTTTTTGCTGAGATCTCACAAGAGGTCATGGAAGCTGCTCCAATGTACAGTATGTGAAATATTGATAATTAGATATTAAAAATCTCTGTAAACACATAAGTGTCCCATAAAGGCAGTGGCTCCCAATCCTGGTCCTGGAGAAGCCTAACACTGCACATTTGAGATGTCTCCCTGATCAAACACACCTGATTCAACTCATCAGTTCATCAGTGAAGACTCCAAGGCAGATAAGAGAGACACCAAAACCGTGCAGTGCTGGGCTTCTCCAGGATCAGGATTGGGAAACACAGTCATCAGGTCATGAAAAGTTCGACACACACTTGTGGTCATCATGCTCACTCGAACACTAGGCAAAATACAGGAAAGACGTCAAATAAGTAATCAAGTGGTCAAGTGCAAAGATGGCAAGTATGGGTATTTGGACAGTGCAACAGTTTAAGAAACAACAAATGCTGTACAAATTATAACAGCAGGAATGTTTGAAAAAAAGGGACAAACTATCACAGACTTACTGCTGCAAATATCTGCCTCCGCAGCTTTCTGTCTTCTCCATTTCTGAAGGAATCCCTCTCCAGAAACACCACTGGGCTGACTGCCTTTATGTCTTTTCAGCTAAAAATAAAAATAAAACAATAAAATGGGGAGAGTAAATAAAATTGAATTATATAAAGAATGTTAATAATGATCTGTGAGCAAAATATTTAGAATAATAAATATATATAAATATATATATATATATATATATATATATATAAATTGATATGAATGAACTGCAAAATGGGAAAATACATGTTTTATTATTTATTTTTAATTTGATTTTTTTTTTTTTTTTGGGATTTACATTAAAAGGTATTAAAAGCATGCTACAGAACATATGATTACTGTGATATCTGTCATATAAAAGCACATAAAAACACTAACATTACAGTGATACAAACATAGCTGGTTTGGTGATTATTGTATTGATTATTAATATACCATAGTAAAACTACAGTTACAGTTACTAATGTCCCTGTTTACTGTGTTTTAACTTCACCATTTCATTTATTACTATTGTAAGTGTCGTGATTACCATGATTTTACTACAAACACAACTTACATCATTAATCCTGAAATTAATAATAATATAAAACTGTTCGAAGGTCTATGGCACGTCAGGTGACAGATAGAGTTTAATCAGACTAATTAGCAGCTGTGTTCATTTATTTAAACGCAATGAAACTCAAAGACTGCCGCGGATGACCAATATAATACAGCGATTAAACATATGGCACTAATTTGATTAATAAATAAGACAGAATACATTTTATAAAAGGCATTAAAAGAGCGTATATACGACTACTCACCCAAACTGTGGAACTGATAGCAAGTATCGCGATGTGTGCTGAATGAGACTTCTTGAACGTGATTTCATAGCGATAAACATCTCATGTCCTCGTGTCGAATTCTGACGCCAAAAGTTTCCCATTGAAAGCAATGAAGGTCGTAGTGCTTCGATATTCGACGCCGAGAGGCACATTTGGCGTCATAAAAGTGACGCTAGGGGCGCTTGACCATGCTTCGGTTTTTGACGCCTTTGGAGTGAGAATGGGTTGATTTCTCACACACAACAACCTCCTTGACACCAACCAATCTGGCTTCAGAAGTGGACATTCAACTGAGACGGCCTTGCTCTCAGTTACTGAAGCCCTGAGACTAGCAAGAGCAGCTTCAAAATCCTCAGTACTCATCTTACTGGACCTGTCTGCTGCTTTGACACTGTTAATCACCAGATTCTCCTGTCCACCCTCAGAAAGATGGGCATCTCTGGAACTGCACTCCTGTGGGTTAAGTCCTACCTCTCTGACAGATCCTTCAGTGTGTCTTGGAGGGGTGATGTTTCTAAGTCACAACACTTTGCTACTGGGGTTCCTCAAGGGTCAGTACCTGGACCACTTCTCTTCTCCATCTACATGACTTTTCTTACCACTGCTACGCTGATGACACTCAACTCTACTTCTCATTCCAGCCTGATGACCCGACGGTAGCTGCTCGCATTTCAGCCTGTCTGAGTGACATTTCTAGCTGGATGAATGACCATCACCTTCAGCTTAACCTTACAAAGACTGAACTGCTGGTGATTCCAGCTAACCCATTGCTTCATCACAACTTCTCTATACAGCTGGGTTCATCAACCATTACTCCCTCGAGGACAGCCAGAAACCTAGGAGTTGTGATGGATCATCAGTTAAGCTTCACAGACCACATTGCTACAACGACCCGGTCCTGCAGATTTGCCTTACACATCATTAGGAAGATTAGACCCTTCCTGTCAGAGCAAGCAACCCAACTTCTTGTCCAAGCTCTTGTTCTCTCCAGACTGGACTATTGTAATGCTCTCCTGGCTCTTCCTGCATGCACTGTCAAGCCTCTGCAATTGATCCAGAATGCAGCAGTGAGGGTTGTCTTCAATGAGCCAAAAAAGCTCACGTAACTCCTCTCCTCATCAGGTTACACTGGCTACCAGTAGCCACTTGCATCAAATTCAAGCTTTGGATAAAGGTGTCTGCTAAAATTATTAAATGCAATTGTTGTATTGTGAAGAATTTATGGAAAGATGTACAGTAAGCATAATAACCTACATAATGAATACATTATGTGTAAAAACTTCAGGTTATGTGTTACCAAATATTGGAAATGAAAATGTTTAATGACTATAAATGAAAAAAAAAAATAAAATAAAATAAAAACATCTCATTAACGTCTTATTTCATAGAAGGTCACACCTTTTCTTGTCAGTGCTGATCATGTGATCACTCAAACTTGTTCATGATTGAAGAAACGTCTTCTAGTTACTTGCACCTGGTTTCTGGGTTTGATTGCACTTACATGCATTTCAAAAAATGTGACTGACCCGGTCTAATGACAGTATTCCATAACTTCAGTGACTCGTCTCTAATTTGGATCAGAAAATTCCCAGAACATGAATGCGACAAAAGTACTTTATTTTTGCATTCAAGAGCACTGGACTGTGATGCACTCAAAACAGGTTTCAGGTCAAGTATATGCTCATACAGTACCTTTGAGATCCACATTTTATGTTGGATTAAAAATAAATATTTTACATGAAAGAGTTTTCAGTTTATTTGTATAGCACTATTTATGATACAATTCATTTCCATGCAACTTTATAGAGAATTAAGTTTCTACATTATTTAGTAGTAGCTTATAAGTGGTGACTGTCAGTTTGTGCACATATGACAGAAATTTTCTGAAAAATGAATACAAGACGTAGTCAGCCAGATGATGAACACTATTAACAGCAATTATTATATGATGCAGTCACACATGTAGCAATCTCTGTTAGTTCTGTTTGTTGATTGAGGGTTAGCATTATCTTAGGTCTTCTGAGGGTCAGCTTCATCTCTTCTCAGGTGTCCTTATTCCATGTTGTCTTTGCTTTGTGTGTTTGTGTTAAAGCTTTTATAGTTCAATGGAAAATAGTTTGCCACACCTTTATGAAAAAATAAATAAATAAAAATCGTGCAAATTTGCATGCTTGTTTTTTGCCTATGTGTGTGTGTCTATATATATATATATATATATATATATATATATATATATATATATATATATATATATATATATATATAAGGGCCGGGACTCGATTAAAAAAAAATAATCTAATTAATTAGAGGCTTTGTAATTAATTAATCGAAATTAATCGCATTTTAATCGCATATAAATATTTGACCTGAGAACAGTGAGAAGTTTTTTTTTTTCACATGGATTTATAGTATACCATTGAATAATGACTGAATACATAAGCTTAAGCAACAAAATATTGTTTATTTTTGTTCAACCAAGTCTAGCAGACCAGTGCAATTTTTGACATTAAGTGTAGCAATAGCATATTTAGAAACAATTTAGAAATAGTACATTTCAGAAATTCAGGAAGCTTATAGGTGCTGGAACCTTCTGTAAAGTGTTTTTTTTTTTTTTTAAGTAAAACACAATACTGTCAATTACATTCAGAACATTGGAAACACTGACTATTAGAACATACCATAACATACTAAGCCCAACTCTCAATAACCTTGGCCAAAACAATAAAGAGTTCAACATAAACTGTTGCACCAACAAAATAATACATAGTTCAACATAAAGTGTAAAGTCCACGCTAGCTGCTATATGTTTTGCGTTGAGGTGACACTTGAGGCTCGATGTGCTGTGGTGATATGCGAACGCTAGTTGGTGCTCCAGTATAATCGGTCCGCCGAAACTCATCCAGTGAGAAACGTTCCGCGGTGCAAAAATACGTTATTAAAAATGCGGGATTTTGTTTCTGTAATTAATTAATCTTAGTTAACGCGTTATTTTTTGTGTAATTAATTAATCTCAATTAACGCGTTAAAGTCCCGGCCATAATATATATATATATATATATATATATATATATATATATATATATATATATATATATATATATATATATATATATATATATATATATATACATACAAATAAATAAATAAAAGCCTACTAAAAAAAAAAAAAAAAAAAAAAAAGAATGCCATCTTTAATCTGGCACCATTTATTATTAAAAACATAACGTTCTTACAATAAAATAGTTAATTTAATTGGTAGTTGAAGTGTTAATAAGGAAAACAATTACAACATTACATTTAACCATCACCATGATCAAAGAAAAGAATGTTTATATTAAATGAAATTAAAAGCCAAACAGTAAAGACGCATTAGTGAGAAATACAGTCACAATGCAGTCTCTGCTGTAATGTCATGATCTCAGACAAGAGATCAGTTTATAAACTGCTGGAAATACAGGAATAGTTGGTCAAACTTCATCACTCAACGATATCACCGCACCCTTCTCACTAACCAGAATATCTCATTTCAGGGATGTTCAACACCCTGATTTCCTGGAAATAAGTAACAAGAAAAAAAAAATTAATTAATAAACTGATTTAAAAAAATAATAAGGTAGAAATTCAATCTTGAATTTATTGGCTTCGGTCGGACAGACACGTTCTTGTGTTCACAAAACGACTGGACTGAGAACAACAGAAGATGTTTTAAATGCCGACTATTCATTGTAAACGATTTATTTTATTTTATTAACTTTACACAATGTCTTTTATAACCAGGTGAGACAAAGGACACAAACATCAGTCTGCATGAGTATATGAACCACAAACCACATAAACACAAAAGACATGCCCTGTGGGAAGGAGCCTAAATTTAGATCGGACCGACTGAACGACCCACAGAGGAGGGAAATAAACTACTGTTCACTTCTACAAAGATCTGATCGGATGAGAACAAAACAGAATACAACTCAATACATATATGTGTGCGTATAACACACACGCACACGCACACACATTTCTCCATCTTCCTCATTTAACTGCTTCAACTCGTTCCATTCACTCCAACCTGAGAAATAAAACCCATTTCTGCGAACTCAAAAAAGCTTCAAAAATATTTTCCACAGGGCTCAGTTTATCCCATCAAACAATCTATCAGCACCTTAAAATGTGTGAAGTACAAGCAATCGAGGACTAAACTGACATGTTAACACACATCTCCATTATCCAGAGAGTTTCTTTCACTGGACCTAAACACATCTGTTTCTGCTGTTTGAACTTCAGAGTTTATCTGCTTCGATATCTTACAATATCAAAAAAAAAAAACATAATTTATATATATATATATATATATATTTAAATAAAACAATTGCTATTTGAACAATTAGACGTTCTTGCACCATAAATGTGGCAATAATTGTTTTTAATTAATTATAAAGAATTCCAAGCACCACAAAACTGCTCGTCCCTACAGCCATAAACAGAGAAAGTGCTTTATTTTTTCAGTCAAAAACAGGGTTTTCTAACATTTAAATACAGTAATGTATTCATAACTATCAAATATGATATAAATGGCATAATAAAAAAAAATGCTGTATAGATATTATAAGATATATAATGAAAACATTGGTCCGCTGGAGTTGTGTCACTGGTGTTAAATTAAACTGATGACATCACTTGACTTCCTCCTAACTATGTTTTAAAAACAAGGCCTAAGTGAAAGCAATGTGCATCATTTAATGATTTAATGATTTTATTTTTTAATCATTCCCATGATTATTCCAGGATCCTTAAAAGTAAAATGTAAAAAAAAACAAAAAAAAAAAACAAAACAAAAAAAACCATCCAAAGCCATCACCATTATTGATAAAAGAATGTAACTCCAAAATACAGTATTAAAGGGGGAAAATAATTATTTCAGATAGTTAAGACATATTAGAGTTAAATGTCTATACATAGAGGATTTTGTATTTATATTTTGTATTGTATAATCACTAAATAAATTGGACAATAATGTCAACAGAAACTTATTTTAACGACCTCAGCGCATGGTGTAAATGAGTCTCATTCTCATGTGATGATTATCTATTATGACACGCAGGCACTTCTAGATGTGTAGCCTACACAACTATATCATTTTACATTGTAATCCTTTGTAATTATATATATGTTTTTCATATTTGGCATGCTTGTGTGCTGCGGTGTGTAATAAGCAGCGTGCATGCTTTGTGGAGCCGCCTATACTAACGCGTGCTTTAAATAACAAAGAAAAAATGATTTGATATCTAATATATAAAATTTCAGTATCTAAATCCAGACTAGACCAGGTTTGAGTTGGTCTATGGCCCAGTCTATTTCAAGTTCTTCAACATATCAACATGCCAACAATGCACCTGAACACACCTCTGTGTAGCCCAGCACACCCATGGGTGCACAAACGTGCAGGACGGGGGACATGAGAACTAATAAAAACACTTGAGCCAGATGTATGATGTAAATGTATGCATGAAAAAAAAAGTCTTTAAAGATTTGCATTATAACTGAAATCTACAGTTGCACATAGTTGAAGTCATTTTGCAATAAATAAAAAAAATAAAAAAAAAACAACAACGGAAAAGGAGAGCTACTGTATATTGTGATGCGCTTGGAGTTTGTTGAATTATTATGTTTGGACTAATGCATGTCACTAGGCTGAAAATCCAGTGTGCATTTGATGTGGTTTTTAACAAAAGGATTAGTACAGCATTATGGTGTTCTGGGATGGATAATTAGCTATTCAGCAGTCCGGTTTCCCTTTATTGAGGTTTCAAACCATGAGCTTTTGAATCACAAACCAGAATGTTCAGTCAGAAACCTTTCAAGTGAAGATGATTTAAAGGGACAGAGTTTCTGCATCGCTCCAGTCCGTCCTACTGAACAAACACTTAAAGGTGCTGTAGGGGACTTTTGTAAAAAGATATTTTTTACATATTTATTAAACCTGTCATCATGTCCTGACAGTAGAATATGAGACAGATAATCTGTGAAAAAAATCAAGCTCCTCTGGCTCCTCCCAGTGTCCTATTGCCATTTGCAGAAACTCCATCTGCTCCCGGTAAAAAACAACCAATCAGAGCTGCGGTCCGTAACTTTGTTTGTGTTCAAAATGTAGAAAAATGTATATAATAAGCGAGTACACTATGAATCTATTTTCCAAACCGTGTTTTTGGCTTGTCCTGAATCACTAGGGTGCACCTATAATAAGTGTTTATATTCAGACTATTTTAGATTGCTTTGGGGATACCGCGGCGGAGTAACCCAGTACCTTTGTGATTCTTCATAGACATAAACAGAGAGAAGTAGTTCCGGCTACGATGTTCTTCCGCAAGACACAAACAGTTCTGTTTATTAACCGCTAGAGCGTCAAAAGTTACCGACCGCAGCTTTAAAGGAACACGCCACTATTTCTGAAAATAAACTCATTTTCCAACTCTCCTAGAGTTAAACAGTTGAGTGTTCCTTTAAGAGGCCAACAGTGACACCAACAGCAACCGCTTTTATTACAGAAAACATGAAAACACTAACTGGTTAAACCGGATGATCCACTCAGGAGGCTGTGTGAATGATGGGTGGAACCTGGGCTTGGAGTTGATGTGTTTTTCTTTTCTTTTCTTTTCTTTTCTTTTCTTTTTAAATTCTGAATTAATTTAACCAAAGGTCTTTATTAAAATACTTAGTAAACATGAACACGTAACACTATGCAAAACTTAAAGGTAAAGTGGAAATACCGGCTCAAATCTCAATTAATTATAATAATTATTATTATTATTATAATTATATATAATATATAAGTATAGTAATGGCTCTTGAATATTAATTAGGCTATATAGGTAACTTTAGGTCATATTGTGGAACAGGAAACTGGGACCCTCAATAATCTCAGGGAAAGAATGGTGTAAAACGCCTTTAAAAGAAGTTAACTGCCAAATTTAATAATGTTATGGTTTCATATTCAGTCTTGAGAATGCAATTATTTTTGTTCTGTTGACAGTACTAGTTTTGTAGACACAAATAAAAGCAAGGTCAATAAATATGTGTACGTGTTCATATCTCCTTCTCTGCATTGATACATATATTCCTCTTTCAACTTCCTCATAAAGGATTCAAGTTTAGTGACACAAAACACACCAAACACGATGCAATCTCAACAGATAATGCTCACCTTGCTATGATTGTGACTGTCTTCTCTTTAAATTATTTTCCAAAAGAAAACAAACAAACAAACAGACAAACACATTAATACAAACACATAACACTGCGTTCTTCAATATTCTTAAAACATTTAAAAGCAGCTGTTACATTCACAGTATCTCCGCTGAAAACAAACAAACAAAAAAAAAAAAAAAAAAAAGATGCAATAGAAGTCTTCTTAAAGGTGCAGTGTGTACATTTTAGCGGCTCACTCTAGTGGTGAGGTCGCAAATTGCAGCCAGCGGCTCAGCCCCCGCTTTCCTCATCTCTTAGAGAATCTAAGGTGGCCGACGCAGATAAAGATGTCATTGGTCAAGACAGAGAGCAATTAGATTCCTTTACACAAGTTAAATCAAAGAATTATATTTAATTAAATATGCAATCCATCGATGGAATTGTGAATGTTAAAGTACTTGTTCATCATTGTGTCAGTGTTTTATTCACAATAACAACACGCAAGTCACGAAACGCGCTGTGTAGAGCTGTGTTTGTTCCTTCATGGCTACCGTAGAAACATGGTGGTGACTTCCATTTAAAGGGACCCACTGTGTATGTAGATAAAAATAACTCAATCTAAAGTAATAGAAACATAACGGTTCATTAAGTTCTTTATACACTTCTGAAAAGTTTTTTTGGGAAAGTTTTCATGGTTTATAGGGTTAAATGTACACTTGAGCCGCAATGTTTTTCATTCACCCACACCGCATTTTTTTTTTAGTTTTGTATTTTTCTTATTGTTTTATTAAAATATCTCCATGAACATAATCATCAATTCATTGCTGTATTGCACAACATAATGTCAAGACATGAAAGATTTTGTGTGTGTGTAACAGCTTTAGGGTTGTTAATGTGCAAAATAAGAGCATACATAAAAAAAAAAAAAAAAAAAAACATTTCTTCCAAAGCGTAAAATCTCCTAGGACATAAAAGTAATTAGTCTGTGGCTTCACTCTCAGCATATGCAGAATATAATTGTGAATAACAATGTGTAGAGTAGGATAGAAGTATGTGAGCTACAAACCAGCTTGTTTATTACACATAGCCTACAATTATGCATTTAGCAGATGCTTTTATCCAAAGCCACTTACAGTTCATTCAGGCTATACATTTTTTTTTTTTTTTTATCAGTATGTGCATTCCCTGAGAATTGAACCCATGACCTTTTGCACTGCTGACGCAATGCCCTACCACTCTTCTTTATGAATACGACTATACAAAATAATAAAATATAATAAGAAATACCAGTCTGCAACATCAAGCAATATCACAAGTTATTAAACTATTAAAATAACTGGACGTGAATGAACCCACACACGTTCAAATTACAAATGGCAGCGGACAATGTTACACAAAAAAAAAAAAAAAAAAAAAAAAGGCAGATTAAAATAATTTTGAAGACTGTTCTCGGGTTGTACAGCCATCGTGATGGGAACCACACAGTAAAACACAACAGGAATTGAGGTTCAAATTGGAAAACATTATCTGAAGAATCTTATAGATCATCGGAGATCTCATTACATGAGAACTCAATCCAGTTATGGTGAAGTTGTAAGATGCGTTCACACTGACAGTGATTTGCATCAACAAAGCAGCTGGACTTCATTTGATCTCAAGAGTAGAAACCTGCTGAGAATCGCCATTCCACTTTATGCAAATGAGCAGGAAAGCACTGCCGCGACAGCCAATGGGAGTGCAGACAGCTGAACCAAAACTTTGACATCTACTAGATGTTTCCGCTGGCGTCGAGCAGCTGTTCTCTGATGGAGTTGAGCTCCGCTAAACCTTCGTGGAGATGTTTGGCCAGACCCCGCACCTCAGCCGTCACCTCCTTCTTACAGCCCTTCTTCACCTCCTTCAAGTCTTTAGTGAAGTACTTGTCTATTCCTTTCTGCAGACTGGCTAACTTGGCCAGTGTGTTGCGAATTATTTCTTCAGCCTGATCTACTGGGCCATCAACTAAGCTAATGGTCTGGAGTGCGCGGCGTACCTCCCAGTCTCCGGTGTAGTAGTTGTTTCGTCGCAGAAGTGGATGAGAGCGCAGTCGACAGAGACCTTCAATGATGAACAGCAAACAGCGCTGCATTTCCACCAGCTGCGCCTCGTAGTCCATGATGATGAGCTCAATCTTCTTACGGTCCTGCAGAAATATGTTTAAAATATGTATTTATATGAGAACACATAATAGTAAGTTCACATTAATTGATGTTATTTAATGCATTAAGTGTTAATGATTTATTAATCTTTGTAAAAAAAAAAAAAAACATAAAAAATATTAACAGCGTTTACATTTTGGCATTTAGTTCAAGTGGCAATGCATTGGTCAGAGGCCATGGGTTCAATGCCCTGGCAATGCAGGAACTAGTAAAGTGTATTTACTGGATAAAATGCACAAATGTGCATGTAAATATATTTCTGTACTAAGAAATATGAAGATATATAGTTGAATCTTTCACAGTTAAACAATAATAATAATGATAATACAAAAAGCATTGCCAGTTTGGGTCAAATTGGCCTCGGGTTTATTGCAGTTTTGCAATGCAATGTTTTTGATCAAAATAAATTAATAAATAAAGGTATTCATGGTTTCTGCAGGTTTGAAAGATTTTAAGACCTTTATAAGAGCTAAGAAATTATTATTTTTTGTCTTACAGAGAAAATATCAGTTATTTTTCAAAAGAAAGTGAGATTGTGATTAAAACATGAACAGATATCTGCCAACAGAGACAGAAAAATATAAACTTAATTCAAAGGGAAACAATTTATGATTCCTCGCTGTCTTCAACATCTCATTTTTTTTTTTTTTTATACATTTATCAGAAAACAAGACTTCATATGTTTCCTGTTGCATCTCAAGTAAATGCATCTTGATTTAAGGATGTTTAGATATATTTATTGGGTAACACGTCCAAATTGTTGAGGAATACATTAATTGTTGTGCAGTTTGTGTATCATTTAATTCCATAACGGTATGAATTCAAGACTTTCTGCACGTAATACGACCTTTTAAAGTCTTATTTTGTGGAAGAGGAAATCAAGACTTTCTAAGACCTCATTAAGTCCCACATAAACCCTGATCCAGCTCAGCCTACTGTTACTTTTACTTCAAACTAAAATTAAACTGCAAAACTCAGCAATTATACAGTACCTTTTAATGCTGACAACCATGTCATGAGATAGAAAGAAGTTTGCACGCTAGTGTTCCAGTAAGCCATGTTAAAACTACTATTTAACTATTTAATTGTGTAATATATGGATGATTATTTAACCCAACCGCTGGGCCAAAACATCCCAATCGCTGGTTTTATCCACAGTTTATCCAGCGCTGGGTTGCATTTAACCCAGCATTCTTTAGAGTGTTGTAAAAAAGATTGAAAAGGATTAAATGGATAAGTGCAAGCATTTTCTTCTTTTGTGATCTGATAAATAAATAAAATGAGCCTAACGTGGCTTTAGAATAGCTTCACGTTGCCTAATTAAGCGCTGGGCATACGCACGTGCATGTTGTTGATGGTGTCTGAGATGGAGGCCGAAGCGGCTGTGATGCCGCCCGCTGTAGCCACGCCGAGGCCGATGGCCGAGATGATGACGGACACCCCGAAGGTGACGGGAATCAGCGCCAGCCCCGCGATAGCTGTGGCTCCTCCCACCGCGGTGGTCGTTCCTCCCGTGATGTTGGCGATTTTAGTGCGGTGGTGGAAGTTGCTGAGGTCGTCTGCGATGCTGTATAAGATCAGCACGTGCTGGTAGAGCAGCTCGGCGCGCTCCATGAACAGCTTCAGATACACACGGAGACTGCGGTGGACCTTATCAGCGACCGCTTTAAACGATCTGACAGGAGACAGACACAGACTTCATGAGTGTTTGACTCCTGGAGCACCAGATCATCCGATGGTGGATCAAAGTATACAAATCAAATGAGAATAAACTTGATTCAAAGGCCAAAACAAGATTGGCAGACATTTTTAGCTATTATAACAATAAAATTATATATTTAAAAAAATCAACTTTTTGAAGAAAAAGAAAGATATTTACTTTTCCTTAGAATTTTTTTTTTTTTTTTTAACCCAACTTGCAGATATTTGTTCTCATGTGCATAAAATCAATTTTTCAGAGGACAAGATTTCTCATCTTTGAATATTTTAATACGTTTTAGTTTTTAAGTCAATATAAATTTACTTGAGATGTAAACTGACTATCTGTTTTATTTTTTTCAGCATGTAGATCACTGATGAAGTCTTACACGGTCTCTTCTTCTTTAGATCTGATCGTCTCAGGGGTTATTTCATCCCAGTCTGAAAACAGGAAGATTGACTGTTAAACGAGTCTGATCTGATGTGTGTGTGTGTGTGTGTGTGTGTGTGTGGTGAATTAGTGGATGATTGAATGCACTCACAGTCCACTGTGTTCCACCACTCCATCAGACTGTCAGTGTCCTGCCAATGAAACACACATGTATGACACCAGACTCAACATCACATCGACACACAAGGAATGGAAGGGACTCAGATACATAAACATCATCTACAGTAAAGTAATCGTGATGAGGTATGTCCGGTCTGACTGACCCCTTCATCCTCCTCTTCCTCCTGCGGCTGCTCTTCCTCCTGAGCTCTCAGTCGTCTCATGTCCATCTGAGCTGATATCCACTCAGCCTTACAGAGAAAAGACATCACGTTTAACCCATCACATCAACAGTAAATGCAGTCTTGGTGAACAGAGACACTTGTGAACGGTGATGTACTGTGTGTACCTTGGCAGCTTCAGACAGGTAAAAGTCTCCAGACGTGGCTCCTGGAGGATCCAGAAACTCTTCAGGAAACTCCTTCATGTCTTTAGTCTATTAAAACAGGGTATATTTCTATGAGATGATGACATTGTGGATGGTTTGATTGTGGATTGAGATGAACGCACACTCACCTGTGGCTCTCTGCGATGTGTGTCAGTCTCTCGAGGTTTCTGGGGTTTATTATCCTGCGCGAGAGGAAACTTCAGCGTTAAACGTGTTTGTGTGAACGCCAGCGAAAGCATGATAATGAAGTGATGGAGTTACCGGTTCGTATTCCTCCCAGCCTTCGTCCTCCGCCTTGAACAGATCTGCTCCCTTCGCAGGGAACTCGTCGTCCTCAAAGCTCTGCAGACATCAGTAACAATATCATCTCAATCTCAATCTGACGATCAAACTGAGTTCAGAAGAAGCAGACGCTCACCTTCGAGTCTCGATGGGACAGAAGAGGAGGCACTTTCAGAAGAGGAGGCTTCTTCATCTGAAACATTTACACATTTAGTTACAGGAAAGGGACTACAATCAACACAAATCCGGTGCAGAAAGAAGTCCATCACCTCCGAAGTGTCACAATCTTTGCTCTGCTTGATCTCAGGGGTTTCAGCGCTCTAGAAAACACAGACATCAGTGATCTCGGTCAGCTGTGTGTTAACTAAGAAATATCAATTACTGCTACTGTAGATCATTTCATATTCAATACATGGTCAGGATATTTTAAATAATCGAAGCAGCCTGAAGCAAAGTTTACAAAACGATGAAAATGTCATGAACAAAAAAAAAGTGAGTGTGCGGTAAAACTAAAATGAAAAAAGTTTATGAATGAAACTTTTAATTGTAAATGTCTCTTTCTCTCGGCTCGGAGTTTGACGGTTTACCTTTAATTGTCTGCGAGGAATGCGAGGGACTTTAAACTTCAGCGATTTCTTCTGCACAGACAGTGAATAAACCAAATTAAAATGCAATTAAAATCATCAGAGCGATCCTAAGAGCATAAGCTCACCGGTCGACACTCTGTCATCTCCTGATGTTTCTGAAAGCTGTCTGACCGACTGAAGACATCTGAGGATTTATGGACATCTGTCTCCAGATCAGACGGCTGCAAATAAAAATATGATAAACATATAAACACCCTTAGAATGAGCAGAACTGCTGGATTTCTGAGTCTTGTTTCTGTGGTATGTTTAATCATCATTACCTTTGAATCCCATGACGCAGGACTCATAGAGCCGTTAGAATATGAACTCTAGAAAAGACACATCAGTCATATAAGCAATAATCTCATCAGAAGTGAGCAGAATATGAGACTGTGTGAGAATAACGCTTCTGAACCTGAGCGTTGTTGGGTGAATAACTCCGTCCAGCTTCAGTTTTCAGTACTGTGTCTTCCTGAAAACAGATGTATTAGATGATATCAGTGAACAGACACACAAACCAAAGCATGCTCTCATGAAGAAGTCTTCTTTACCTTCAGCCCGTGAGCTGTGTGACCAAACGCTCCCTTCAGATCATCAAACCCGTCATCATCCTAAAGCACAGTTAATGTTAAACATTCGGACACAAAGAGGAGGATCTGATGAAGATCTACACGACTCGGACAAACCTTCAGATGTTGAGGAGGAGTGAATCCATGAGCTCCCTTCAGCTCAGAGTCATCACTGTCCTGTAACACACACACACACACACACACACATGCATTTACAACATCCTGGAACACACAGTTCAGAATCCGTTTAATGTTTTTGCACTTCTTTACCGAAATGTTATGATATTTTTGTTTGTTTTTAAAGACGGCATTCATAGTTTGACAATATATAATAAAAACTAATACAAAACTATAAAACAAACAGAAACATGTTTATATAAATAAAATAAATAACATTTAATTTAACCAATTAATAAAATAAAAATATATCAATGATTGTAAAATAACCACGGAAGAGGATTATGGCCAAGCAATAATTAAAATTAAAAAAAATTATATCTCGAGATTAAAGTCATCACATTTTGAGAAAAAATAAAATAAATAAAAAAACATTTTCAAGAAACAAAGTAGAGATGTTGAGATGAAATTGTTGAGGAAAAAAGTTTTAATAAAATATTGAGAATAAACTCTTTAAATTATTGAACATTAAGAGAAAATAAAATGTTCATTTTCTCGAATTTTTTTTTAAACATGACTAAAATTTTATGAGTTTAATCTCAACACTTTATCTCAACTTTTTTTTCTTGCAATTTAAAGAGGTTTTTTTTTTTTTTTTTTTTTTTTACAACTTTAACCTCAGGATGGTTTTATTTAAAATGTATTCATTTATTTTCTAATCAATTTCTGTAAACAACCAAAAAGCCACATTTTTCACTAAAAAATAAAATAAAGCATATCCAGTAAATATTAAACAAATAATACTCTGTTTAGAAAATCATTCTACCTTGAGATGTTGTGTTTCCTCCTTTCTTTCATGATTAGCCTTGTCAACCTATTAGCAGATAAACAACAACACAATTATTATATGCACAATTCATCATACTAACACACCGAGTGTTATAACAGAGAGAAAGCATCCGGTCTCACCTTAGATAAACCGATGACAAACCCTCTGTGAGGAACAAACTTAACTCGCACTTTCTTTCTCTGTTTCTGGAAAACATATCACAATAACAATAACAGTGAGTAAAATGATGCATTTATGAAAAACGAAAGACAGAGCAGGAAGATCTCGACCTGTGCGTCAGTCTCTGTGTTTCTCTCTTCATCCTCCAGATGTGTGTCCACCTCTGGCATCTACAGCAGAACATGATGAAGATATCAGCGTGTGGAAGAAAACATTAGTATTCTACAAAGGTAGAGTAAAGTCATCTATCACACGCGTGATTCACTTCGAAACTACTTTGATTGATTGAGTGTTCTGAAGCTGTTGAACAGAAACACACTGAGGCCATCTGCTGGACACAGACCTGCACTGACAACATCCATCACCATGCATTTCTACTCGGTTTGATTGTTTTACCTGTCAGCATTAGTAAACAGCTTTGGATAAATGTGTCTGCTAAATGGCTAAATGTGTATGTGTGTGTGTGTGTGTGTGTGTGTGTGTGTGTGTGTGTGTGTGTGTGTGTGTGTGTGTGTGTGTGTCCATTACATCAAAACTTCATGAATTTGGTAAAACTGTAGAAACAGTTAAATACTCAGCTTTGGGAAAAGATGTACAATTCTGAATAAGAAAGAGTTATTTCATTGGGTTTATTTTTTATACAACAGATTCATCTATTGTAGATTTAATTTAAATTTCCAGATTTGTCAGCTGTAGACAAGAAATATGAATTGAACTGCTCTGATTTCCAGTATTTCTATGATGTGAAAGCTCCCAGCGTGTTGTTTTGATGGGTTTGGAAGGAATGCTTTGACTCATGACCACATGAGCTGATAACTCTTATCAGACACGCTCTCTGAATGCAGGAGTGTGTGTGTGTGTGTGTGTGTGTGTGTGTGTGTGTGTGTGTGTGTGTGACACAGATCACGTTCCGTCAGAGAAACAAACACAACTAGGAAACTGCTTCACCTGGTGACTGTCTTGGACTGAAGCGCCGACATCCACATCACCTTCCACAAAGGGATCTTTGGAGAAGGACTGCAAAACACACACACACACACACATAGTTTTCAAATTCAAATAAGCTTGAAAAAATATATAGTTATATATATATTCTAATTCTGCAAAAGACCAGTGGAAATACCCTTGCCTCCATCAGAGGAGGACCACTCATCTAAACTTTCAATCAGTCAAGTTACTGATCCAGTTTGACTGTAAGAGTCCTGTTTTATTTCCTAACAATGATGTCGAAACATGACTACAACTTGATTGCTCTTCATGAAGCCTGCGATGAAGACATGATTGAGGAGATTGAAGTGGACCAGGCTAAGACTATTGAGGACAAGGCCATGGATAGAAGAAGAAGAAGAAGATAGGGTAAATTGAGACCACACACTGATAAAAAAATAAAAAACCTTGCGGGTCAGAGAGAGGAAGGCAAGAGGAGATATGATCCAGATGAGGCGTTAGCGCTTTCCTTCTGGATTAGAGTGATACTTGAGTATCTGCTCATTTCCCTCGAGGGTTTAAAATCTGCCTTCTCTTCTCTTCCTAATTCCCCTGTAACCACCTTCTCTCCACCTGAACGAGGGTAGGTTTCTTCAGGTCGCTTCTTGACTGGGGCTCCTGTGCATTGCATTTACCAGTATGTGTGTTCCCTGTACCTCGAAAAGGGAACGTCTCAGGTCACTTATGTAGGGAACGAGACACTGCATCCCCGGTTACATAAGTAGCCTGAGACTTTATTTCTGTACTTCCAGACAAACTAAAGTAGAAACTTTGTCTTTGCAACTGGATGAAATACAATAATTGTTACAATAAATGTTTTCTTTATAGTTCTTTTTTTTTACATTTATATATAGCTTATATTAATTTTATTAAAAAAAAAACAAACAAAAAAAAAAAACATAGGAATTGCCAGAGCAAAGATGAAAATAAGACGTATGCAGATTAAACCTCCATTGAGGTATCCTGTGTATTTTAATTCCTGTATGTTTTAATAATGGGTCTTTGTTGGTTTATTGATATGCAATGCGATATTTTAGTCTATATTTCTCATAAACATGCAAACACAGAATAAATTACCTTTGACGGTCGTCGTGGCACAGGAGGCTTGAACTTCTGCAGCTTCTGTCAAAATAAATCAGTCAAAATACAAAACACGTCAACCACAAACAGCAATGTTCGACCTGCTCTCACCGGTGTGCAGTCCACATCTTCTGCTTTCTTCTCTCCCCACGCCACCAGATCCTCATGTTTGGACGAGGACGGTAAATCATCCTAGTATGAGAATTAAATGAGTTTAAATGTTGCTTGTCTGATTATTAAACTGATTATTGAAGTACAGTCGCTCTAAACAAACCTTATAGTCTGGAGAGAGTTTAGCTGAAGCTTCAGCAGATTTCACCTGAAGATGTAAATGAACATCATCATCAGTAATAAATGAAGCTATAATACATTACAGCGGGCTTGACAATATAATAAATCATTATCCCATCAGCCAATAATTATACAGTTCAGGTCTCTTGTGTGTAATGTTATTAACAATCATTTATCTGGAAGCATTGCTAAAAGTGTTCAATGAAAATATAAACTGCTTCTTATTATAATGATTTAAAAATTGTGTCCATAATTGGGAAATTAGCTGCCTTTTGTCTTAGGGTTAAACAAACATATTGATATAGATGTTTAAAGTTATGCATTTATCAGATGCTTTTATCCAAAGTGACTTATTACAGTATGTGTATTCCCTGGGAATCGAACCCACAACCTTTTGCACTGCTAACGCAACGCTTTACCTAGTAAAATAGGCCTTTGCAGGATCAATTCTGTAATTAAATTTAATTAATATTTATAAAATATTATATATTGTTTATATTGCAATGTATAAATTACAAATTTCTACATTATATATTTATAAATTATTATAAATTATTAAACTATTACATAATACTTATGTTATTCATTTGTAATTTAGTTAAAAATCAAACTTTTTTCGTTCATTATATAATTTTAAAAGTATTTAAATTATTTTATTATTTGAAAAGTGTATATATATATATATATATATATATATATATATATATATATATATATATATATATATATATTAAACTATTAACTAAAAACTATTATAACTATTAACTAAAAACAAAACTACTATACAATATTATTATGTTTTTATTTTTTTATAAAAAAATATATTTATGTAAAATATAAAAAGATGTTTAAATAGAATTAAAATACAAACTTTTATTGGCTGTAACGGTAAGGTTTTACCTTCGATCCTCTGCGGTGTGTGATAATCTTGGGTCTTGACTTCTTCTGTTGAGAGAGAGAGAGATAAACATCTGAAACACTGAAACAATCACTGAAACAACCAGGATTCAGGAATAAAGCGCTTCATACAGGTTTGTGCTCGGCAGCTCCGTTCTGATCTTCTTCTTCTGGAGTGAAGAACTCGTCTTTGCCATCAATGGGCTTCAACACAATACAGAAAGAATGAATATGATCTGGAATCAAACACTGAAGCTGATCCTCTTTTATTATCTGAGATGAGATGAGATGAGATTCACCTTTGAGCCTCGATTCAGTGAGCTTGTGTTCGTCTCGGAGATCTTCAGTTCATCTCCAGTTATATCCTGAATCAGAGATACTGAGATTCAGCTCTGTCATTTCTTCACATCACACTCTTATGAAGCTTATCTTCGGGGAAACGTGACTTTGTGTCGCACAGTTCAGAACTTTAACTTTCTCACAGTTTATTTCTAGACATTCTAAATTTATTTAAAGTCACATTTCTGAATTAATTTTATTGCAAATCTGAGTTTATTTCTCACAATTCTGACTTTTCACTTTCAATTCTGAGGAAAAATTTCTGAGATGTGAGAAATGTTTAATTTGTAAGATTTAAAGTTGCTGTTTTCTTTCTTTCTTTCTTTCTTTCTTTCTTTCTTTCTTTCTTTCTTTCTTTCCTTTTGTCTTTCCTTCTTTCTGTCTGTCTTTCTTTCTTTCTTTCTTTCTTTCTTTCCTGCTGTCTGTCTTTCTTTCTTTCCTTTTGTCTTTCCTTCTTTCTGTCTGTCTTTCTTTCTTTCTTTCTTTCTTTCTTTCTTTCTTTCTTTCTTTCCTGCTGTCTGTCTTTCTTTCTTTCCTTTTGTCTTTCCTTCTTTCTCTCTTTCCTTTTGTCTTTCTTTCTTTCTTTCTGTCTGTCTTTCTCTCTTTCTTTCTTTCTTTCTTTCTTGCCTTATGTCTTTCCTTCTTTTCTTCTGTCTTTCTTTCTTTCTTTCTTTCTCATTCTTTCTTTCTTTCTTTCTTACTTCTGTCTTTCCTTCTTTCCATATGTCTTTATCTTTCTTTCTTTCTTTCTTTCTGTCTTTTTCTTTCCTTCTGTCTGTCTATCTTTCTTTCTTTATTTTCTTCTCTTTCTTTCTTGCCTTCTGTCTTTCCTTCTTTCCTCTTTCTTTCTTTCTTTCTTTCTTTCTTTCTTTCTTTCTTTCTTTCTTGCCTTATGTCTTTCCTTCTTTTCTTCTGTCTTTCTTTCTTTCTTTCTTTCTCATTCTTTCTCTTTCTTTCTTTCTTACTTCTGTCTTTCATTCTTTCTTTCTTTCTTTCTTTCTTTCTGTCTTTTTCTTTTTTCTTTCTTTCTTTCTTTCTTTCTTTCTTTTCTTCTCTTTCTTTCTTTCCTTGTCTTTCCTTCTGTCTTGCCTTATGTCTTTCCTTTTTTTCTTCTGTCTTTCTTTCTTTCTTTCCTTTTTTCATTCTTTCTTTATATCCGTCTATCCTTCTTTCTTTCTCTCTCTCTTTCCTGGGCCGAGGTAAGCTTCTAGAAGTGTATATCTTATGATTGTGAGGTATTTATAGTCAGATATAAACGCTGTGAGTTAAAGGGTCACAGTTGTTCTGAAGCAGTATATGTTTCTGGAGACTGTGGTGTGTTTCAGTGTCAGAGGAATTGTTGTTAAACAGCTGAAGTCCTGATGGAAATCCCCAGTCCATGTTTAGTTCTGAGCCAGATGGACTTTACCTTCGAGCTCCTCCTGATCAGCAGCGAGTGTCTCAGTTTCCTTCCCAGAGTCTGAAGATCAACAGAGACACAATCACAGATGAAGAAGAACAAACACGTCAAACTCTCTCAGAGTTCAGACTCACGCTGTACCTGCTTCCCGTTCCTCTTCACCGTCCCATCAGCTCCTCCATCAGACGCGTCTGGAATCTGCCGGAGTGATTGTGAGGATTGTGAGAGAGATCTTAATAACGTGAGAGATGCTTGCTCATGTCTTCAGGACAATGCTGTGTGTTTGATAATGTTATTTCTGTTATTTTTGTTATTTGTATGGAGGATGAGAACTCCAAAAACAATACATTAAATATGCAACTAAATAAATGTGTGTATAAATAACCATAATCTTGTTTAAATACATATATAAATAAACGTGACTAAATTAGCCAAATAAATTAAATAAACTGATGGGCAAATGGAAATGATTAAGGAAATGCTCTTTTGGTTTAATTCCTCATTTATTTCTGAATGTAGTTTCTCATTTATTTTTCCTCTGCACAACATGCTAATGAGATTGTGTCAACCCCGGACTTGATCGTGTCATAGCTGGGGGCGTGTCTTTCCCTTTGACAGGAAATGCATTTAAATCCAGGTTAACCTATGTAAAGTCACTTTTTCGGGGCAGAGCAAGATACCGTATTGCCTGTGCACTATCTGTGGCTTTACAGACGACTCAACGGACATTTTTTGCAGGTCTCGTCCTCCATAGTTTTGGGTCTCCATGGGGGAAGTGTTTAGTATTATTTATATACTATTATAGTTTTTATAAAATATTTTATATATTACATTTTATTTTTATATTTTCAGTTTTTAACCACCAGTTTTCAAATTTACATTATGTAAACTATTAAATCAATTAACTGATCACTTATTTATTAGTAGTACTATTGTTAGTATTTAATTTTTTTTATTATTACTCAAATTATTTTTTATTTTATTTTATTTATTTTTATTTTCTATTTGTATTTTTTTTATTTTATTTTATTGCAGTTATTAACTAAAACCTTTTTTTTTTCATTACTTGACTTAAAATAAACATTAACTGAAACAAAATAGATTATTAAAATGTGTACTTAACCAGGTAAAACTAAATAAACAAAAATTAAAACTCAATAAAACTATAGAATAATACAACTACAATTATTTAGACTAATACAAATAATTGCAAATAAATGCAAACAAATAATTAAAATACCAACAGTTGAACTACAATTAAAAATAAAACAGAAAATTAACAAATAAAAAAATAATTCAAAAATAATCTAATATTTATCTAAAATATACATAATACCAAAATAAAAACCATTGAAGTTCTGGTTTGTGTTCATTTCCAGAATGTAAACAGCTTGAAGTCTGATAAGTCTTGACTTCACGTTGTTTGTAAGCAGCATGTTGCTCTGAATAAGCTCTTCATCTACTGTTTTAACTGTTTTCTCTTCTGTGTTCAGACAGAGCCGTGACTCACCTTCACAGAGTCTCTCCGAAGCCTGATCTTCCCCGTCTGAAACACAGAAAGTGTGAGTGTTTGTGCACCGTCCGCTCTACATGTGTGAGATCAGCAGAACTTACAGGTTTCTGCTCTGAAGAGTGTTCAGGCCAGTCCTCCACACACCTTTCCTGAAAATCATGTTTGAAGAATGTGTTACCATGTGAAGAAATATGAATCCGCATCAGGGTGTTTCTGATACTACAGGAATTCTGTTTACCTTTTTTTTTTTTTTTACTTTTTTTTCCCCTACATAAAAGTCAAATTAAAAAGCATCCTGGAGACTTTTCATCATGCTTGCAGAAATGCCTCTTATTTACAGAAAGTATGAAAAATGTCTAAAAAAAAATATAGGGTGATGATATTCCACAAACATTTTTCACATATATATATATAAGCCACGCAGCTGGAGAAAGACAGGGCCTGACTGGAAACACACACCTGACCGATGAGAAGAACGTCCTCAAACACCTGCAGATCTCTCTCGGTCTCAGCCGACGTCATCTGATCATAACAACACATAACTGAGCTAACATTTCACACACATTACATACACATTATACACACATAGATATAGACTTCGATATCAACACACATACAGCACGTGAAGCATCCCAGATTACATTTACTCTAGATTCAAATGTGCAAAAAAACTATTTTCAGTGATGTAAATAAATAGAAGACACGTGATTTCATCGAGGATTGTTAAAAGTGGGTATTTCATGTCAGAAATGTTTGACCAGTGAATTTCCATGATTTGATGTGATTACTAAACAAAGGTGTTTTTTTTTCGAAAGGCTGCTTTACCAACACCGATGTCTGATTTGACTATTTAACCAAACTAACCAAAAGCACACCGCATGAGTTTTAAAAGCAGACCAGATGATTGAATAACATCAGGAAAACAATCATCGGAATAATGTGCAATGACCGACTGTGCACAATAAGACCAGAAAAGTGTTAATACTCAAATCATATTATAAATAAATACATGTGTGTGTATATTAAATCTGATTTAATAAATATATATGTTTTACTTGCCCTTCATGTCCCCTGTATTTCTGTACTACAGCTTTAAGTTTATACCATGTATAGCAATATCAAATACTAAAATCAACCAGAAAATGTTAAAGAAAGACAAAAAATGTACATAGTTTTTTTTTTTTTTTTTTGTAGAATGAAAAAATGAATGACAGAATGAACGCATCTTGATCCGATCTGAACTCCAGCAGAAGAATGAGTCGTGGCACAGAAGTGAATATTATCATCAGATAGCATCAGCTAGAGTTAACTCTCTCTCACCGAAGGACGGTCCAGGAAATGACAGGCCTGAAAGGGAAACTGAAGGAGCCTACAGTACCTGAGAGAGAGCAGGAGGCTGGGGGGGGATCTTCGGGGCTTTACTGCGAGGGGCAGCTTTGGGCGGGAGCCTCCTGAACATCTACAACACCAGAGGTCACAGTTAGTTTAGCCGAAACGATCTGAGGAGCACACATTTCCTTACTACAAAATATAATTAAAACTATAATAGCTAAATACATATACAACTACTTCCAAATATTAATACAATTATAGGGTCATTTAAGGATAATGTGGCAATTTTCTCCAGCCAATAGCAAAAAGGTCCAAATTTACCTGAATTCACATTTACTTAAATAACACTTACAATGATATGAGTATAAATTATAATTTAGTTTATTTTCTGGAGAATATATATGTTCAAATCCATCAAATACAGACTAAAATCGTGTGGTCCTCATAAGAAAGATGTTCTCACCAGGTCTCCGTTTGAGACGTTTGTGAACGGTGTTGTCTCTTGAACGCCTCCACTGAGCAAAGCATCATGGGACATGCCACTGTCTTGTTTTGCATCTTGACGGGTGAACAGCTGATGATACTGGCTCTTGTGTTTGGACGGAGCTTGATTCTGAGGGTCAAACAGAGGATCATACGTCTCGACGTCGGAGACTTTGGTTCCTGAGGTGGACGTCCTGAAAACATCTTCAGACGCTGGGCTTCTGTTAGAAACGAACGGAGAGGTGGAGAGCCAAGGAGTCTGGAAGAAACCGTTCGTTTCAGAGGATGTTTCTTGGAAAGCGTTGACGGGACCGGATGGTGAAGCTGGGGAGGGCGTGGCTTGGGATTTCTTCTGTCTGGATAGGATGAATTCCAGGAGAGGATCCCTCTGATTGGACGAAGAGCAGGATTCTGTGTTCTGATTGGCTGAGATGCTGTGTGTCACATCAGGGTCTGCTTTCTCTTTAAAAGGCTGGAAAATGTCTGTGTCTTCAGCCCAAATGTCTGATGTAGATGTGGTCTGGAACCCATTGGGTGTGCTGTCACTATAAAAATCAGCTGGAGGAAACAAAACCCAGTCTGGAGCTGGGAAGGGGTCGTCTAGAAACTCAGGCATCTGATGAATGCCGTTACTTCTGGTTAAACTCTTTACGTCTGGCCACACATGGTTTTCTCTGATTGTGTTACTAGCATCTCGATGATCTCCATTCACTGGACTCTGAGAATCAGAGAATCAAAGTATTTTACCGTATGCAAGAAAACAGATCCATCTAAAATCTTGAAAAATGAAAATATGATGATTTACTGCTCAAGAAACATCTCTGATTTCTGATGTTGAACACATATAAATAGGCTCTACGCTGTATATGTTAGTGTCTCTGTGTGTGTGTGTGTGTGTGTGTGTGTGTGATTGAATATTATGCATATTCAACTTAAGAAGTAAAAATGTTTATTTTAGCTGTGTGTGAAATGAACTGGCCGGACTTTGATTTTCACGAAGAGAGAAGTTAATTATTAAATTAATAATAATAAATAAAATAAAATAAAAAACACAATCCAGATCAGAATCTCACCTCCATAATCAGACCTGAGACACCAAACAGCGAATCACCATCCTGTGAAAAACACAGCACAATTTATAATATCCAGAACATTAACAAATAAAAAGGTACAGTTACTGAGACAGATTATATTGCACTTCAGCTATTTGCATCTTTGAAAAAAAAAATTAATTGTTAATGTGAATAACATTCATAATAAAATCAAATAAATAATAATAATAAACAAATAAAATATTGCAAATATCAATGCAATCAATCAGCTGGGGAAGTGTGGTAATATCTATATAAGTTGAATAGTTTGTACTCTATTCAGCTGGTAGTGTTGTTGTGTCTCTCCTCTGGTGTTTATCCTTTAATCACGAAGAGTTGCAAAAGCAGTTATATTTCAGCAATGTTAGCATGACGACGCACAGAAAGGCACAACACGTGACGTCAGTGATGACGTACACAAGCCTTCTGTACTTGTGTACTAGTCACCATAGATAACGTGGAGATACATTAAACTATAATAGCCTATACATTAGGCCTGCATTGAAGACAATCGAGCAAATTAAACGAATGAGATGAATTTCACTCAGATTTATTAAGCAACATCAGCGCTCATGAGACGTTTCCCACGCCGTCAGCATCTGCAACAGTTTCAGATAGCGAGCTTCTGTGTGTGTTTGTAAACTCGACGTCCGCTGTAGAAATATTGATTTTTGTAAAGAAACGCGCGCGGTTATGTTTTAAGCTCGATATTTAATTAATTCTGCCTGTTTGAAGCATGTAATAAAACAAACTTACCATGTATGCTGTGAGGTTTCCAGAGAGTCTTTCTGGAAACTTGTGGAAGAAGTGAACCTCTCGCCAAACTTGTTATAAGAAGACGAGCACGCGCAGCAGGTGAGTTTGCGTCTAGCTCGCGCCTCCTTCAGCTTTCACCTGAGTGAAACTATGTTGACCTACCTGTCCTGTCTCAGGTATGTCATATGTCACAGCCCTGTCAACCTACAGACTCAGATGAACCCGGGCAGAACAGAAACACGAGCGGACCGGATGAAGCAGTTCAGTTCTTACAATAATAATAACACGCGACGCGACGCGATGCGCTCGCGAGCTTCAGAACCACTGCGAACACTTCAGGATCGCGCGGGGATTTAAGTCACCAGCATACAAATGAAGTATAATTAAGAATAGGCCTACTCTTCTTCTTTATTATCAGAATCGTTATCCGGAAATCTGAGATCTCAGATTCAGGAATAAACACGTTGCCAACCCAGATCATCTTCTGAGGCTTTCTAAATGCATTCTTGAGCCACACATCTGAAAGTTATCCAATGTCATCTGATCTCAGCATTCATTCACTTGTAATCCAGATCTGGTTATGGTTAAAAACTGGTGTCTAGTTCGCATTGATATTCACCTGTCTTTTAACCTACATACTTCAGACACTTTCTCTGTGTAATCAGAAGAGGGCAGTTAACAAACACTTTCTACTGGAAAATCAACTCTTAGATCAATGCTGATGATGTTATCATGGCCGTTTAGCTGGAAGATCAGCTAAATAAATCAACAACAACAACATGTATTGATTTGCAGATATTTTAATGTTGAACACAACTCATTCTCATTCTACCTTGTTAACGATTTCACTTATAAAGTAACCAAGATTGGTTTCCACAACCAGAAAGGAATCATGCAGTTCATTTATTTTTGTCTCAGTTTAATGTGAATCAAGTATTTCTTAAAGTGCATGTTTGTCAGGTTTACACTAAATTGCATGGACAAAGGGAGAAAGAAATACATCTCAGTATAAGCGAAAGACATTAAACCTACGTTATACTACAGGGTTATTATGATAGTAATATTATAAGATATTTAAACCATGCCGTGTTTGAATGATTGCTCATGCTTCGTGTGTGTTTCTCTGCTGCTGGAAGATCTGTCCATCAGGCTGGACTCTCCACGTTACGCTGGACCCAGACATCTGCTGATCTGAGAGGATCTGGTTCATCTGGAGAGCAGATTTCAGCTGGGATTAGTGAGCCAGATCAATCCACAGACAGTAAAGGTGCATCTCACCTGCTTCTTTATGGCCTCCATCACCGCAGATTCATTCAGAGATCCAGAAGATGTCACTGCAAACCTCACAGTCTGTGTTTTCATCCGTTTTGCTTACAGAAACACAAACATGCACATATTTAAAAGAGAAAAAAATGCAAGGACAGCATCTGACTCCGTTATATAATTTGTGTTATCACATCTTAAAGGACTGAAGCAGAAATGAAACTCACTGCAGAAGAAAGGTAAGGTATGTGAGCATCCATAGTCCCCAATCAATCCAGTCTCATTGACAAACCCGCACTTTTCATTGCCACTGGCATTATCCGGCTGTCCGTCGGCCCATTTCACAGACAGCCAGATCACTTTGCTCTGGTCCGACCACAGCCACAGGTTCTTGGACAAGCCGATCCAGGCCTCATACTTATAGTAGACGTATTTAAGCTGAAGTTTCAGGGCGTTGTTATCGCTGGAGTCACTGATGAAGGCCAGGTCTTTGTACTTGCTGCTGCAGTATCGCTGAGCATCACTCCAGCTCAGACTGTTATGGTTAAAAATAAATTTCTCTGCAATGCTATTTCCTGTAAAGATTTGTGTTTTAGTCAGAATTGGGGAAAAAAATGCAGTTTGAATGCAATGCAACTCATTTTATAGAAAAGTATCCGCCAAATGC
The DNA here is from genome assembly GCF_003368295.1 of Carassius auratus. Lineage (NCBI taxonomy): Eukaryota > Metazoa > Chordata > Actinopteri > Cypriniformes > Cyprinidae > Carassius > Carassius auratus. The sequence continues at coordinate 1,695,829 of NC_039249.1, forward strand.
ATGAATGCAAAGATGTTTACAAATGCAAATCTTACCTTGGTAGCAAAAAAAAGGTTTTTGTTCGTCACAAGAAGCAACATGCCATTCCCCGGAGTTTCTGATCAGGCCACACATCCTCTGAGTCCTGGAGCTGGTGTCTTCCCCGGACGCCCAGTTACTGTATGCTAGGGTTTGATCCTGGTAAGACCAGCGCCAATCAAACAGACCATCATACAGCCCCATCCAGGCCTTGTTTTGGAAATTCCCGGCGGCTGCGACCTCCTGTATCTTATATCTGTCCTCATCGCTCTGAATCGTGGCCAGGTCCACGTGATACTGCTTGCAGTACGATTGGGCTTCGGTCCAAGTCTTCGCTTCTTGGATGAGAATGAAGTAGCACGAGGTCTTTGAGAAAAGGCCTATCGACAGCACAGCGTTCACATAAACAGCGGAAGAAAAACACAAGAATCACTTCTAGTTTCATTTTGTTTCCATCCTGTCACATTTCTGATGTGTTTTTATATGTACATATAAAATATACATGTGAAGCAAACTCACCCAGTAAAAAAAGTAAGTGAAATGTTTTCGGGATCATCTCTATTGCTCACAGCTTTGTTCACTGAAATACATAAAAATATAATCATTGAAAAATAGTAGTTTTTTTTTTTTTGGTTGGTTGGTTGGAATAGAAAAAAAATAAACATATTAATATGTCCTTTAATATGACTCAAAAGTGTAAAATGATGAAAACTTTCAGTGCACTAAAATGAAAAGTCTCAAATTAAACTCTTATGAAAAAAGACATCAGGAATGCAATTGAATGACAAGAACTGAATGTTAAGAACACACATTATAAGATTATATTGTAAAGATGACTTTTTGCAATCATGTCAGTTTTCAATCATAGGTTACATGAAAACAAACAAAAACGTTAAGTGACAAACGAGCAAGAGAGACACATACAACACGATCTCCATCACAGCAGATCATCAGAACAGTTTTTATTCTTCAGATCCGCTGTGTTCCTGATATAAATGTTGGTTACCTTTGCTGGAAATCTGGTCCGGAGCAGTAGTTCAGTGTGGAGACAGAGAGACTGATTTCCATTCTGACTTTACTGCGACATGAGGGTCTTTATTTAAATGGCAGAGCATGAAAATCACCAGTAACTGAACTCTGCCATAGGAAAATCCAGCATTTTTACATACTTATGAAAATTGCATTTTCCTGCTGTTTTCTTAACAAACATCACTCATAACAGAATGAAATCCTATCGCAGAGGCACGATAATTTCTGGGACCTTGTCACAAATCCATTGTTTTTGACATTTTTTATTATCTTGGCTACAAAAAAAAAAAAAAAAAAAAACGCTTGTTTGAAACCGTGTTACTAGCACTTACTGTGTTTATTTGCCTTGGAAAAAAAAAAGTGGTATGAATGACTATAGTGTGATTAATTGCATCCAAAATTAAAGTTTTTCTTTATATGATATGTGTGTGTGCTGTGTATATTTATTGTGTTTATTTATAAATACACATATATAAAGAGTATATTTAGAAAATATTTATATTCATGTAATATATATGTATATATATTTAATACATAAACATAACATACATACACACACACACACACATAAAAATAAAATTGCAAGTGATAAATTGTTTGACCGCACTACTATTTTTCCCTTAATAACTGCTAGTAAATTTCACAAATATTACAAAGAAGTAGCAAGTAACACAGTTAATTAAATGTTGTGTCAAGCGCACATGTAAACATACGAATAAGCATGGGCATAAACACATAAAACATAAAAAAGGTATCTGAACATACAACCTATACATCTACAACATGTAATCTATTTAAACAAACCTATATAAACCTACATAGCTAACCTTAACGTGATACATACATACTGAGCATAAAACTTGAGATTTACAGTGGACAAATAGTGCTGAGGTACAGAATATACAGAGTACAACAGAGACATTCAGGACAAAAACTTGTACAGTTCAGTAAAATCCACCACTGTCCTGTTTTGTGCAAATAAATTATTCAACATTCCATCACTTTGATAAGAAAAACTTATTTTCCTGGTTAATATTGACAGGACTTCTTTTAAGAAACAACTTTATTCCCAGGTCGTTTGTTGTTGTTGTTATTATTATTATTTGTATTTTTCAATTTCTGTTTTGTTCCTCATGAAATTCTTGACCTTTGCAATTACTGTGTAATTTTTAAATGATGTCACTACAGGGACAGCAAACATAATAGCTAATAATTGGTCAAATACAAATGTATTATGCATATTTAATGTCACCATCTGAATGATTTACTGGTTATTTTCATGCTCTGCGATGCTATTTGAATAAAGAGCAAAAGTCCAAATGGAAATCAGGCTCTTTGTGTCCGTACTGAAACATTTTGCATCTTGAGAACAACACAAAGATTTGCATGAAGGGTGATAAGGCACTTCATCTGTGGAAAGGACATGAACCTTGGTAAGGAAGGAAGGTCAAATGTGGTTCAATAAAATATATTAACAATAAAACAACAGTAAATATATAAAGTTACATAGACATCATTGTAAGGGTTGCAATTGTATCACAAACAAACTGTTCAAGGGAAATGATTCATCAGTGAGTTAAGATCTGCACACAACAATCCACATCACATGACCTCAAGAATGCAATAGTAATGATATTACATCCATCAAGATCACACTTTTACACTTCACCTTGACAGCTCCTCTCAAATGATCGAAGTCTGAGGGCACTGTAAGAATCAGGGATATTCTTTTATTCACTACTGGTAAAATGGCATTTATAAAACCAAACAGATATTTAATTGAAGTTCTAAATTACAAATCGTTTGTCCAAATGTCTTGATTTGAAATTAAGCAAGTGAAAATATACTTCTTACACTATCTGTAAGCAGAATACCAGCATCAATTTCTACCATTGCTACCATCATATACCTCTCATTCGGATATACTCACCTGCATCACTTCCCCGTCTGCTTATATACCTATTTTAACAAATTCACTATCAACTAACCTTCTGTTCCCCAGTCTGTGTGTTAAAGAAGATCAGACCTAAACCCACAAAGATGACAGCGGCTGAGGACAGGCTGTGGGCATTGCGGCAGAGTGGTCGGATGTTGGAGGGGTATGTGGAGGAATTCCTCGAGCTTCCCAACTGGGTGAGCTGGCATGACTCTGCTCTGTTGGGGCTGGATGATGAGACTTTCCGCTGCGATCTCCCAGCGTGTTATTTTTCCATGATCGAGCTGATTGATCTCGCCTTGATTTAAATGATTATGATTTCGAAGTCTCCTCATCCAGCCCCCTCAGAAGCACGCTGTGTCTCCCTAACTCACCCCTCGCTGGGAACCCCCACATACCTCACCAATGACCTGCTGAACACTTGCCGAAACCAGGGAGTCACCGAAGTGTCCAAAGTTCCTCCATGTCATGTCAACCCTCAGTGGCTCACCCAAGTCTGCCCCCGTCCATGGATAACTCCAGTTTGTCAGCCATTTATATGGCAAGCCAAATTTACATTAACGTGGCAAGCCTTCCAGTACCAAAGTGCCCTCCAGTGCAAGCACCCCATAAGTGCATCCCTGTTCCTGGTGGGCCCAGGGCAGGCTCCAGTTCCCCAGTTAGGAAATGAGAGGGTGGATGATGAACTGCCTCTCCTCCTCCCTCCAACGCCTCGGCTGGTCCCATCAAGTCCTCCTTCATCTCCTGTTCCCGTGTTATGCCCAGAAGAAGCTCCTGAATCTCCTGAGTCTCCGCTGGTTTCGCCCAGCAGTAAAGATCTTCATGAACTCTAGACAGTAATGGTGGCAATCTGAATAAAAATCCGGCATCCTAGTTTTCCTCATCTACTTTGTACTTTGTGATCAACAAACAAGGTCTGCACGATAAATTGCATGCGATTGTCATGCTCTATATTACATTCATTACAAGAATCATGTTCAATTATGAATGTGAAATTGCATAGCTTGTCAATGTTTTTATTAATACCATTTATGCTATTGTTAATACAGCACATAAAACTAGTTAACTAAATTAATATAGCATGGCAAAGACGAATTCACTTTTGGAAATTGAATTTAAGGGAAATATCATTTTGGAATTTGTGTGGTCTAATGTGATGTTGTTTGTGTTCTTGTTCATGATGAAATGTTGTTTCTTTGCTGTAATTAATTTTTAACATTAACAAGATAACACATTATATTAATTTTGGATGCAATGACCGATGAATGTATTTTTAGTCAAGTCAAGTCAAGTCACCTTTATTTATATAGCGCTTTAAACAAAATACATTGGGTCAAAGCAACTGAACAACATTCATTAGGAAAACAGCGTGGCAATAATGCAGAATGACAGCTAAAGGGAGTTCATCATTGAATTCAGTGATGTCATCTCTGTTCAGTTTAAATAGTGTCTGTGTATTTATTTGCAATCAAGTCAATGATATCGCTGTAGATGAAGTGACCCCAACTAAGCAAGCCAGAGGCGACAGCGGCAAGGAACCGAGACTCCATCGGTGACAGAATGGAGAAAAAAACCTTGGGAGAAACCAGGCTCAGTTGGGGGGCCAGTTCTCCTCTGACCAGACGAAACCAGTAGTTCAATTCCAGGCTGCAGCAAAGTCAGATTGTGCAGAAGAATCATCTGTTTCCTGTGGTCTTGTCCTGGTGCTCCTCTGAGACAAGGTCTTTACAGGGGATCTGTATCTGGGCTCTAGTTGTCCTGGTCTCCGCTGTCTTTCAGGGCAGTAGAGGTCCTTTCTAGGTGCTGATCCACCATCTGGTCTGGATACGTACTGGATCCGGGTGACTGCAGTGACCCTCTGATCTGGATACAGACTGGATCTGGTGGCTACGGTGACCTCGGAACAAGAGAGAAACAGACAAATATTAGCGTAGATGCCATTCTTCTAATGATGTAGCAAGTACATCAGGTGTTATGTGAAGTGTTTCCGGTTCCGGTTTACCTAATTAAGCGAGCCTAAAAATCCTTTAACGGATTTGGATATTATAAACATATTAGTATGTTTTAGTCCAGTGCCTGTATATAAGATTAGTATTGACCAAGTTCAAAGGCTGTCATATGTGAATCAACTTGCTATGTTGTGTATTTTCATCAGTTTCAATATGAAAAATAACTTTCATATGGATCCGATGGACTTATTGCATTTTGAGAAAAAAAAAAATAATAATAATAATACAACTTTATAATAAAACTTTGAAAATCAAAACTGGATTAAATTTTTTTATGTTATTGTAACTTATTGCTACGTGACAGTTTGACAACCAAACTCTTCATTCAAATATATATATGTGTGTGTGTGTGTGTGTGTGGTGTGTGTGTCTGAGTGTGTGAGTCTGAGTGTGTGTTGTTGTTGTTGTTTTTGCCAAAATTACTTGTCTGGCATCATTTTTAAGGAATTAAAAACTGTAAGAGAACTTAGAACCAATAAACTCCACAAAGTCTAATAAAACATGGAAAACATTTCACTCTCACATTCACCAGATGGAGCTATAAAGCAAGGGATGGATGGATTATGAGCCAGACAAGTCATCATCATCATCATCATTATTATTATTATTATTATTAAATTAACAGATATTCTATTCATAAAATAGTGATATATTTACTGACAAAAGAGTTTATAAAGTTTTTCCAGAATTTGCTAGTAAATTTCAGGAAACATTGCATTAAATATTCAATTCTGAAGTAAAAATCATGTTCTTGTTAAATATGCTACAACAACCTTTGCTTTTTTATAACTTCAATTATTATTATTTATTTTTTTTTTAATTGTCATTGCTGTTCAGTATTTCGCTGCAGGCAAACACTTAGGCTACACATGCAAACTTGTTTCCTCCTGAATATTCTAGTCTGGCTACTCTAACCTGTGTCATACCTCCACTGATGACACATCTGGAATTTATGAAAGAATCTATTGTAACCAGTTTTGTTGTTGTTCTTCTTCTAAATATAGTCTTGAATTAGACATACTTAACTTCCTGGAGTGTGTAACCATGTTTCTCCAAAACAGTGAGGTTGCATATTTTAAAACATCCATGGTCAGATTTCAGATAAAAATCAGACAAAAAAGTTGAATTTGGAACATATAAAATAAAATGTAAGTCTTTTGAGCAAAGCAGTTTTAGGCAATGCATGCCTCGCATGTGAATTTAGATCATACTGTAAATGCTGAGTTATACACTTATTTTTTCAAGCATACATCTAGCCTTTTCTTTTAATGTAGAGAAACATGATTGTGCACCTTTAATTATTACAAAGACCAGATATCAGAGATGAGTTTATTTCCATGTGAGCGCAGAGAGTGTTTACTGTAACTCTCCGAGATAACTGGATGTCACTCGTCCAGTCACATTTTTCAGCTCCCAGTTAGAAAGACATGTTGACAGCTTTGTAAAGCCATCATTCAACCTCATTCATATTTTTGCACATATGGGTATGTTCTTGTAGTGAAACAGAAACTTAATGCAGTGCGAATTTACCAACAGCCATAAAAATTATATTAAAAAAAATAATATCCAGCATGACCACCACAGATGAATGTTTAATTATCATAAAGATGATCAGAGGTGAAGAAAAGATCATTATTCACCCTTATGTTGCTCCAAATTTCTGTGAAACAAACTTAAGTTTTTGTCAAGAAATTTTGCATAGGTGCTATTTTTCACTCCAAACTATGCAAAAACCTGGTGACACTTGTGTCCACGCGCAGTATTCAAAACAATCAAGATAAAAACATGAGAAGATCAACCAATCAGAGCATTTTTGTGCTTGAGTGTACTTTGTTGTTTATGATGGAAGAATTCAGTCAGCAAGCGCACTATGAACATAAAAACTCAGGTGTCTCAGCGATGACTCATCTGAACGCCTCTGACTGGACATTGCATTCATAAACTCAACAGACTCGTGTGTGATTGGATATAATGCAAAACACTGTAAAAAATGCAGAAAAAGAATCATGGTGCAACACTGAGCAGATCTAAATTTATTGCTACAGTCAACACTTTTCTTTTTAATTTCATCTTATTCGCGACTGCTGTAATGGATTTAGTTTAACTGTATGGCAGACTTTTTGTCCACTTGTGTTGCCATAGTTTCTAAAAGGGAGACTAATAGCATGGAAATTACATCATTGATAGGCGACAATGAACCGGGGAGAGCCATTATTTAAAATGGGAATTTCTCTGGATTTACAAATAATTGGGAACTTTTCAGATAACATAAGTACACAACTGCATGGAATATATAACACAGTGCAATTTTATTTGTATTTATATTTATTTTAACTTTCATATTGTGCCTTTAATGTTCTCTGTGAATATCATCATTCAAAGCATTTTTTGTCTTCAATAATTCGGCTAGACTTTAGCTGGATGCTTTTGTCCAAATTAGGGACTGCTTGGGGCATCCTGAGTTCTATTTCTTCTGTGATGCATATTTGGATTTTCTGCACGAGGCTGCCCTCAGGTGTCCAGAATGAATGAAACAGGCTTCATATGTGTATGTAGCACTAAATAATGGCCAATCCATAAAAATAACACTTTTCTCTAAATAAATTTGAAGTAGACATATAATAAACAATGTTTTTATACAGTATAAATAAGTGTACACAAGTTTTAACAAAAGTGTACTGTTTTTACTCCTTTACGTTAAGTAGCATTCTGTTCGGTGTTTCTATCTCTAAGTATGATGGCGTTTTCGACCCTTCCATCTCTATGGATTATTTCTGTATTGGATGTTATTAAACTACATTAATTCAACCATTGTACCTTCCTTGAGACAGCCATGACAGGTCTAAAGTAAAAATGAATAATTTTGTTTTAATGCAACAAAAAATCTTTCATTTGCAAGCATAAAAAAACACATGCACACATAAACATGTTTATCCTATCATTTTATTGAAAGCCCACTTGACAGTTTTGCTTGTTAAACGAACCAGTATTTCTTTTAAAGCTGACATTTCATCCAGAAACTCAACGCAGAGACTGATGTGTAAGAATAGGTTTACCTTTGTTTAATAGCTAAATTGCATCTCTATTTATTATGTATTTATTTTTTTGGACAGCTAATACTTCTAATAAATTCTACTCTTCTGCTGTTACGCTTCAAAAAAATAATACATAATACATAATTTTACAATTTCAAAATATCATGAATTATTTTGCTGTAAACAGAAAGGTGAATTTCTTCTGTGAGGTGAAAAAACATTTAACCCAGTGATCACCATGAATTCCAGGTAAGCTGAAATCAGTATTCTTTAGGAGGTAAAATAAATGATAAGTAAATACAAATGTAGTTAAAAATAGGTGTGTAACAATTTCCGGTGCCATCTGATGGACGGAATGCAGTGTGAAACCTTCTGTAACCGATCCATCATGCAGTGTGTGAACACAGCAGCGACTGAATGCTGGCCAAGATAGTCATTCTGTAGATGTTACCCTTTAACTTCTACCAGCTTACATTGAGTACCATTATGGATTTTACTTTATTATTATTATTGTTACTAGCTGAACATTTTTTTTCAAATAGATATCACATTTGTTTGGGGTTTTTTGTTTGCTTTGTTTTGTTTTTCCTGTAGAATTTACTTCACCAAATATTTTTTTTAGGGCACTATGTGAATGAAGTTTATTGAAAAATGCTTTACTCCAGAATAAAACAACTTGACTGAATTCATCTCAGTCTGTATTCATCTATTCAACATTCATCATTTTTTTTTAAATAAAAGTAGAGAAACATAATTGTGCAGCTTTAAAGAACAAAGGTCAGATATCAAAGATGAGTTTGTTTCCTTATAAGCACAGAGCGTGTTTACTGTATCTCACAGAGATAGTTTGAGGTCACTCATCCAGTTGCATTTTTCAGCTTCCATCTACAAAGAAATCATGCAACTGCTGTGTTTTGGTTATACAACTTTTTTACTTCAGCAGTCCAGAAAATCAGAAAGTCATAGATTAACAAACAGATTTGTTATATACAAAACATATAACTTCACATTAAAAAAAAAAAAAAGTACACTCATGGTAATTAAAGGTTTTTATTTATTTATTTTTCTGTAAACAGACTGTAGAGTGTACACAGAGCGAACACATTTAGTCCAGTGATCACCATGAGTGTTCAGTTAGTTGAAATTCATGTGCTTTCTCCGAAGCTGGATGAAATGAGGAGAAACGCTGAAGCTGAAGAAGTCAAAAAGTTGTTATGAAAAAACTTTTCCTGACTGGGAAATAACTGAATCTAACAGAGTGAGCAAAGAAAGCAGAAGCCTGCTGCTTACAATTACTGTCTACACAGATGTTCCTACAAAACTTTAGATTTCACTTCATACTTTTCTAACATAGGTATAATATACTTATACTTTCATAACGGCTTATATTTTTCATTAAAACTGACATTTAACAACAACAACAAAAAATAATAATAAAAAAGGCAGAGTTGTGATTTGTCATATTTAATTTCATTATACCCAGAGTGAAGATAATCAGACTATTATGTGGAAATATTGCCTAAATCACATGCATTTTAAAAATGAAAATGAAAAGAGGGTTGCAGCCTATTTAAATATAAAAATATATAATAGTCATGGTTTTAGCAAATATCCACTTACCAAAATCATGACAACATATATTTTTGCTATAAAAATAATTTCTAACATAGTATGACCACTTAAACTGTGCTGGGAAGTGGCATGCATTATAAATGGCATCCCCATTTGCAGGAGAAAGACAATCTTGGGCATATAGATATGGTGACCCAGAAAGAAGGGGACGATATAAGAGGGAAACAAAAAAATACAATTTTAAGGAAATGTATCCCTTCAAATGTGTCAAAGTCTTCAACCCCATCACCCCTTGTCACATTAATATGTAAATAAGAAAATTATGATAAATGTTACAATTGTTAACATTAAATTGCTATGAAAGACACATGAGCAGCAGGCAGATGTTTTTTTTTATAACAAGTTTTGTGTAAAATCCTTTTTAAACCAATATAATTTTATCTGTTACAGGGTTGAAAAAAAAAAAGGTATTTAATGAAGTGGGGAAATATGATTTTTGGAGGTTTGATATAATGTTGTAGGGTAGCCTATTTTAGAAAATTAATCATATGTAGTTAAAAAAAAAAAAAAAAAAAAAAAAAAAATATATATATATATATATATATATATATATATATATATATATATATATATATATACAGGTTGAAATGTCATTGAATCCCAGGAATGACCCAATTACATTTCCTGAACTATTTTATTATTATTATTATTATTATTATTATTATTATTATTATTTCAGTTATAAATATGTTTAAATGAAAATGAAAAGAGGCTCTGGTGTTTGAGACTTTATTTAATAACTGGTGTTATTAACCTTATTGTAAATATACTGTGCATACAGTGAGGATAACTGGAAAGGATGACGAAGTACTTACAAAGTAAGTCCCAACTTTACGTTCTTTTATTGAGTATTTTATGTGTGCATGTGAAAATCCACAGTTTCTGAAGCACAGAGGGAATATTATATAAAAGTTTTCCTCTTCAGGTGATGAATGTTCATTGTCTTATAATGAAGAAAAGACTAATTGTTGAATTACTACTAGTTAGTACTGTAGCCACTTACTGTCTGGTTTCACAGATTTAACAAAATTAGACAAATAAACCAGCCTGCATATTATTTTTAATCACGTGACAGACTGAACTGGTTTTACTGGAAAAACAGAGCAGGAAAGAGGTTTCTATGATAGTTGTGACATTTCAGATATGAGTCAAAAACTCTGCTGTGAGAACTCACAACAACATGGTCTCAGATGGGGTAAGTAGCCTAAGCTATTAATGCATGCCCTCTCACAAACAAAATTTTCAATAAATAGTTCAGGAACACATTTTAAAACAGGCTAAATATACTTTCATTTATGTGAAAATATTTTTCTTTCTTTCTTTCTTTCTTTCTTTCTTTCTTTCTTTCTTTCTATGGCTTATGCAAGCTAGTTGAGTAGAAGTTGAATTGATATTTATGTGGATTTTTATTTTTTTTTAATTTTATTTATTATTTGTAAATTGTGAATTTAAATAAAAATATCACTATACAGGCTGCAAAACTAGCTTTACTAGTAGATAAATATTTTTTCAGAATTTTGCGAAAATAAAAAATAAAGACACAAGACATTGTGAGAAGTGTGTTTTATATATTTATTTATTTATTTATTTTTTTTTAGGTTTGGAACAACATAAGTGAAAGTAAATGAAATCATGATTTGCATTTAAGGATAGACTAACATTTTAACCCCAGCAACAATGGATTTATCCAGAAACCGCTGTCAGCGCAGCAGCAGCATGAGCGACGGTCCTAAAACACAGTGAGAGAATGTTCTAATGGATTATTTGAATAATAATACAAAAAATGGTTGTATTAAAGGGGTAGTTCACTTTCAAATTAAATTTTGATATGTTTTAGCTTACCTCAAGGGCATCCAAGATGTAGGTGTCTTTTTCTCTGCAGTATTTTCCATTTTGATATTTTTAGGTCAAACTGTTCTTGTCTGTGAGTCATATAATGCAGGTCTATGGTCACCACCTCAAAGAGCATGCACAGAGAAAACTAAATTAAACAATTCCCCATCGTAAGTACACATTGATGATCTAAGACACGAAACGAGCGGTTTGTGTGAGAAAATGAACAGTATTTATATTATTTTTACCTCTTATACGCAACCACGTCCAACTGATCTGAGGGCGCGCGCGTTTCCTAGTGTTTGACGTGTGCGCGTGTTCTTGCTTAGTCTGCGCAATCGGCAGAAAGCACAGGAAGTGATCTCTCATGCGTGTACGTCACTCATTGTTGACACAGAGATTTCGGAAGTGTTACATTTCACTGTGAAGATCTGCACACATTTAGACATGAAGGAAATCGCAATGGAAGAGGATTTCGATATATCAACAGACAACGTTGAATTTTTTTCACAACCATATTTCTTTGAACCAGAATACACAGATCAAGAACTCAGGAGCGATGGAGGAAGCATCCGTTGCAGCAGCACGTCTTCAAGCCTCAGAGAGACAGAGATCTCTTCAAAATTATTGGTGTTTTAGTAGCAAGTGTTGTGAGATGCCAACCGAAGTGGAGAGCATATGTTGTCACGAATAGAACATAGCAATGCCACAACTACAAGACGTCGACGAGGACATTGACAGTATGGCATCACATACCTGCCAGACTGAAGATCATGAGTTTTCACCGCTGTTGAGCCGCAGCATTTAGTGTTTAGTTTGCCAAGGCCAAATGTCCCAATGGCACGTTGTCTATTGAGTGAGTAATGTGTTGTATTTTTATTAGTATCGCAACGATATGGCTTGCGCAGTCTAAGCCAGAACACACGCACACGTCACACACCAGGAAGCACGCGTGACCTCAGATCACTTGGACGTTTTCTCACACAAACCTCTCGTTTCCTATCTTAGGCCACCAATGTGTACTTATGATTAGGGATGCACCGGTAGACCGGCCATAAATGGTAGCCGGACGTTTTTTGCTTAAAATATGCGATCTGCAATCGGCCGGTTTTTGGTCTTTTTTCAGCCAATTTTTCAGAAAGTGCGCCCATGTGCACATACCACACTGTAATCGTTTGCTATGTCATTAGTGTAGAAGTATTTTGAAATCTGTGTGCAGGACACGGGAAGCCTTTTAGCGCTGGAAGAGCAGAGCTACAAGTCTGAAGCACAGATAGCAGGAAGTGATCAGCCGTTGGTGTACTGGCGCACAAATAAGAGCCCCTTTACTTCGCGCACTAAAGCTGCGCGTCACGAGCATATACAGTACCAGTCCGCGCACTGAACATGAGTACACCATGAAGAGATGTTCAGATCAACTTCTCACGTGTTGGATGAGAAACGAAACGGACTAAACTGTGACAAAACTGATTTATTTTTTTGTATTAGACCTTTGTTTTTATTTAAAACCAAATTCAAAAACTAAAATACTGAATGCTAATTAAGAAACATCTTATTGAATGTGTATTGATTGTGTTGTTTGGACTATAGAACTATGCAGTTATTGCCTTTAATTTCACATGGTTACAGTTAATCTTTTAATTTAAGGCCAGTTCTATGTAGTTTCAACCCAATTCAAAAACAAAAGCTGAATGCTGATGTCTGTACCATCTATGTTTGTATTGAATATACGCTATTCACTGTGCAGTTACTGCTGTTGATTTCAGATGGTTACGGTTATTGTTTTCAATAGCCAAAAGCCAGTTTGGGCTATTAAATACCAAATACACATCTTGTTTATGCATACTTTCCTTCTTTCTTGTTTGTTGCTTAAAGATAAAAAATAATAATAATAATAATAATAAAAATTGGAAATCGGTATCGGAATCGGCCTGTTTGCTTGTAAAAAAAAAAAAAAAAATCGGTATTGGAATCGGCCATGAAATATCATGATCGTGCATTCCTACTTATGATGGGGAATTGTTTAATTTGGACTTCTCTGTGCATGCTCTTTGAGGTGGTGACCATAGACCTGCATTATATGAGTGACATACAAGAACAGTTTGACCTAAAAATATCAAAATGGAATCTACTGTGGAAAAAAAAGACACCTACGTCTTGAAAGCCCTTGAGGTAAGATAAAACATACCAACATTTCATTTGAAAGTGAACTATCCCTTTAAGGCTGGTCTGGCTGGAGGTATATGTTGAACTTGGACATACTGATTATATTCGTGAGGACTTTTTGGATTAAAACAATGTTTCTAGTAATTGGAATTCAATGTTTTTGCTCAAAATTAATGTAATGTTTACATTTTAAATCATTACAAAATGGTTGTTGGGTATTTAGAGTTAATTTCTTTTTCACAAACACTTTTTGACTCTATTTTAAATTTACAGAAAGCCTAAGCTGCCACAACGCAGATTTTCTCTGCTTCAGAGAGGTTCTCCAAAGCGATTTCGTCTACACACAGAGAGGAAAGTTCTTGATGAAAATGGAAAAGTCAGAAAATGGACTTATAGGAAAAGAGATCCCAGCAAACCAAACAAAATCATTCTGTTGGTGGGAGAGACCGGCGTTGGCAAGACCACCGTCATCAACACTATGATCAACTACTTACTGAATGTGAAGTTTGAGGATCAAATATGGTATGAAATCACAGAAGAAGCACCCAGAGATCAATCAGAATCACAAACCTCAGAAATCACTGTGTATGAGGTCTTTCCTGTTAAGAGTACCATGTCTCTCACCATCATTGATACTCCAGGCTACGGAGACACTAGAGGACTGGACAAAGATCTGGAGGTTGCTGAGAATTTAGCCACTCTGTTTCAGAGTAATGATGGAGTTCATGAAGTTGATGCCATCTGTTTCGTGACTCAAGCATCCAAGAATCGTCTCTCAGACAGACAGCATTACATCATTAGTTCAATTCTGTCTTTGTTCGGAAAAGACATTGTGGACAATATTGTGTTTTTAATCACACACTCTGATGGTTTGCCACCAAAAAATGCCATCAGCGCCATTAAAAAAGCTAAAATCCCCTGCAGAAAAGATAAAAATGGTGATCCTGTTTATTTCTCATTCAACAACCGGCAGGCTGAAGAGCGTCACACCAATGAACGTCACGTTCGTGCTCAAAGAGATGCCTGGGAAGACAGTGTAGACGGCATGAAGGATTTCCTTCAGACTCTGAATGAAATGAACAGGAGAAGTTTAGAGCAGACATCAGACGTCCTTACCGAGCGCATTAGATTTGAAGCATCCATCAGCAACTTACAGCTACGAGTTCAAGAGAAAGAGCAGAAAAAGGCTGAAAAAATTCAGATTCAGGAGGCAGTGATGGATAACAAGACAAAGGTTGAGCAAAGTATAAACTTTAGTTTTAAAGTAAACAAGACAGAAAAAATGAAGGTTCCGATTGAGAGCAAGTCATGGAAGCACAGGAAGGCTACGACCTGCACTGTCTGTGAGGAAAACTGTCATGAGTTTGACTGCTGGTGGAGTTCAAATCCCAGTAAATGTGAAGTCATGAAAAACGGGTTCTGCACCGTGTGCTCAGGGAAGTGTCACCACAGCAAACACGTCAAGGAAAATAAGAAATACGTCATCAGAAACTCCAGCATGCAGTTTGAATTTGATTCCATAAAAAAGGAATATGAAACATCCAAAGAACAAACCAAAACATATTTACTACTAATGCAACACCTTGAGAAAGATCTCAAAGAGATTGAAACCCATAAGTCAGTTCTTTTGTGCGAAGCTTACAAGACCATCAAGCATCTGTCTCAGATCGCATTAAAACCAGACTCTGCCTTCACTCTTCAGCATCTGGACTTCTTCATCCCCAGAGCGAGGGAGGCTGGGAAAGAAAACTGGGCCCGAGAGCTGGAGGAGATGAGGAGAAAAGCTGAAGCTGAAGAAGTGAATAAAGATGCTCTGAGTTATCTTAAAGCTGGTTTGACAAAACTTTTTCTGACTGCAAAATGATTGATTCCAGACCTTCTATAAACTAAAGTTGCTTTTTAGTCTCTAGGTTACACAAACCATTTGTTGATGGTTAACTAAAAAAATTACAATTGTATAATAAATGTAAAAATGTCTACTATGAAACTGCACCATAAAATTTTGAAACCTGATATGTTGTACTATTACCTAAATGAGTATTATGTTTAATGTTGTTGGATACTGTTACACACCTATGACAATAAAATAAAATATTAGTAATTTTCCTGTTTATGCTCTCAAACTGCAAACTGACATGAACAACTACAGAAATACGACAGACTGTGAGGATGCTTAACGAAGTAACAGAGGAACCCAAGGCATGATCCTGTTTTCAGGTAGCAGCAGTATAATCAATGTAATTACTTTAAACTAATTAAATGACACAGACAGACTACAGTTTTGCCAAATGCCTTACTGATTAATCATTCAAATGAGTTGCTTAAATGAAAAGATAAGATAAGAGCAAAACATCAATCGAATCTGTAAAATGTCTACCTTTTTTGGATACAGACATAATAACAATAAAACTTTGTGCATTTATAAAATAAAGAGAACAAACAAGGTGTGCTGTCTGCAGCCTTTGTCTGCGCTGAACTTCATTTAGACACACGTCATTAAAATGAACTGTAACTCCGTGAATACTCAACGGAGAGACATGAGCGATATCTATAGATACCTTGACATGTCTACTTTTAAACTGCTGAAAACAAATATTCTGTGATCAAGTAATCTATATGAAAACAATGCGATGTCTGTTTTTCACATTTCCTTTCATTATCTTCTAATGTGACCCACGCCCCCGTGCTGAACGCTAATGTTTCTAATGTTTCACTGAAGCGCGGCTAGAATACGCCACACAACAGAAGACAACGCAGAGAGACTGTTCAAGTTTTTATTTTACTGTTTGCTTCACAATGAGAAGAATAAGACATAATTCAACCAAAAAGATGTGTTGTGTATTACCTCAGGATTTGAGATTTGGATTTCCTCAGAAAAAAAGAATGAAGCACTTTATTCAACAGAGATCATAAACATGAGTCTCTTTTTATTTATTTATATACTTGTACTAGTTTTCACGTAACATGTAAACATTAGACTTTTCCCAAAGACTTTTTCCAAACTATAATTCCTGACTAAATGTATAATCAAGTGAAACATTATGAAGTTTCAATAACAATATACAATACTATATCATTCAAAAGCTTGATGTAAATAATATAAATATAACAAACAAATGTTAATGTAACAAATGTAACAAACAATGCTGTTCTCTCAATTTATCCCCCCCAAAAACCTGAAAAAAAAAATATTCTCAGCTCTTTTCAATATTATTAATAATAATACTAATAATAATCTTTTTATATATATATATATATATATATATATATATATATATATATATATATATATATATATATATATAAAATCAGATTGTTAAAAGGATTTCTGAAGGATTGTGTGACTGGAGTAATGATGCAAAAAAAAAAAAAAAAAAAAAAAAAAAATCAGTTTGAAAGTCAGCTTTGATTGTTCCTAATAAACTGTTTAACTGCACTCGCAAGTGGATATTAAATTGTGTTGTGGGATAATTAAATATATTCTAAATAAACTACAAACCTAAAATTATATAGATTTATTTGGTTCTCACATTCTTTCTTGTAACTCCTCCCTCTCAGTGACACAGCTGACTGAGAGGCTCATTATGCAGCTCATTATGCAGGCCTTTGTCTTCTCAGGTGTAAATCACAATGATATTCATGATAGTTGACGCCTACTCGCATATGACTTTTACCAACAAAAAAAAAAGTGTCTTGGGAAATTTAAATCAATATATTGCTTTCTGTAAGTGAGTAAATCATCTTACTTTCTGTAAGATGATTTTCACAATTTAGAAAGAAAAATTCTAGGCTCCAAGTTCCAGTTCTCAAAAGTCCCAGGAACAATTGTTCTGTATGCATTTTATTGCCTTATGCAAGTGATTTAACATTTTTAGTTTTTCACTAACCATGCATTTTTTTTTTTTTTTCTAAAAAATGCTCACATATTATTATAGCCCAGTATGTGCTGATAACAGTGAGATTAGACTTTACCCATTTTGATATTCATAAGAAACTGAAAAAAAGCACGAATGTCAGGGCATGACAAAATTCTCTAGGCCCCAAAATACCCTTAGACTCCAGAGGGTTAATTCTGGGGCCACACCCTTCCCTCAGTGAATCCTGTGGTTGTTGAAGTGCAGAAAGACAATTATTTAAACATTTTATTTTTCTTGTATGGTGCTGTTTGTTCATTGAGTTATAATGAAGAAAAGCTTAATCACTAAAGGCAACTGAGTACTAACTTTATTATTTCAAAGATAAGCTAGATAAGCATCCCACTCATATTCCTTGTAATCATGTGACAGACTAAACTGGTATTACTTGAAAAAAAAAACACAACACAGAGTAGGAAAGATGTTTCTATTATTATTCTCTTCCTTGAGATGTTTCACAGATATCTTCCGTGAGAACTCCGCGATGATATGGTCTTGAATGGTACTGTATAATTAACATAGCTACATTCTCACTCAGAAACGTAAATACACAAATTAAAGGGTTCTTATGATTATTTTGTGTATTTTGTGTAATAGAATATAAAAAAAAAACACATTATTGTTCAAAAACTGTACATTATTGTAGGTCCTCTATGCCCCGCCTCTCTCAAACGAGTAGTTTTAGATAAAGTCCCTCCTTCTGACAAGCACAGTCTGCTCTGATTGGCCAAATTGCCTATCCATGTTTCTATACCCATTTTGTGCATTCACAATGTTTAAAAATGAAACCCCAGGGCATTGTGATAGGCCAAATCCCCAAGCACTTGTTGAAAAATGTAACTCCCCTTACCAAAATCGTGAGCTTCATCTTTCAGAATAAATCTTCATCTTTTAAAATAAAGTCCTTAGTTTTACCATCAGTTCAAGCCCGAATGGTGAACAGAGTGGCATGACAGACAGAGTGATGAAGCTCGTATGTGTTTACAGAACACACGGAGAGTTAAGACAGCTGACTCCACTGTGACCGTCTCTCTCGCTTTCACTCTCTTTCGCTTTCATTCTCTCTCTCTCTCTCTCTCTCTCTCTCACACACACGACTCGCAAAAATCTGCATTTGAAAAGTCAATAGCAAAAATATTTAACTAATAACAAAACATTTAAAGAAGCTGATTCAGAAGCACCAGACTTTTGTGGAAAAGTCAGAATAACCTGCTCTCCTTGGTTCATGAAACAGTCGTCCATAAAATGCATTCCTGTTCTGTCGTAAGTAATCTTAAAGACTCCTATATGCATCTGCATTTGGAAACCCAAATAAAGAGTGTTTTGATTTCTCCTAGATACACACACATCTCATGAATGCTTCAACACTAACTGTGTTACTGAAACCACACCTTCTTTCTTGGCATGAACATTTTTGCGGCATTACTCATATATTTCCACATAGTGACGTAGACATATGGGGGCGTGTTTAAACAAGGTGTTTACATCACAGTGGTAAGTTTCACTGAAGGAAATATATGTTTTTCTTAATGAAAACTAAGATCTCTACCTTGTCAGGTTTGAGCCTGTTTCTGTTCTCATCAAGGGTGTTTGCAACAGGACTAAAAAGTCTCTCACCGTCCACAGAGCTGCAGGGGGCATCAACTTTATAATACCTCCAGAACGCAGACATACTTGCACTCTTTGCTTCAAGCTGCTTCCGTGTTCTACTTTGCTGGCATTTAACCAATAGTGTTTCTGCAACAAAGTGATGTATTGCCACACGCGTTGCTGTTTCTGTGTGTCAGAAGGGTCCAACTCTGTGCCACTGCATAACTACTGAGGTGTTAAAAATATATATATATTTATATGAGTCCTGATCGGGAAGTTATGTCAGATTCCGATCGAGTCTGAAACCATGTGATCGGATCTGGACATCCCTATTTGAAACTTTACAGATCTTCATTGTGCACCAAGAACTGGTAACAATTTTGAAATTGCATCATATGACCCCTTTAATAAATAAAACTCTAAAAAAGTTCATTTCCACTACAGAGTCTACTAAGTTATTTATTACATATTACATTATACATAAAAGGTGATTCTGCTCGACAGACAAAATCAGCAACAATATATATATGATTTTTTGTTTTTTTGACTCATTGAAGAACCCAGAACTCACTTGTAACACAGATTAAATCTTGCTACTAAATTAATCCTAAACATTTAGGCAATGTGTAAACAATTACACACACACACACACACACACAATGTCTACGAGGAAAGAAGATTTATGCACAAAACAAAACAAAATTATAAATGCAACACTTTTGTTTTCCCTATGAAGGTAAAATAATGGCAATTAGATTTGCATATGCAGGGTAGGAGTTTAAAAAAAAGCTCAGAGAAATGGAGCTAATTGGTTAACAGATGTTCGGGAGCACGGACAATTCCTCCAATTCCTCCAAATCACTGTTTTAATCAAGCATTTGGTGATTGGTTGCCAAATGCTAATTAGATTTAATCTTTTATAGTAGTTGAAATCAATATTTATTATTGCAGTGCATGTATTTGTGTGTACCTTTTGCATGGGACCCAAAACCCAGGATTGGTGCAAACTAACCTGAAACTTACCTGGCTAGCCAGCTAATCTAGCTTCATGGTACAGGCCCCAGGACCGACGTTCACCACCCCTGATCTACTGCATCACCTTTAAAGTGATTTGAATATTCACCTGAAGCCATTTACATCAGTCAAATTGGTGACCCAACACATCACTAAACTGATTAAACATTTAAAAATAAACTTCTTTACATTCTGTGACTTTGTTAAAGATTGTTGAGCATGAGGAAATGTCAAACAACCAGTTAATGTTGCATCTGTGTAATTTGACACTTTTGTTTGCTTATTTAGTTCTTAACGCCAATCCAGCATCTACGGCTATATTCATGACAAGTCTTCAGACACACTTCCATGAACATTTATTTTATTTATTTTATTTGTTCTGCACGGATATCACATGGATACAGTACAAGGAGGGGAACGAAACCCAATTGGGTTTATAGAGAGTTCCACTCCACTTGCATGAATAAACAGAAAAAGGCACAGAATGTCAGATTTCAGAATGTCAGATTTCAGAATGTCCCATTAACTGCATGTCTATTGTCAGAAACCGAAGCACCTGTTATAAACCCTCGCTGACTCAGACTGCAGTGGCTGTTGTCTCACAACAAGAAGGTCCCTGGTTCATCCCCCAGCAAGGACAGGAGGCCTTTCTGTGTGGAGTTTGCATGTTCAGTCTGAGAGCTACAGCCCTGCAGAGTTTTGCTTCAACCCTAATCAAACACACCTGAACAAGCTCATCAATGTCTGAAGGGTAATTAGATAGCTACAGGCAAGTAAAAAAAATCTCCTGCCAACATTCGCTGAAATAAAATGTGTAGAAATAATTTTCACTCAGAAATTGGTTGTACATCTTATAATTAACTATAAAATAGGACACTGAATTTAATTTATCTAAAAAAAAAAGAAAGAAAAAAACACACAACAAGTACACCTTTTTTGCATAGGCAAAAAAGGCCTAGTCAAATGAACTGCACAACCAAGCTCATAGGAGACAAGAAAAATGCTGAAAGATCTAAGGATCCTCAGATGCAGCCTGTGTGTGTTTTGCTTAAGTGAAAAACAATACATTTGTGTTGTGTTTTACTGTCTTTCTTTCAGTTTCGTTTATTTATTTATTCTGCAAAATACACTTTACTGTTTAGCTCTAACCCTAATCAAACACACCTATGCCAACTAGTGTCTTCAAGATCATCAGCTGAAATCACAGCTGGGTGAGTTTAATCAAAGCTGGAAATAAGAGTGATATCACCGTCTGCAGGCTAGTTCAGAGATCTCGGGGGAAGAGTGATCTTCGTCAATGAATACTTTAGCACATCAAAATATATTTTCAGCAGAGGTCAAAGTATTTTTTTTTTCTTTTTTTTAATGTTAATTCATATTACTTTTATATTTGTAAATGTAATATGTAGTCCATTTTAGATTGTTAAATTAGCTGTATTAACCTGAATTAGATGTTTTCTATTTTGTATTTAATAAATCCATTGATTTAAAATCCCTTTTGCATACTGTACATTTTTTGACAATACAGACATTAGTGATGTGTTGACTACATCAGTTTCAGATGTATAATACATGTTGGTGTTTTTTTCCCCCCAAAATCTTAAATTATAGTAACTGAAACATATTCATAGTGAAACAGATTTATTGTTTTTGACTAATAGTACAGGCCCTGTGCTGGCAGCCCGCGGGGGGCCTTTGGCTAGCCCTAAATTGCCCTGTAAAGGGCCACCACAGGCTTGTTTGCAAGGTAAGATAGTGGGTCAAATTATATAACAATTACGGATTGTTAACAAGATGAAATAATTAACTGACAACATCTGGAAAGGCATATTTAAGATCAGTAAGCAGAAGCAGTTAATAAAACTTGCTTAATAGTTGGTAAATATAAATAGTGCTCTCATTTTAATCTAATGGCAACAGAAAATCTGTAGGGTATTATTTATTTATTTAGTTTTTAAATATATTTGTCAATCAAAACAGAAGGCTAAATTAAGTGCTGTGAAGGTCAAGAAAAAGTTGTTGGTTAATCAGTTGAAAAGAGGACCTCTAAAAGTTTGTTTTTTCATGGTCAAAGTAAGGGATGAAGTAGTGGAATAGTTAAGAATTTTGGAAGGGTTTTATTGTTTTTACTGAAACTCATCTTGTTTGCAGGTTTAGATGGAATATCGACACTAACTTCACTGTTAAATTATTATGATAACTGCTAAAGATGGAGCATGAGCAGAGAGTGCTAGCCTTAAAGCCAATGTGAGTTAATTACAGTCTAAAACCTCCAACAAAACTGAGTAACTATATTAATATTTTATATAAGTATTTATAATAATATCTGTTATTAATTCTGGAGTGATTTTTCAGGTTGAAGTTTGATGACATGAAACTAGTAATTTTTAAGAGATTTCTAGGACACCAATGGTTTTTAGTAATTGACATTGCTAATGGACTTCTATCAATGCTACTAACTGTTTTGGGGGTTTAACAATGTAAGCGCTATTTCACCAGAAGATTTTGATTGAAGACCTTATTGGCGTATTAGCTGTTGTGAGATGCTAGGACACATCATTTCCAGATAGGCAATGTCCGACACTAGTGATTCTGATGGCAAATACACTTACATGGTCAGGTATGTCAGGAAATCTGTGGACTTCATTGGATTAACATAGTACCATCAATGACAACGTCATTTGAGACTGACATAATTTTTTGGCCAAAATAAACAGTTTATCCTTAAGAGGTTTGAGCCTTATCATAGTGGGAAGAGTTTGCATCAACAGCATGGGCAAATGAAACTTCAGAGAACTTCAGAGAGAGACGGATCTTCAAACTCAAGATGGTTCTTCTGGAAGAACAGAACAGGCTACGGAGACACTTCATGGATAGAGGCGTCCTCAGCTACAAAAGAGTTATCAGTCATTTTATATTGCTGACATGAGACAAGCTGTATTATTATTGAATTCTATATATCTTCAGAGCAGAGAGACATGACTGGAAAAATACCAAGACACTAACTGTTTTGAATTTTGTGCTTTCATTTTTAACATACAGGGGTGTTTTTAAGTCATTTATTTCTCATAGATATATAATTGTCATGCTCAAAAGTCTGGTCAAGTCATGTGATCAGTATTCAATGATTTATCCATGGCTAGGATAAAAAAATTAAATCTTCTGCTCTTCACTGGATTTTTCTCTCAGTCAGCTTCTTCTCTGATAGAAGACTGTTAATACAGTTTTTGGTACAAGACGGGGTTGATGGGGTTAATTTTCTGGCATGAAGGCGTGATCTAACAATGGTAAGCAGACATGTGTAAGCAAGTGAGATTTGTGGCAGATTAATGTACAGGTAGGTGAAGTTTGAAAATTGAAAAGCCCAAGATGCCTGGCACAGATGCAGTCATAGGCTGTTTCCTCACATGTTCATGCTCTTCTAAGTAAACAATTTGGGAACATTTCCATATCCAGTTTTTGGAACATTTTTTAAGCAAATGATTTAAACAAAACATGCTGTGAATAAGAAAAAACAAATGGTTTTCTTAGAAGTGAACACCAGTAGTACAAATGCAAATTGCATAGAGTGGCAAAGATGCTATAGGAGCTAATGTGAATATTCACATTTTAAAGATAGCTTTGCATCTTCTAGAGACAGATCCTCTCATCATGTCGGAAGAGATGGTGTAGGTGTGCTTTCAGGGAGATTTGACAGGTGTCCTTCATGCATAAAAGAACAAAAGGCAAATGTTTATTGAAATTGAGAAGTCTATAGGATGGGATAGAAAAGACACATTTAAAAAGAGCAAGGGAAACACAAAAGATGAAACAACGTAATATCCCATATAAAGGTTGGGAAAACATATAAACCACTTCTGTGGCGCCATTATTATTATACAATTTTTTTTTTTTTTTTTTTTTTTGGAACTTTATTTTTGTGTGTGTAAACAAATATATTTTCCAGCTCCAGAAAGAGAGAAAAGTGGGTGGAGAACTAATCATGTGACTCTGACGTTACTTGAACTACTATATTTCTACCAGAAGCAACATTATTCACACCTCCAACTCCTCAAAAAAAAAAAAAAAAAAACAGACCGAATCACAAATCGCCTGAAATGAACATGAGAGTTTTCTACAAGAGTCTGTTGTTTTTACTGGGTGAGTAACACATACAATTGTTATCATATTTTAGTGACCTACCGTCCGTTTTCAGCTTCTTCTTTCAGAAACATTTAAGAAAAACAGAAGAATCTATTGTTTATAATTTACATTATCTAAACACCCTTAAAGAAAATAATTTTACTGGAGAAGCTAAATTATATAAGACGCATACATGAATTTAGAGATTATACTCAAATTTACCTAAATAGAAATATTTGTAAAGAATAAATCAAACAAAGTATAGGTTTATGCTAATAAAACAAAAAACAAACAAACAAAAATTTGAATTGCTAAATACTGAGCACCATTCTGTGATTGTCATTTCAAGGGTTTTTCTCAGTTCAGACGAAGACAGAAATAGAAGGTGAGATTTTGTGAGATTTTTCTTTTTTTGTGTGAGTATACATAATTGTAATAAACAGTTGTAATTGTACATAAGGTTCTCTCTTGAATGTATTACAGTGAATGTAGCAGCATGGGGAAAAGCCGATCAGTCGACAACATATGAAAACTGTGATGCTCAAAGAGCACTGGATGGGATAAACTACACTTTTACTCATACAGAAGAAAAGAGTAACCCGTGGTGGAAGCTGGACCTGACGAAGACGTACAGTGTGAACAGAGTGACCATCACTAACAGACTCGACTGCTGTAGTTACAGGATAGATGGGGCAGAGATTCGGGTTGGAAACGAATCTTCAGATCTTAACAGGAACCCAATGTGAGTGTTTCTGATATACAGTAGTCTGTGTGTGCCTCATATACTGACTATTTGCAGGTGTTTTGACTTCTGTATGTTACCAGTGGTGTTTGCAGTCCAGTGAGTAAGTCAGTGAAGGATTTGTCTTATTGATTCTAACTGGTCGCTCTCATCTTTTTTTCATTTAGATGACTCATACAACTCATTTGTTCCTGAATCAGACTAGGCTTGTGTGTTTATTCCTTAACAGAAAGAGATCATAAATATAATAATAGCAGTAAAAATAATAAAAAATAGTGTAAAACATCTGTTACATAAGCTGGGGGAAGTATCCAGTTGTAAAATATGCATTGTATTGTAAAAGAAAGAGTTATTTATATTAAACACATTTAGGGATATGAGAATAAAATACAAGTGAAAAGTTATACTTCTAATGAGGAACAATCACATGAAGTCACTCTTTCTTCTTCATCTTTCTCCAGATGTGCTGTAGTTTCTACTATTCCAGCAGGAGCTACCTACAGCTACTCGTGTGGTGGGATGGAGGGACGTTACGTTATTGTGGATATTCCTGGAACTTCAAAGATTCTTACTCTCTGTGAAGTGGGAGTCTATGCAATTGGTGCGGTTGGTGCATTGAAGAACTAAATTTTAATATTAGAAACAGTTTTAGTTAGATGCCAGATAATTATATTAGCCCATATTGTAAGATATTATTCTGGATAATAATTTTTTTTAAATAGATAATGGTTTTCCCATGATTCTGAAAACAAAATATTAGACAACCATCTCTTCCTCTGGATCACCGGCAGCGCAAAATTAGCTTTAAATATTCTAATCCAAAATGTGATTCACTGTCATTTAAAAGGTTTATGACAGCAGAATTGTCATTTAGGAATAAGATCACATGTATTTTAATCAAGATCGCAATCTTTTAAAGATTAACCATACATACATAAGAGCCTATAGCTTATGTATAGTTTTAGCCTATCATAGACTATTTGCACCAGAGCTCAAAGTTAACTCGGCCTTGACTGATAATGTTCTTTGATAAGGTTCTTTGTTCTCTTTCTGTAAAATGAAATAGCTATTATTCGTAACTTATAACGTTTTTTTTTTATTATTATTATTAAATTCATATTAAATGCAAAGACAGTCATATTAAAAATATTTTATGACGTGACACCCACATCTGGTACTTAACTAACAAATATTTGAGAATCAATATATTTCATTATATAGATTACACGGCTGGAAATATTTTGAATAAAATAAACTAAATAAAAAATAAATGAATAAAACCAATTAGCCTACATCAGTTTAAGTGCTGCGGATATTGTAGACTTGATGCATGTTATGTTTCTATTGTTTGCATTTAGCATTTGCCTTTCCCTTTTATGCATTTTCACCCTTGTGTGTACTTTTAGGTCCATTTTCCGAAGAAGACTCTTGTGAAGATGAAACTTAAGTTTGAGTCTGTCTGAACCTCCAGCTCCAGTCACCGGTGAGAGAGGGAAACATACAGAAATCTGAAATCAAATCACATTGATTCCAGTTTTAAAAGATCTGCTCATTTCCGCTTCAGTCTGTTTTGGTGGAAGAGGGATTTCTGACGTGAAGAAAGAGATGATGATGGTGATGGGGGAACCTAAATTCTCTTCAGATCAGCTTTGATGTTCTTAATTTAAATGCTGGAATTTTCTCAATTCCTCAATGTTGATCACAATAAAGCTGTATGTAATGATTGAAACGACTGATTTCTGATCCAATTTCCAGTTTATACGTGGCAAACTAAACACAACGTGCAAAACAAAAACTCATGATCTTCAGTCAGGCAGGTGTGTGATGCCATACTGTCAATGTCCTCGTCTTGTAGTTGTGGCATTGCTATGTTCTATTCGTGACAACATATGCTCTCCACTACGGTTGGCATCTCACAACACTTGCTACTAAAACACCACCAATTTTGAAGAGATCTCTGTCTCTCTGAGGCTTGAAGACGTGCTGCTGCAGCGGATGCTTCCTCCATCGCTCCTGAGTACTTGATCTGTGTATTCTGGTTCAAATAAATATGGTTGTGAAAAAATTCAATGTTGTCTGTTGATATATCGAGATTCTCTTTGATTGTGAATTCCTGTATGTCTAAATATGTTTAGATCTTCACAGTGAAATGCAACACTTTCGAAATCTGTATAAACAATGAGTGACGAACACGCATGAGAGATCACTTCCTGTGCTTTCTGTCGCTTGCGCAAACTAAGCCAGAACACGCGCACACGTCAAACACTAGGAAGCGCGCGCGCCCTCAGATCACTTGGACGTGGTTGCGTATAAGAGGTAAAAATAATATAAATACTGTTCGTTTTCTCACACAAACCGCTCGTTTCGTGTCTTAGACCATCAATGTGTACTTATGATGGGGAATTGTTTAATTTGGACTTCTCTGTGCATGCTCTTTGAGGTGGTGACCATAGACCTGCATTATATGACTGACAGACAAGAATGGTTTGACGTAAAAATGTATGCACTATGTTTGCAATCAGTGTATCGCTTAATTTTGTCCTGTTTTTATTTTTCACATTCTCATGGACTGCAGAAAGATCACATTTGCCCTCATCATGCAAAGGCAGGATGTTAAGCTTGGTTCATATCTTTCTCCCATACATAAGTTCATGATGACACACCTGTAGTAGCATGAATAGTTGCCCGGTACACCTGAAGCCACTCTGTGACAGCTCTGTTCCATGGTTGTGAGTGCAGAATTGCTGTCTGGATGCAGAGCGCAGTCTCGTGGGTGCCCCCCGGCCTGCGAGGGGCGATGGGGGTATGTGGTGAGTGGGGTTAATATTTCATTTTGACCCAACTTTAGTCATCTTCTCCATATTTATTCTATATTGATTAAATTCTTCTCTGAACTCTTCTCAAAGATTATTCTCAGTGTAGTGATACTGGTGCTCAGGTGCCTGGTGAGGTTGAGGATCAGTGTTTTGATATTGCCCACCTTTGTGATGATGACGTCCAGCCATCATGGAGAATGCTTAATTTGTCAGAGAAATTAGCTGTAAGTCTAAAAAAAAGAAAAGAAAAAAAAAACCTTTTCTGTAAATCTAATTATTTGTGAATGTATTAAATCTGAGATCATAAATGGATGAAACATACTTCTATTAAATATGTGTTTGCTGTGTTAACATATTGTTGGGTCATCCATTCATTGTTTGTAATTGTATAATTCATTATTTGTATTTAATTTTCTTCTTATTTTTTTCTTCTTATTTACTTTTCCAGATAATTGATTATTGTATTTAATTTTATCTATTTTTTTTTTTTCTAAAATGAGTATGCCAGACCTGGTATGCTTGTTGTATGTCATTGAACTTGTACATGACAAATAAAATCTTGCATCTTGAATTCATAGATATTTAAAATTAGGATAAAATAATAATTTGACACTGTAGATATCAAATGCTTCAGTGCAAAATAAATCATATAAATAATTACTGTGTTTAATTGCTATGGTGTGAAATTCTAGAGAAGAGATTTACAGCCACTCAAATCACTTGGGACAAGAGCAAATTCTTTACAAATATTTTAGTTTTAAAAACATCACCAATTAATATATATTTTTTATAATTCAAAGTTATTTTTGTTTGTTTTAGTTTTTGCTGCGATACAGTATTGATGCCACTCATAACATGCCACTCATAGTATAAGTAGCCTTAACTGCACATGTGAAAAGAAACAAAAAATAAATAAGTAGCACGCATATTGTTGAAAAGTTTCAGAAAGAGTCACCATACTGTATGTAGTGCTGCAAATGGGGAAAGTATAAAGCAAAACTTTTTTTTGTTTTTGTCAGTGTACCATTGAAGAAAAACTCCAGTAAATCCTGCGATATACAGTTATTCATTTTAAAACTAAATTATTTTAAATTTACAATATATTACTGGTTAGTATAGTAATATAGTAGATATTCTCTCTGGCTCTCAACGAAGGCGGTCGCATTTTCTCTCCCTCTCCTCTACTTTGCTCCTCTTGCCTCGTATACTCTGAGAGACTCTTTCACTGCTCTCCAACTAAAAATCATGGATTTGATAACTGGTCTCTCAAAGCAATTGACACCATCTTTTGGGTTCAGGGGAACCTGACTACCCTGTCGGAACGTTCGCAGGTGACTACATGATGGACACGTGTTGACTCTGTCTGGGACCTGAACAAGGCTATCTCCATGGCAACTTGCTCTGACGCTATCACAATCTGCGGACAATCTGCTGAGGCACCTAGATTGAATCGCAACTCTCCAGGCCTACAAATACACAAACTCTAATACACACAAAGATACAGATATGCATTCATCCCCAACCTCCCCCCATCCCTCGCCTTCGACGCTTTGTACCGCTAGTCTGTCAAGCTGTCAAGCTGCTTGGAGAGCAGACGTCAAGATGCATACAGCTTACTAGAGCTGGGTGATACTGAAGGGGCGTTCGTGGAGTTCCTGCAGTAGAATATATCAAGTTTGATCCTCGTGTTGTGGGTGTACTCGGTGGTTAGAGGGTGGTAAAGATGAATGTGTTTGCTCTTTCTTTCCTCATTGTAGTTTTTTGTACCCGTTATATCTTTTTGGGTTAATTCAATTGGTAAATAAAACACCATATTTACGTAAAACCAGTTTCTTCAACCCAAAGTGTTTTTTTCTTTTTTTTAATTTTTTTTTTTTTATTATTGTTCCCAACCTTCTATGGACTCTTCACTTGAGGTTCGTAACAATTTGGGGGCTCGTGCGGGATCTGGTTTTCCAAACACTTTGGGTTGCATGGAACAAAGTTGTAAGTAGTTGTCGTTGGTGTTGCAATAGTTTTGTGATGGGGTTTCACTGTCCAGTCTTTCCAGAGAAGAACCTTTCCCCAGCTAGTTAGAAGTGTCTAGCTAGGTTGTCCTGCAGTCTTTCCATTGGGCACTTGGCTGTTATTTTTCCTTTATTATATTCAGGATGAATCCTGTGTGGGGTAGAGATCCCTGTCGGGAGGAGGTTTTTGGGGCTCTGGCCACAGAAGTTTGCCTTTAAAGTTGCCTCGAGCCTGGCAAGTCCCAGAAGACAGATTAGGCTAAATTTTGGGTAGGCAGGTCCTGTGGGTGGGTTATTCTTTTGTGAAAGCTGGTTTACTCTTTTACTAAATAAAAACACACTTGAACCGGAATTTGAATGTTATCACTTAAATGATTGTATTTACTTGAATTTTGAATTTTTTTGCAAAGGAGCTTGTGGGAAAGACAGTCTCGGTTTATTGTGGTAATTGGTATACTCTGATAAAAAGAGATTTGATTAAGTGTTACTGGATTAAATTGTTGTGGAAATGACTGTGTTAGGAGAATTATAAGCCTTTTGTAAACTTTGAACAGTAGTTTGTTTTGGGTTTTCTTTTTCTTTTTTTCTGGTGCCCATAATTGCCTCAAAAACCAACACATTTCAGAATTTCCTTTTATTTTACTCAACATTTTATACTGCTCACATAATTACATACTCATTACCAATATGGCCACAACTCCTCCTTCACATTTGTCTGTGGAAATTGAGCCCCCCACCCAGACATAGCAGCTCCAGTTTGGCCACCTGTGCAACCAAGACCAGTTCCTCCACCTCATGTTCCCACTTATCACTTCACGCCCACTCAGTTCCTCATCCCAGGTCTCATGTGCATTTTGCCCCTGCCCCTCCACATGGCACCACTTCATTCCAGCCAGATCCTATGAAACTCTGCACCTTCACTGAAACTTCACCACCTTCCTCAGTGTCACAGCAGTGCCTGCCAGGCCACCTTGCCACTCCTGAAAAGGAAATTAATCAGCTTACTGCTCATGTACAAATGAACTGGGATTATTTGTTTGATTGCTTGAAGCAACATGATCAAGCAGTGAACAATCTTTCCCAAGAAGTCACAAAACATTGTATGATACTTTACTTGTAACTCTGACTGCAATAATATAATCTAATCACCAGCAATTGTTGAACACGATAGCTGCACATAAACAGGATGAAGAAGGGAGCACAGATCAATTAATTAAAGCTATTAATGGTGACAAAAGAACTCCAGAAAAGTGTAGGTACAGTAATTTCAGAAGTTCGTTTTATGGTGGAACAAGTTCAGCTGGAACTGCAGAAGGACACACAAAAAAAAACAACTCCTGAAAGGACTGTGAACAGCTTTCCAAAGAGATTAATCATTGTAGCACTCAGTTGTATGCCCTAAGCCAAGATTCCAAATATCTGCAACTGGAAATTAGTAATCATTTCAAACCACCTGATAAAATAGTGTCAGACCAACCAAGACATGCCCCATTACCATCTCACCACACCGTACCATCTTCATCTCCACCTTCACTGGCTGCACCCATATCGCACCATATACCTGCTGTCAAAAGTGATCATTTGAAGTTAACTTTTCCAATGTTCGGAAGGCCCTCAGATGACTCTGACCCAACGTTATACTTAACACGCTGTCAGTTAAGTAATCAATAACACAGCATAAATATTGCTGACTTACCTCTATCCACTGACGGTTAATCAGCATTCGGTTTGCTCTGTCTGCCATACTATCACAATTTCCCATCTAATGAAGAGATCCATACCGGGGATTTTTTCAGATCTGCCACAATTTGCCGGCCCTATTATCACTACTACCCCGCCTAACACGACTGCCGAGCTCCAAGCGTTATCACGACAGCTGCTCTTCTTGATCAGCCACACGTTGGCCAATAGACCATGCAAGGCCCCGAGCTCGCCTCGTTAGACACCACCATTGTCCCACTCAAGACCCAGCTCTCCTCAAGCACTGGATCGCAGCAGCAGGCATTCAACAAGCCCGAGTCGCACCCCAGATCTCACTGCAGCAAAGCCTCATTCGCTTCCTAACATGGCTCAGCCTTCCACCGCGGCTTTTCCAGCCACATCACAGTTTGAGGCCACCTCCACTAGCGAAGCAGACTGTGGGTTGCAAATCAATACATTGTCAGGTGAATATGCTAAATGCAGGTTTCACGGTAATATTTCGTTAAACAACATCATGAGGTAATTCTGTTTGATGACGATGCCATTTTTAACCACGAAGCCAAGGCATTTTTTTCCAGAGTCGTCATCCACACTGTATTGTCTTACATTTGCCTTACTGTACATGTTTAAACCTCACCGAGCATGCACGCAAAGTAAATATCTTTAGAATCTGCGTGAAAGTTGAATAGCAAATAACTGCAAATTAACATTACTGCTATAAACATATCTATCGATACAATGTTTTACAAGACTAAACATGTTTCATTGTTTTCAAAGCCTCTGTTTCCACAGTCCATACTACAATGTGAAAACAGCATTCCTATTTATCCACTCTGGAGAGCGTGTAAAAAGGCTAAATGGCCAAAATGAGAGGAAGATATGCTTTTCCAACAAGAACATATTAATGTGGCAAGGCTTGAGGAATCGTCAAATCAGCCAACCAATTGCTAAGCCGGCAACACAGTAGGCTACCCAGGCATTTTTAGCTTGTCCCGTCAAATGTTACTAACCTTTCTATGTTCCCACAGCCAACAAATACAGCAGCCGAAGCAAACACGAAGCTGCTTCTACTTCTAACAATTTCCCGTAGATACCAGTATTTCCATCCTGTTACTCCTAATCCCCTTTTTACTTTTCAGCGTCCTCCAGCTCCCGTAGCAGACATTAGCATAAGGCTGCCTCTGCTAGCAGTGCAGGCTGCATAGGTTCTTCAAGACATCACATACCCCTTTTCTTATAACTCCCGCCACTACCACAGCCTGCAGCCCCACAGTCTAACCCCAGTTCGAAGCTGCCTCCGATGCCCGCCATTCACCCTCTCTTTCCCCCTCTTTCTTACACTTCCGGAGCCGTCTCAAGCATGGGCATCCCTCTGCAAGCGTTGAGCATGTCTCCGCAGGCGTCTCAAGCAGCTATTTTTCCTCCTCCTCTCATGCTCCTCTTTACTTCTCTATGTTCTGTCACACCCTAACCATCCTTTCGAACACCACCCACTGTAGCCAGCAACATCAGGGCACAGATTTTGACAGAAGGCAGAGGGCTCCAAGACCTATTAGCGATCAGACCGATTAGATACCAAAGAAGCTCACCGAACCCTCATCAGCCAACCCCTTTAATGAGTAAACCCCAGTAGCCGCTCTTGCAGGAGCATTTTCTGTCCTTCCCTACTGCCACAACAGTTCTCAATACTGCAGAAGCCTCTATTAAAAAAAAAAAAAAAAAAAAAACGCTTTACACTATTCTCCAATCAGTTTCACGTAGTCACGAACCACTATTCATTGACGAATCAGCAGCCCCAAAAGGCCTCTCCAAGCAGCAGATCCATACTCTTGGAAGATGGTCTTCAGAAGCATACCAAAGCTATTTCAAAACTAACCAGTTCCACATAAAGAAAGCCCACCAAACCCTCATCGGCCACCAAAATATATATATAAAAAATCCTTTAGATCTGCGAGACATACCCATCCGTTACTGCAAGCATTAAGTTCCCGCCGAACACCGGCGAGAGCTTTGCAACGAAACAACCATAACTTTCCCCTCTGATGGTCGGAGAGACTAACCCATCTGGTGTCGCAAGTATTAAACTCCCACCTGATGTTGGCGAGAGCCTCCCGGCTAGAAAACCTTACCTTTTCTATTCTGTGGTCAATGAGGCTTTCCTCTTCGATGCCAGGAGCTCAAGCTCCCATCAGATGTTGATGAGAGCTTCCTGGCTAGATAACCTTACCTTTTTAATTCTGCGGCCAGCAAAGCTTACTCGTTCATTGCCAGGAGCTCGAGTTCACTTCAGACGTAAGTGAGAGCCGCCCAGTTACTCAACATTGCTGTTATGTCTTACGCCCGGAAATGTTTACCCATTCATTGCATGGAGTTGGAGCTCCCATCGGATTTAGGTGGGAGCCTCTTGGCGAGACAACCTTATCTTTTCCATCTTTCGAATGCCAGCGAGGCTTACCCGTTCCATATTCCAGTGATTGGTGGGAAGTTGCTCAATCTTCCATTAGTACCTGGAGCGAGTTTGAATCTGATTTACTCTCAGCAAACCCCAAGTCTGAAACATTCCCTTCCAATGCCTCTAGGAAATTAGTTTCCATACCTCAACAGTTAGTTGTTCTCATTAATATTGGAGCCTGGAAGGAAAGGCTATTGTCGATATAGGAGCAAGTTATTCCCTCCTTCATGAGAGCCTGTGGAAGGAGCTAAATCCCCATGACCACTTCCATCCCTGGTCCCTTGGTCCTCTTTTTATGGCCAATGGTGAGGCCGAAGTACCTTTAGGATGGACAAATACCCAGATCATACTTCATGACCAAGTCTTCACTGTACGAGTTGTAATTCTCACCTTCAAAGCCCTGGCTTATTCTGTAGTCTTAGGCTTTGACTTCCATCTTTTCCACAGGCCAGGTCAAGCTAGTGTTCAAGTTGTAAGACCTTCACAGCCAAAAAGAAGACAATGGAACGAAAATTGAAATATGATCCTTTTGTTGTTCAGTTCTATTCCTCCACCAAAATGTCCAATAGTATCGCCCGATATAATGGACGATTAAACCCTGATAGCTGCTGCAGTATAAAATGCCTACCTATCATCAGAAAGAAAACAGCAGTTAATGCACCTTATCACATCAAATCCCAAGGTTTGTACTCACCAGCATGGAAGGACTACTGTTCTTCAGCACTGTCTTTACACCACTCATCCTGTTCCCATTAAACAACGGGCCTATCGCTAGACACCTGAAAAACAAGCTGTTGTGAAAGAACAGTTAAAGGAAATGTTGGAAAGGGGCACAATGGAACCTTCACGTTCTGCCTGGGCCTCACCTGTTGTGTTGGTTCACAAAAAAGATGGAAGCTTGAGATTTTGCGTAGGTTACCAAAAAGTTAATGCCATCACAGAGAGAGATGCCTATCCATTGCCATCACATCACTAAAATCTTGGAGTCCCCCTCAGGTGCTGCAATATTTTCCACCATAGATTTAAATAGTGGCTACTGGCAGGATTTCTACGGACCCAGAGAGCAAGTCTAGAACTGACTTCTTCACTTCCTCAGGCCTGCATGAATTTAATGTTATGCCTTTTGGGTTAAAAATGGTCCAGCCACATTCCAGAGGCTAATGGGACTGTCCTGGGAAAGTTACGAGGAAAGATCTGCTTTTTATATATTAACGTGTGAGTGGACACCTCAGTGTCAACAAGCTTTCAAGCAGTTAAAAGCATGTCTGACCTCACTTCCCATCCTGGGCCATCCTGATCTTAAATTCCCATTTGTGAAATACACAGATGCCAGCGATACTGGACTGGGAACAGTCTTAACTCAGCGAAAAGAACCAGGCCAGGAAGAGGTTATTGCTTACACTAGTCGAGCTTTAAACAAAGCTGAACCCATTATTCCACTACTGAAAAGGAATGCCTTGGCGTGGTTTGGGCTTTAGAAAGGTGGCAACACTATCTCAAACCAAAATGATTCACCTTTGTCACAGACCATTCAGCACTGCAGTGGGTGTTGAATTCTACCAGGCCAATTAGCCGTTTGGGCTTTTTGTCTGCAAAAGTTTGACTTTGTGGTTGAATACTGAAAGGGAAAACTCAATGAAGAACCAGATGCTTTACCACGAATTCACTCCATTCCTGGATGCCATGTAAACTCCTCTCAAAAGGAGGAACCTGGACTTCCAGTTTCAGCAATATACATCTGGGAAGAACAACATAAAGATCCAGAAATTTCCAAGCTTATTCAGTCTCTAGAAGAAAAAGATTATTCTGTGCAAGACCAATATAAAATCCTCGAAAAACAAACTGTATCAACGAACTCATCTCGCAAATGGACAAGTTCACTATAGAATCTATGTTCTTGTTACCCTTATCCCAAACATTCTACAACATCACCATGCACATCCGTTAAGCGGTCACCTAGGAATTTTCAAAACTCACCTTCTGGACATCCATGTCGATATCTGTGAAACAATATGTGAAAAGGTTCATGAAATGTCAAACCTTAAAAAATGAGAATCACAAACATGCTGGGAAAATGCAACAGACCACCACCACTCCTTCAAACGAGATGTTGGTAGTGGATATCATGGGTCCACTGCCTTGTAGCTCTCACAGATATGAATACCTACTAGTGTTTGTAGATTGTTATTCTCGATGGGTTGAATTATTCCCCTTGCGTAAAACTACTACTCATTCTGTCTCACCGAGGTACGCAGTTCATCTCAGCTGTCTTTCAAGACTTCTATGCTAAATCGAAAGTAACACAGAAAATGACCAT
This sequence comes from Carassius auratus, assembly GCF_003368295.1. Lineage (NCBI taxonomy): Eukaryota > Metazoa > Chordata > Actinopteri > Cypriniformes > Cyprinidae > Carassius > Carassius auratus. The sequence continues at coordinate 1,732,161 of NC_039249.1, forward strand.
CCCCAGACAAACCTAACAGAATGGGTAAACCAAACATTAAAACCAATGAGTTCAGTGTATGTGGGGGACAATCACAAAAAGTGGGACAAATACTTAGCTGAGCTACAGTTTGCCACCAACCCAGCAATACAAGAAACCATTGGCATGAGCCTCACTTGAGCCTCACTTAGGAAGAAAAATACAGGGGCCAATGGATAAATTGCTGCATGGACAGAATCTGTCTCCTACTGCTCCATCAAATGCTGTCACAGAACATCTATCCAATTTGCAAGCCAGAGCCAAAGAATGCAGGAAGAAAGCCTCAATAAGACAGCTCCGTACACTCTAAAAAACGCTGGGTTGTTTTTTCAACCCAACTGCTGGGTTGAGGCCGTTGGATAGGACTTTGGGATGTTTTAACCCAAGTTTGGGTTGAAAATAAGTCTCTTTTTAACCCAGCGAGGCTGGGTTGAGGACGCGGACGTGAAGGAGAGCACGCACGTCACGTCAAAATCGTACGTCTCCAGTGCGAGCAGCCGCCATTTTCTCAGCGTGATAGAAGCGAGAAGCGAGTGAAAGACTATGGTAAGTAAATATTCAAAATGTAAAGTTATCTTTTATTGTTTACCCGGTTGTATGAAAGGCGGAAACAAAGGAGCTTAACGTTATATATATATATATATATATATATATATATATATATATATATATATATATATATATATATATATATATATAAAAACGGACGCGGTTTTCGCCTCAGACACGGAGGTCTTAACTGCCTCATGTAATGTTACTGAACGGAGGATGTACTTTTAATATAACGTCTGTGAATGTATTTTGTCATATTTACATAAGATTTTACATTATCTGTTCTCTTTGAGGCGTTAACAGACGGTTATGGTCACGGTTACGCTCATGTGAATTTGTCTTTTTTTTCGCGGTTAAACTGAATGTATGTTTGTCTCCTAAAGGAAACGGCATTGTGTAGTAAAGACTAGCATAATTATTTTGAGGCTGTTGAAGTGTTAACTGTTAAAAGTATGTTTTACATGTAATATTTCAGACTTGTCGAGCTTGTGTCTTCATTGTCCTCGCGCTGAGAGTTAAAGACACAGAAGCTGTTTGTGTGAGGAGTCACAGACCTGTGTGAGGATGAGGAGGATGTGTTCTTCTGAAGAGAGGGACAGACAGTTTAAGGAGAGTAAACTTCAGAATAACATCAAGTTATCTTTATTTTTACTAAGACTAAAATAATGTTGTTGTTTTTTTTTAGATGTTGAAATCCAGAGACAAGATAACTTCATTCTTTTGAGACTGATGTAAGTTAAGTTATTATTACTTTTTTTTTTTTTTTTAGAAAATTAATGTTTCTGTTGTGTCCTGCCTGTTAACTTCACATTTTGATGCAAAAACAGTGTGATTATATATATATATATATATATATATATATATATATATATATATATATATATATATATATATATATATATATACATACAGACAGATATATTTATATGTATGTATATGTATGTATATGTTAATATTTTATTGAAACCATTGATGTCCCTCTTTGCAGAACTCAAACTAACTGGAGTTAAGGACACACAAGTCTGCTTGTGTGTGGAGGAGGTTTTCTCAGCTTCTTCTGAAAAGAGGGAAAGATCGTTTAAGGCAAGTAAACTTCATAATTTCATGTTATCAGTTGTTGTTGTGTTTTACTAAGAGTAAAATAATGTTTGTTTTTTGTTTTTGTAGATGTTAAAAGCAAGAGACATGGGAGAACATCATTCCTTTGAGATTTTATGTAAGTTATTTTTAGAAAATAAATGTTTCTGTTGTCTCCTGCCAGTTTACTTCACATTTTGATGCAACAACAGTGTGATTACGTGCTCATTTCATTAAAACCATTGATGTCTGTGTTTTTTATTGCAGAAATCAAACCAACTTTGGAGTTGTCTGATTTGGAGAGTCATTATTCTTGGTCTTAACTCTTAGAGGTAAAGTTCACACAAAAAATCGTTTACTTGCCCTCAAGTCATTCCAAACCTATAAGACTTTTGTCTGTCTTTACAACATAAATTAATATATTTTTAGTTTTCTCATAATATGTGTTAATCCATTTATAGTTTAGATAATCAGTATTTTCAAGCTTCATAAATATAGAGTTATTGTAGAAGTAAATTCTGATATTTATATATGAATACATCTTAAATTATATGATAGCAAACATGTATGTTCAAAATAAAATACTGGTCTCCCAGACCAGCAATGGAGGACACAAAAAGAGAATATTAAATATATTCATATGTTTTCCAAAAATGAGCAGAGTTTGTATGAGTCTGGAAAAACATTGTGAGAGTAAATTATGAACATTTTAATTATTTGGTGAACTAACAGCCCTCCATGTACATGAATATTGTGAGGTATGTGAATGTCATGTCTGTTTTAAAGAAGCTTTCTGAAAGCAATATTTATTCAAACAATATCGCCTGTCCTCACACTAGTGCTGCCATTATAGCCTCCTGGAGCGCTGTGGTGGACTGAGACATTAAACAACCTCACAAGTGTTGAAACTTTAAAACAGATTATTTACCTATCCTTACGGATGTGAATACACCTCTACCTGAAAATGGATAGTTTAATTAAATGTTTAATTTTTTCATATGTGTTTCTCTTAGGCCACTGATGAAGAACAGGCGGTGACTGGGATGAATCCTGGTCAGAGAGGATAATCTTCTTTCCCCTAAACTGATGCAGTGGTGGTTTTAAAGGAGGACGCTGCCCTGGATGATGTAGAAGATGTCACATGCTGTGCTGATGGGGTTTCTTCATGATTACATCAGTTATGCTAAAGAGATCATGAAAATTGACCGTGATGCATGATCTGTATTCATGGACTATGAAACAAACTGTAAGTGTATAATTTGTTAAAAAAAAAAAAAAAGTTAAATGCTTTTTCTGTGTTGTTTAGTAGAAGAGTTTACACTCTGTCATTCATACACCTGCTCACATTCTTTCACTCTCACACACACACACACACACACACACACACACACACACACACACATGCGTCTGTTAAATGTTATAATATCAAAGTTAATGTGATTTATTTGTGTACTGTCATGCCAGAATAGTTGGAAAAAAACCTAACTAATTGTAAATTTATTGTATGTGTTTTCGTATATTTTTATACAATATATACAATTGAACAAAGTCCAATTTGATCTTAAGTTATATTCATCAAATGTTCAATGCTTTATGAACTCTGTAGCTGTTAATGCCATCCTTTTCTGCATTTCTTCTAACATGTTACTTTTTGATGTTTCTCTTGTTTTTAATAAATATTTTCCTTTTGGTAATTATTATTTGTGTGTAAAAGTGATATTTAAAATGAACAACATTTGTAGGTTTAATGCCTAGCTCAATTTGGGTTAATTTGAACGTAGAAATGCATTGTTTCCCCATATGGCTGCACTCTGCGAGTTTATTTTCTGCCAGCAGGAGGCGCTAAGAGAGGTAGGTTTCTCCGGTAACGGCTGCAGAGCGGTGCTGAGCTCACAAACGCTGCCTTATCAAGCACATGCAAAATGATATCGAACATTTTCTAAATACAGTAGTTTTCCTTCTGAAATACAGTGATAAAAAACACCCGCTCTGGTTTTTGAAACCCTTCAATATAGTCATTTTAAACCATAAAAAAGGCAACCCAGCAGGCTGGGTTAAATATGATAACCCAACTGGTTGGGTTAAAACAACCCAGCGCTGGGTTCGTCCCTTTTTGACCCAGCGCTGGGTTGTCAAAATAACCCAAATTGGGTTGTTTTCAACCCAGCAGTTTTTAGAGTGTAGCTACAACAAATTCAATGGATAAATTGCTGAATGGACAAAATCTGTCTCCTACTTCTCCATCAAATGCTGTCACAGAACATCTATCCAATTTGCAAGCCAGAGTCAAAGAATGCAGGAAGAAAGCCTCAATAATACAGCTCCGTATCTACAACAAATTCCGCAGAGATGCCTCCTATAAAGAGAAAGATTGTTTATGGATGAGAAATTTTCCACAGTGCACTTCACCATTTTAGTGCTAAACTTGCCAAAAAAAATTGAAATTACCCTATTGAATATTCACACAACTAGGATCACTAAATTATCATGTGGCATTAGAAACCACTTATGAGGATGTACGTACAGTTCATGTGTGCAACCTGAAGCCATGCTTTCCCACTACTGAGGAATTAGTCCACCTGGAAAGGAAACCTTCCAAGAGCCCTCTGACAAAGATGAGGAGTTTCTTGGTTTCTAACAGGAGCATTCTTCTTAATAACCTAAGGTTGTGTTCTCTAGAGGGGGAGAGTGTGGTGGAACAAGAAAGCCAAAACATGATGTATCCTGTTGATCTACTCCGCAAAGGAATGGGAACGGCAGTGTAATTTAACAGGAAGTGCGGTAATTTGCATTTGAGGAGTAGTAGGAAAGGGAAAAAAATGGGAGAGAGAGTGATTTTGGGAAGGAAGGAGGATGACTGTGATTGCACATATCTGTGGTATAAGACGCAGGGTTATCAGAGAGTGCACATTTTTGTATGGTGCTGGGCGATCGATTTAGTGTTGTGAAGACCGATCTCTCCAAACTAAAGATAACAGTACAGAGTGTGTTCAGATTTGGGAACTAAAGTGAGTGTTGCCCAAATACCTTCCTTCGTAGCCTCCAATTTGTCTTTCAAAGCTGAGTAGTGGCTCGTCTGTATGGCTGACTAGCTGGCTTTGTCTGCACACACACACAACACTTGCTATCACCACTTTCACCACACACCTGGGGTCACTTAATCTACAGCGATATCATTGACTTGATTGCAAATAAATGCACAGACATTATTTAAACTGAACAGAGATGACATCACTGAATTAAATGATGAACTGCCTTCAACTATCATTTTACATTATTGACACATTGTTTTCCTAATGAATGTTGTTCAGTTGCTTTGACGCAATGTATTTTGTACAAAGCGCTATAAAAAATAAAGGTGACTTGACTTGACATGACACCTTCGGTGTCCTTTGGTGTGTGAGTGTATATATATATATATATATATATATACACATATACACTCACACACACACAATATATATATATATATATATATATATATATATATATATATATATATATATATATATATATATAATATTGTTAAATCAAATTGTTCAATTTCATAGTTCATATATAGTTCATGGATGGTGTTAGTCTGTACAAAACACCTAAACTTCAGGTTATTTTTGATTCTTGTTCAAAGCCTCAGGTTTTTTTTTTTTTTTTTTCTGTTAAAAGCAAACCTCTGCTACATGATTACAATGTCACGTTTCATGTTGCTCCCCACCCATTGGACATAGAAAGAGTTGAAAAATTCTATGAATGCAAATAACTTAATGATTGACGTTTTATGTCAAGAAAATGACAAAAATTATCTCGAGGCCTTTGCCTTTCTAAAACAACCTCTTAACATGCAAAGATTGCCAATGGACTCAGATTATTTTTGTTTCAATTTCACAGCACGTTAAAACATTACACTTCTACTTGAAATAGACATACTGTGTATCATCAGAAAGATTAAAAACAATAGCTTCGATATTTGACCCCTGTTATAATAACCTGTATTGACTAGAATTTATTTTCTTTTTTTTTTTCAGTAATGCAAAATTAAATTAAAACAATAAAGTATGATAATTTGAACAGAAAAACAACACATTCATATCAAGTCACATAACTTCACTGAACCAAAGGATTTTGAACAATTCAGTTGCTTTCAGCCCACATTTTAAAAATGTTTCCAGAGAATCTCAGTGCTGCTCTTCTGTTGCAGCTCATTCAATCAGACTTAAAACAGCATTGATTTTTAATAAAATATGAAATGACCAAAAAAAATGAAATAATGTAAAGTAATAACATACAGTAGCAAGACATGTTAAAACATTCAGGAAAATTAAAATGAAAAATAGAAACAATCAACCTGTGATACTGTTTCAAAATGAATGTGTCATGGTTTAAATATTTGTATTTAAAATATAAATCTTTGTAATTGTAATGTTTGGTTCATAGATGGTGTTACTGACAAGCCGGTAAAAAACCTACACTTAAACTTAAACAGGTTATTCTTGATTCTTGTTCAAAGCCTCAGGTTATTTTCTGTTTAACTTTGAAATCCAGGATGAGACTTCTACACACAATCCACCCCAACCCTACCTGTTTCAGCTGCATATATGCCCATTGAAAATGAATGCACTTTAGTACAATGCAAATACATTAACGGACTAGAGATTTGATGACTAGTTGCCTATAAGTATTGTTATGGTGCAAAAAGTCAAACTTCAGAGGCATGTCATCAATAACCTTTAATGGAATGTAAATGTAAATCCAAGCTTAGCTGCAGGAATCATTAACATTAAAGAACATTACAAATATTTAAAATAAATCCATAGCTTTCACCTTGGATGCTCTCATGCTAAAGTTCAGTACTGTGCATTAGTATTTTCTCCCCAAAAAAGGGTTTTAAGCCAGTTATTTATATCTTTTGCTGTAGTGTGTCAGTAGGAAATATCAGTTTGCCATTAATAATAATCTAGTGTGTTTTTGAATGCACAAGCAGTCCAACAACGGCAAAATCAATGTTTGGAAATGTAAACTGATATTTCATACCGACACACTACAGCAAAATATATAAATATATGGCCAAACACCATTCTTTCAGTTAAAATACTAACGTGCCCAAGACTTTTGCTCAGTAGTGTATGTATAAAGTACATATGATTAAATTAAATATATTTAAATAAGTGTAATTAAAGTAGGTGTTCGTTCATATGTGTTAAGGGCTAGATTTACGATGTGATGAGCGGTGATAAGCGAAAACTTTACAGTAGATGAGAAAGCGGGAATACACAGCGGGAAGCCTGCCCTATTTGCAACAATTAAAAAAATGGGTCAGTTTTGTGTTATGTTTCTTTTCATTTCTTTATCAAGTTAATTTAGAAATGTTTCGAGTATTTAAAAAAAATGATGATTAACGTTAAACAGCCAAGCCGACAGCGAGTAGCCTAAAACACATTTAATTAATTAAGCCTCTCAAATTAACGCTAATACTTTACTTGGCTACAATAAAATCCATATATAAAACACTTCAAGCATATCACACAGAAAGTTAGTTTAATAAATGTTTATTTATTAAACCACAGTGAGTAAAATAAAATAAAATAAAAAATTTATATACTGAGGCAGGCTCGCAACAGCGCTCGCAAATGAAATGAGAAATAGCCTACAATCTAAAAATTAAGTTAATTAAAAACAAACTTGCAGGTTATCTTACCTCAAAAATGCACCACAGAACATGTCCATTCTTTTTTCCATTAGTTTCTAACAGTTCAACGAAAATAAAGTCCAGTCAAATGAAAAGTTCGAACAGTCTCTTACAGAGCATCGTGGAGAAAAAGAATAGCCTCCAGATTGGAAGGTTTTAACCCAGTCCTCCTCTCTTCTATCACTCTTCCCGCTGCGCTGAAGACATGTTCGCTGCTGCTGCTGACGGGACACTAAACACAGAGCGAGTCTTGACAGTTGCGGTAGCAGGGTCTCGTGCTGTTTACATTTACTTTACTTTAGAGGCCTATAATAGCTACTACTACAATAAGTGGATATAAGTGAAGTATAGTCGTGGGTCGCGCTGACAGAAAAGTGTGCGTGTGCGCGTGAAATTTTCATGTCAGTATGTCAGTTTAATTATAACGGGTTGAATTATCAGATTATGAAAGTTATGAGGTTATGAAATGTCTTTCTATGTTTGTTTTTCTATCGTCGACGTCAACTTCTCATTTTTTTTATTTAATGTCTAAAAATATAAATAGAAGGATAACCCAAAAAAGGCCAGAGGCCCGGCCTGCATGTGAGCTATAACGTGAAAATTGGTCCGAAGTCCGGCCCTAGGGGTATACATAAGTCGGGGCCCGTCGGGCTCGGGCTGAAATGTAGGGCTTTACCTTTTAGGTCTATTGTGGCTCAGGTCTTGGTTTATTTTATTAAATATTTGTTTTCCTAAAATGGTGCATGGTTTTAATTGATGTAATATTGTGAAAGTCTACACTCTCATCAACACAATATACATTCATTATCAATCTACTGTTGTCAGACTCATTGTTTTGTGTGTTTTGCTTCTCATGTGACTTCCTGTTTCCATATTTGGTCCTTTTCTGTCCTTGTTTAGTTAATTGTTTATTCTGCTTACCTGTGTTTGTAATTATCCCTTTGTATTTAGTTTCTTCCTGTTCTGTTGTCTATTTGTCCAGTCTACTCGTTACGTTGATGTGTTTCCAGTTTTGATGTACCCTGTTACATAAATTAAAGACTGTTTTCGTATATACCCATCCAAGACACTAGGCTGCATCCCTTTCCCTGTGTTTTTGTTAATGTTTTTGGTCGTCTTTCATTCTCCCTTTTGTTCTCCAAATGTTATTAAAATTAAATTACATTTATGAATTTAGCAATCCAAAGCAACTTACAGGAATCGAACCCCCAACCCTGTCGCAATGCTCTACCACTTGAGCTCCAGACACACTATGAGGACCACCCTGTTGTCAAGGTTGAGGACCTTACGTTATGAGGACCACCCTGCTGTCAAGTGCACTAGGAATTAAGAAGTCAAGTTTGCCAGCCAGCCGTGGCTCACTCCAACCCACCAGCCGCACCATAGACAAGCCTGCTGGCTGCTTCTGAGTCAAGCCTGCCAACCCCAAAGCTCCAATGCAGTGTTGGTTCCAGCCCCAGAGCTAGCTCCAGTGATGGCTACTGTTCCCAATTATAGCCCACAAAGGGGTCCTGATCCCCGGTTGAGTCCTAATTTCATCTTGTTTTGGGGGAAAAAGTACATTAAATTGTCAGTCCCAAAATAAAAGGTTCCATCTAGACTTCAACTGGTCATAGATGCACAAGCAAACATTTGGTATGTCTGATGTTACCATTGACGTGGAGGCATTTATTGGGATTGTACAAAGACATGTACTGCCATCAAGATGACGTCTTTCACAGGAAGTCCATAGTTATTAGATCAAGACAAGGCCAAGTCGCATTCTGCATGTGCTACAGCACATTTGCTATTGAAAATATTGCCCATCATGAAAGGGAGAAGCTGGCAATGGTTACTATGGACTGTTGAGCAGCTGAAGTCTTGTATGAAGTGTGACTGGGCTAACATTTTGCTTGCAATACTTATAACAAAAAAATCATCCTTAATGCCCAGATGATTAAAATGTGCATTTAATAGGAAAGGTGATTTGAGACCATGGTAAACATGCCTCTGTCCCAACGTTTTTGAAGTGAGTTATAGCCATCACTATCAAAATTAATTTGTATTTACAAAATAAAATGAAGTGAAAACATTGGACATTTCATTTGTCTCCACTTGTTGAGTTTCACATTATACAATGAGTTGCATTTTATTGTCAGAGCAGCAATGTGAAGATCTCAGGAAACATTTTAAAAATGTAAAATGACAGGACAGACACCTAAAAGCCGTCCAGGTGTAACTTAAAATGACATTCTTTTTTTTTTCTTCTTCTTCTTCTTTCAGGTTTTGGATGTTTGAGGGTGTGTCTTTTCAAAAGTATATAAGATGGGTTTTTCCATGTAAAAACAACTTCACAAGATTCAGAGTGAGGAAATAAGAGGTATGAGTTAACTGTGTGTATTTTATTTTTTATTTTATTTTTTTGTTACACTTTATTACGATAGTCCACTTTAGACATTCTACTTACTATAAGTAACTTTGTAACTACATGTCAACTTTGTAACTACATGTCAACGACATATCAACTAAATCTCAGAAATTTGCAACTGCATGTCTACTAACTCTCAGAGTAGACTGTTAGGGTAGGTTTAGGCTTAGTATAAGTTGACAACAAGTTGACAAAGAAAGTGTTAGAAATATTAAGCAGACAGTCTACTGATACTCTACTAACTGCCAGTTGACATGTAGTTGCAAAGTTACTTACTGCTAGTAGAATGTCTAAAGTGGACTATATGAAGATATGTGCTTTTAGTGTTTCTACAGAAAAATAATAATAACAGTACAAAGTTGCAAAAAAAAAAAAAAAAAACTTTAAATGATTAAATTATTAAATTAAATGGTGACATGTTCTTAAAGCTAAAATATTGTAATTTTTGTAAAGAATTTGATCTGATTTTTCTCTTCTCTAGAAGTTCACCATAGCACTTAACCACAGTTATTAATTATATGATTTATTTTGCAGTGTAGCATTTGATATTTACAGTCTCAAATTATTATTTTATCCTAATTTTAAATACCTATGAATAAATGACAGAACAATATGTTAATAATAATAAAATAATAATAATAATAGTATCTGTAAAACTAGTTATTTGTGAATGTGTTAAATCTTCTATTAAATATGTATTTGCTGCGTTAACTTATCTATATATGTACATGTACTTACAGCTAACTTCTCAGACAAATTAAGCATTATTCCCCATGATGGCTAACCATCAAAATTACAAGGCTGGGCAATTTCACTACACTGAGCATCAACCTCGCCAGGCACCTGGGCAACGGTATCACAACAATGAGCATCAACCTCGCCGGGTACCTGGGCAACAATATCACAACACTGAGACTCAACCTCGCCACGCACCTGGGCAACGGTATCACAATACTGATCCTCAACCTCGCCATGCACCTGGGCAACGGTATCACAACACTGATCCTCGACCTCGCCGTGCACCTGGGCAACGGTATCACAACACTGATCCTCAACCTCGCCAGGCACCTGGGCACCAGTATTACTACACTGAGAATAATCTCGGAGAAGAGCTCGCAGAAGAGCTCGGAAAAGAACTTGTAAACCAGCTGGGAGAAGAGCTCAGTGAAGAATATAATGAATATACCAGCAACAACAGCGAGGAAGAGGACAGCAACGATTATTATGATGAAGATTACTAAAGTTGGGTCAAAATGAAATCTTAACGGTTGCACTGATCACCACAAACCCCTGAGCTAAGCAAAGTGTATCTAACAAACTACTATTCAAACAGCTGAGGCATTGTTCTCCTCAAGGTGAAGATCAACATACACCTCACAATGAAGGACAATCAAATGGAACACATCAAATAAATCACTGTAGATTGGGATGCAACTGCTTGAATTTCATGTAATCTTGATATGAAATCAAATAAAATGTAACAAAATCAAAGTTTCATATGATATTTCAGATTCTGTATATATATATTATTAACTAATAACTTATAAGAGACTTATAACTGAATTAATAACACATTACTAAAACGTTAACTTATTACTTATTAATCATTTATGAAAGTATTGTCATGTTTTGTAAATTATTACTTCATCATTAACTATTGATTTATAAATAACTTATAACAGAATGTTATTATAAAGTGTTACCCCATCTTCTAATTCACATAAAACATCATTCAAATCCCAAAAGTTATTTTAAAAGTATAAAGACCTCCAACTACATTACAGTATGTGAACGTCTCAGGTTACGAATGTAACCATTGTTCCCTAAGGATGGAATGAGACACTGCATCCTCTAGGGGTCGCTATGGAGAGCACCTTGACGTGACCAGAGTCTGAATTATTCATTGAAAAAAACACCAACGAGTTGGCCGGTTGAAGCCTCTGACATCACTACCAGTGTGACTGTTAACAGGCACCAGGAGAACACATCATTCACTTCTTCGTCTGAAGCTTGCACTCGAAGCATGGCAGGGAGCTAGAGCTAGTCTCCTTCCCTACTCTGGGAACCATGGTTACATTCGTAACCTGAGACATTCCCTTTCAAGGGAACTTCAAACTCCGTCCTCTAGGGGTTGCTATGGGGAACAGTATACCCATGCCGCCATGCTGAGGGGAGTCCAGGCCAGAATCATGGCAGGACAAAGTACCGACTCTACCATTTCCGTGGTAGTTGCCCCAAGGACGTTTAGACGGCTGTCTGTGACAGTACCCCTTACGGCCAAAGGCCTAAGCTACATACCCAACTCAATTGTTATGGCCTCTGCCCAGGTGAGAGTTGAAGGCTTGGAATCAAGAAAGATTCCTTTAAAGGGATATGGCTAAGAACCTAGGATTTTATACTAAGTCTTGCCTGTCACACAGGGGCTACCGCTCGCTTTTGCATAAGCTTGCTGAAGGAGCTGTCTCAACAGATCTCTAGTAGCAACACCCTGTTTAGAAAAGTATCTGAGGATACATAGGTGGAGTGGCGCCCCAGACGGATGGGGCTTTTACCAACTCAAGAAAGGGTACGAAGCAACTGCACGAAGCCCTCACCATATAGGATTTTAGAAAGAATGCAAAATGCTAGTGTGCAAACTTACTCCAGTGTGGATTTCAGAAAGTGTGCAAAGACTTCACATGCACACTTACCATAGCATTTCAAATACTGTTCTAAGGAGGGGCTCTCGTGGCACTCTGATAGAGAAGCTCATAGATGGAATGGAGCATCTCAAAACAGTTTGTTTGAGAGTCATCGACTCGATCTTTGGAAATAATGCTGAAGGGCTCTGGGGGAAAAAAACAGAGAACTCAGTCTCATATGAAGACTCCGAATTCAGAGAAGCGCACTCATAGGCGATACTTCTTGGAAAAGGGGAGTGCTGTTAAACTACCATGAGAATAGCCCAAATAAACCCTCATGTTGAGGGAAGCGATGCTTGAAGTCTATAAACAAATTCACACTGGCTGAATGGAGCCCAAGGAACCAAGGTCTAATCATCTCAAGAATTGGAACGTGGCGGAGCGCGTAACCCTTACCGGATAGGATTCATAAAGTGTGCAGAGTCTTGCGTGCACACTTACCACTTACATGGGTTTTAGAACATGCGCAAAATGTTCACGTGCACATTAACCATGCGCAGAGGCACTGAACCGCATGGGAGAGGCAAGCTCAATATTTACAAACCTCTGCCGAGGGGAACATCACCCAAGGCAGCATATACAATAAGACTTCTGTAACTGCCACCTCCACTTCCCGCTGGATGCAACAGCAAAACTAAGTGGCCAGGAGACCCCTTAGGGTGAACTGGCCAGACATCCATAAAATTCCCTGCAGTGCAGTGCCAGGCCAGATGATCAAGGAGGCTCCCGCAGATCTCAACTGCCTAATACCGGAACATGAAGCTGGATGGCTGGTGCTGACAGGTGTTTAGTAAACACCTTAACTGAGCACTGCAAAGGAAACTCAGTGTTTATTAGTAAAAACATAACCACCAGAAATTTTATACACATAAGTATATACAGAAAGGGTTATCATACTCACCCACCCTCCTGCGCAACCAGCCAAAAACATTATAGCTCCAGCATAGGAGACTGTTATGTGAGGGGTTTCCACCTAACCTCGATCAGGTGGAGAGCTGGTGGTTACAGGGGAATTAGGAAGGGGAAGATAAAATCAAAAGTTAAAAATACCTAAAAGGAAGGTGCTTACCTCCTTGTGACCCACAATTCCTCTTATGCCTGCCCACAGGAGGAGCGTGAGTCGCGACACTATCCTTCTGTGTCCATCTTTGATCCTCAGATTAAGACAGACTAGGACCCCTATGTTGTTCGGGCTCAGATCTGGAACTTCGTGGAACGAAGGATCTGAAAGCAGTGGAGCATGCCTTCCTGAACTTCTCAGTCATTGTCTCAACAGAAATACCGAGAAGTTCAGAAGGTGAAACCTGAGCATCAAGAAGACAGCCTTTTCTTTCTTCCCGATGTCTTTCAGGTTCATTCACAGATGTCTTTCCGCTACCACCATGGTTGCCATATTCCTGTATATTGTAGATTATGTATAGGCCAAAGGGTTTTTCAGGGAAGTTGGACAATAATTAAGACTCTATGTTTAATAGGAATAAGGGATGATTTATGAAACATCTGTAGTGTATTTATAGTTAATGATGACACATTCACAAATTCAGTTTGTAGTAAACAGAACATGAACACGAGTAGAGCAGCTGATGATACTGAACTGCAGTGTGCCGGTTAGAGCGGTTCTCGTTCTCGAGTCAAGAACTGGTTGCATTAGTTTTCTTATCAAACTTGTCTTTAACAAATGTGTACATCAAAAAAAAAAAAAAAGAAAAAAAAAACAGTACATCAAATTTTTACATTTTATGTATGTACATTGGATGAATGTCTTGTAACTTAACAAAATTTTTTATAAAAATAGAGAGTTTGAAGAACTCAACTGGTAAAAAGACATGTTAACACTCTGAAAGACAATGGTATCAATTACAGCAATGCTGGTTAGCCTCTCTCTCACCCTCGACCTTGTTTTCATTGTGAAAGATGCTAAAAAGATACATGAATTTAATCAGCAGAGAAGAGCTAGGAGACTAAATCAACAGTCAAATCTAGGGGTGTAACGATTCACTCATATTAATAATGCATTTATTACAAACCCTGACGATGCTATGCATCGGTCTTGAAACATGATTATTGAATCATGGAGACTTAGAAAAGTGCTTGGGCCTCACATTTCTCCTTCACGTACTCCACGGTTTACCCTCTGTGACTGTCACCTGATTTGTGATCTCTCCTTAGGACTCTTGGCCAGTAATGCTAAAGTGAAGTAGTTTTACTTCTCTGTAGTTTTTCAGCCGCTCTCAAAAATGTACAGGTGCATCTCAATAAATTAGAATGTCATGAAAAAGTTCAGTTATTTCAGTATTTCGACTCAAATTGTGAAATTCATGTTTTAAATTCAATGCACACAGTCTGAAGTAGTTCAGGTCTTTGGTTATTTTAATTGTGATACGTTTGGCTCTCATTTAACAAATACTCTCAACAAATTAGAATAGGATGACATGCCAATCAGCTAATCAACCCCTGAAAAAGGTTTCCTGAGCCTTCAAAATGGTCTCTCAGTTTGGTTCACTAGGCTACACAATCATGGGGAAGACTGCTGATCTGACAGTTCTCCAGAAGACAATCATTGACACCCTTCACAAAAAGGGAAGCCACAAACATTCATTGCCAAATAAGCTGTTGTTCACAGAGTGCTGTATCCAAGCATGTTAACAGAAAGTTGAGTTGAAGGAAAAGTGTGGAAGAAAAAGATGCACAACCAACAGAGAGAACCACAGCCTTATGAGGATTGTCAAGCAAAATCAAGACAAGAATTTGAGTGAACTTCACAAGGAATGGACTGAGGCTGGGGTAAGACATCAAGAGCACCACACACAAACGTGTCAAAGAGATTTGCTGAACCACAGACAACGTCAGAGGCGTCTTACCTGGGCTACGAAGAAGAAGAACTGGACTGTTGCCCAATGATCCAAAGTCCTCTTTCAGATGAGTCCAAGTTTACCAAATATAATTTGGAAACCAAGGTCATAGAGTCTGAAAGAAGGTTGAAGAAGCTAATAGCCAAAGTTTATTGAAGTCCAGTTTCCACAGCCTGACTACAGTCAAACTACTCTGTTCACCATTGATGTGTGCACTGGTCAATGTTTATATGTAAATAAAAGCCTAAATCCAATCTGTTCCTCAAAAATCATCAAGTCTCTTCAAAATCTGGACTTAACTGTTTGATTCATATAGAGTTGTTTTACAATGTTTTTCATGATATTTCTAAAGCATCAACGTAGTAGTTATTTTTCAAATTATTTAAATTTACATTTTACTCATTTTGTACTGATACTTGCCTCACAGCTGAGGACGCAGACTTAATAAGTATGATCAATGATTTAATAAGTATGATCAATGCAACTTACAATTATATGATTTCTCAAAAAAATTTGCTATCCCTGTGACTAGCACTGCATGACAGTTACTCTATCATCTTTGTGATCTGAATGTTAAAGACACATTTGCTGAGTTTCAGAGTTTGTCTAATAAAATGAATGACATATATATGACTTAAAGATAGCGAAGACATTCTTTTAAAAACAGAGACCAAAAGATAGGTAGATCACACAGAACATGAATTTCAATTTGTTTGTATTGTGATATTTTTGTGAACATTAGACTAGACATATTAGATAGTTGTGCAGCTAAAATATTTACATTCATGTGTTACTGATGCAAGGCACATTATTAAAAAAATAAAAATAAAATAAAAAAAAACAGACAGAGAAAGAAACAATAGAAAAGGAAAAAAATCGATGTGTTTTAAGTAAAGCTTTCAAAAGCGAGAATATTAAGCTTTAGGATACGGATGTATATTACTCAAATATAAAGCACTAATATAAAACAGCACAGACAACAACTATTCATCTGTGCAGGGGATGGTGTTGTTCAATCATGTTATTCAACAGGTGCAATACACCACCGTGGTGCTTCAGGGTAAGCATTCATGTCCAATAATTCAACAGTATTATTTTATGTACTTCAAACTTATACATAAATTATACACAAGCACTGTTGCTTTGAAATCTATTTGCAGAAGGTTAAATACAGCTGGCTATTTAAGCTATTTATGCTCTCTGTTGTGTATAAATGGCTGAACACAGTGTCTACTCCAGATGCAAGTGCTAATGCTGTCTACACTGGATGTGGTGCGGCATGACACGACAAATCCCAGACAGTAAAGTGCTGCCACGTTCTATTTATGACATGCTGACACAAAGTTCAAATGATTTTTAATAGTTGCTTTGTTTCGTCAAGTGTAAGACACACTTTAGCTGTTGCAGCACAACAACTGTCATGTCCAGTGTAGGCAAGGTGTTATACATTTTTGATTCGGTTATGCAAGCATAAAACTCAATGTTGAGCAAACGCCACATTGTTTATGTAGTCATTATCATTTAAAACTAAATCAATTAATTGCATAAAAAATAAAAAAAAAATAAAAATGTAACGTTATATAAAAGGCTAAAAGCATTGCACGCATAGCCCCATGAACTAATCTAAGCCATTAATTTCATGTTGAGTAGCTGAAACATTTAATAAACATTAATTGTCAAAACTCAACTTTAAATCTCTTCGTCTTCAAGATTAACACTTAAAATCCATTCTCAGAGCTTTTGTTCTACTAGGATAGAAGGGCAAGAGTAGTATGCTACCTACCATCTGTTATGTCTGAAAATTCTGTAACGGCCGCAGTGATTTCGACCAATCAGAGTCTTTTTATGGAGGGCCGAGAGTGCCACTTAAAAATAAAATGGAGAATCAATTGATTGATTTAATAATTCAAACATAAATAAAACGGTTTGAGTAAACAGATATCCTTAAGTTGTTAACTCAAACGGTTTGAGGAAACCGATTGCCTTAAACCGTTTAAATTGAAAAAACTAACAGTTATGAGTAATCTGAACTTAATTCAGTTGAGTTCACTGAAAGCAGATATACATTGCAATTAAGTGATTAAGTGATTAACTGAGTGATAATTGAGCTTTAGTGATGAACACCTGCTGTTAACAAACAGAATTAATGAAGAAAAGAGAGAAAGGAACTACAGCTGACTTCAGACACAGCCTCACTCAAACCTGACAAGTTATGTTAACTCAAACCGTTTGAGGAAACCGATTGCCTTAAACCGTTTAAGTTGAAAAAACTAACAGTTATTGAGTAATCTGAACTTAATTCAGGTGAGTTCACTGAAAGAAGATGTACATTGTAATTAAGTAATTAAGTGATTAACTAAGTGATAATTGTGAATTAGTGTTAAAATTAATTAGAATTAATTATCAATCAGCACTTAGTTAATCACTTAATTACTTGAATGCAAATTTTTAAAACTTACATGGCTTAAATCAAGGCAATCTGTTTACTCAAACAGTTTGAGTTAAGTTAACTTGTCGGGTTTTACAGTGTATATAAATAAACCACTTTTTAAATGTACAAATTAATAGACATAGTTAAAGATGTTTATTTAATTTGAGCTTTTAATTATAGTTTAATAAAACAATCAATTTAAAAAAATAATAATGTATAAATAGAGAAATTTAAAACTTTATTTAATTCATCTTTCAAACCATGGATTAATGAAAAATAAAATAAAAATGTGCATTCATAATTTTCATAAAATTCATAAAAAGCACACTTTAAAAATGCATTTGCCAATTGCTTTTATTTGTCATTTTGCCCAATTCTTTTCTTTATCCATTTGTCAGTCGAGTAAAAAACGCCATTGGACAGTACACATGTGGGAGCAACTTTCACCTCGATTTGAAGAGCCAACCCCTATGTAACATGCACTGTCATTGGACAGTGAGAAGAGTTTTACATCATTACGACACACAATGTAAGGAGAAACTGAACATGTTTGGAGAGGAATTGTGGATGATTTGTTAGCATTAGCTGATTTCTGCTAGATAAAATTATCTTCATAGTTATCAGGGGCTGGCATAAAATGTGTCCATTATGTACCCCAGGACTGTCATTTGTCTGCATTTATCATGAAGTTTATTGATAAAGTCAGTTTGTTTTGTTTTCTTTAGAGACCGTCTGCAAATTTACCTAAAAGTACAAAACAAAGTTCAATAATTAATTCAAATCAATGTTTGCACTGCAGGGCTATAGTAAAAACAATGTAAATTAGGGATGGGCGAATAAATCCTGAATTATCGATAATCAAATAAAAATATCGATACTAAGGTGTTATTATTTACCAGTGAATTTAAACATCATTTCCAAGCATTAGCCTATACTGTATATAAAACAGCTTGTGAGTAGTCATGATTCACATAATGTTATTTACTTCAGAGAAATCAACAATCGGCCAAAGTTGAGTTAAGTGAGTTGGAGTCCATAACGTTTGGTGTTGGGGGCATACAACTTGCTACACCACTGCTTGTGTTGGAAATACTGTATGCCCTACACCCTAAACCTACCCAATAGTGTTAACAAATGCAAAACTCATATAAAAACACATTTGTTGATGCAACCGTGCTATTTGAACTACTTTATATGGAGATTTGAACTGCTTTGTCGAGCCGTAAATACACAGGATATGAATTGGAGCTCCTCACCTCTAAAGTACGTCTCTGTACTCTGTGAGCAACCAAACAAACCTACCATCTATGAAAAACCATAGATATAAAGCTGGATATGTGTGATGCAAACATTCAAAAGCATCAGTTTTCAAATCTAAAATCAAATTTTCAAATCATATTAAAATTGTTTTGAAGTCGTAACTTAATATCCTTCAAATAATTGTGTGAAAATTACAGTTTATTATTCCAAAATCTGTAAATTTGTGTGCAAAGGATTAAAAGGTGTTAGAGTTTTATTGCCTCTACTGTTCACTTCATTTGGAAACTGCAGTAATATGTACTTATTGGTAAATATTTTGCATCTCGCTAAAAAGTGCCCCAGGTACGTTTTTGTCATCAGACTAAGTACAAAAAGAAAAAAAAAAAAAAAAACAGCACACAATGTTACTGAATGCTAATTACAGGCAAATATCAACATTAGGCTTTTGCACAGTGTACATGATGATAGAGATGGAAGGGATGAGAGACAATGTGTCACATGATGTACATTTAAATGAGTTGTCCTCCATAAAATGTACAAATCTCAAGCACATCATCCAAAGAAGATACAGATGCCTTCAACAATGAAGCAATTCAAGTTCCAGTGGATCTTGCTGGGTAAAGTACATTTTGCATACACACATTGCTTTTGTGGATTTGATAGTCATCACATCTAGAAGACACAAAACCCAATCTTAAACTTACCCGATAGTGTTAACAAATGCAAAACTGATATAAAATACATTTGGTGATGCAACCGTTCTATTTGAACTTCCATATATGCAGATTTTTACTGCTTTGTCAAAACATAGTTACACGAGTTTTAAACTGGAGCTCCTCGTCTGTAAAGTACGTCTCTGTACTCTGTGGTATACTGAACAAACCTACCGTCTATGAAAACCCATAGATATGAAGCTGGACATGTGTGATGCTAACGTTCAAAAGCATCCGTTTTCAAATCTCCCTTAATATTAATATTGTTTTGAAGTCATAACAAAATATTCTTCAAGTAATTGTGTGAAAATTACACTTTATTAATCTAAACTCTGTAAATTTATTTATGTAAAATGAATGAAAGGTGTCTGAGTTCTACTGCCTCTAGTGTTCTTTTATTATATATATATATATATATATATATATATATATATATATATATATATATATATATATATATATATATATATATATAATACCATTCAGAAGTCTGAGGTTAGTAAGATACTCTTGAAATATTATTTTATATTTAACAAGCCTGCATGTAGTTGATAGTGTAATTAATAAGACATAAAACCAAGAGTGCAATTAACAATTTTAAAGAAAATCTTAATAAACAAAACTGGAAGGAAGTTTATGTTGAAGATGTAGATGAAGCCTATGATAAATTTATATCTAAATTAATAACATCTTATGACAAAAACTGTCCCTTAGTAAAGAAAATGGGGAAACAGAAATTTGCTGAAAAACCGTGGTTAACAAAGGGAATCCAAAAATCATGCAGACGGGAAAATACATTATATAAGCTTTTTATAAAAAAAAAAAAAGAACAAAAGAAGCTGAGCAAGCATATCAGGTATATAAAAACAAATTGACTAATATCATTAGAAACATTAAGAGAGAGTATTATAATAGATCATTGAATAATAATAGGAATAACATAACAAAAACATGGAAAATATTAAATGAAATAGTAAGACATAATGTTGAAAGGACAAGTTGCCCAACCTACTTTATGACAAAGAATAATATAATTATAAGTAATAAGGAACAAATTGCTAATGAATTTAATTATTTTTTGTCAATGTTGGTGCCAGTCTGGCAGGGGAGATTGAAGAAACTTAAAGTAACAGTATAACGGAAAGAGAGAAGGGTAATGTAAATCAGAAATCAATGTTTATAAGAGCAACAAATGGACATAATTGATATTGTTAAATCATTTAAAAATAAGAAGTCAACTGACTGGAACGATATGCATGTCTAGGGTCAAACATATTATTGAGTGTGTTGAGAAACCCATGGTACATATATGCAACTTGTCCCCACAAAAAGGTTTATTTCCTAAAAAAATTAAAATTGCTAAAGTTATACCCACATATAAAACTGGAGATATAAATACTTTTTCAAATCATAGGCCTGTTTCTTTGCTTTCACAGTTTTCAAAAATATTGGAAAAGTTATTTTATACAAGACTAAATGGTTTTGTTTTAAAATACAATATTTTAAGCAATCAACAATATGGGTTTAGAATTAACAGAACAACCTCACATGCATTGATATAATTTGTGGAGAAAATATCTAATGCAACAGAAAATAAAAAATATAAAGTAGGGGTATTTTTAGATCTTAAAAAAGCATTTGACACTGTTAACCATGATATCCTACTAGAGAAACTGAAAAAATATGGTGTAAGAGGAGTAGCTCATTCTTGGATAAGTAGTTATTTAGAAAAAAGGTATCAATATGTCCAAATAGATAATTGCAAGTCACAATTGTTGTAGGTGACATGTGGGGTTCCCCAAGGCTCTGTGCTGGGCCCATTGCTTTTTCTGTTATACATCAACAACAATGTGAGGTTTCTAAAGTATTAAAACTGATATTATTTGCTGATGATACAAACTTGTTTTGTTCTGGTGACAATCTGAAACTGGAATTCTGGATACAATGGAAAAAGAAATGGTCCTGCTAAAAATGGTTTGATTTGAATAAACTAACATTAAATATAAGTAATATAAACAAATAAACAAAATGTATTGTGTTTGGTAATCATTTATCGATCCAACAAACTCCCTATTCATTGACCTAAAGTTCCTAAAGTTTAAATAATTAGTAGAACTAAAAACATTACAAATTATGTACAAAGCAAGTAATCATCAATTGCCAGAAAGTATCCAAGGGTTGAGAAAGAGAATGTCAACATGACTTAAGGGGAACTTGTATGTTTTAAAAGACCAATGCAAAATACCATTGCATTTCAGTTAAGGGTGTAATTCTATGGAATAGCTGTCAAGATTATGCATTGCTTGGCAAAAAATAATGTTATTGTAGTCCAGATGTACTAGTTTGTCAACAGTATATTGATGTTTTTTTTGTTTGTTTTTTTATTAAAAGATGAGATGTTTTAAAAAGGGTAGGCATTATAAGCAAGAGCTTCAGCCTACACCTGTTCAGACTGATGTAAATATGTTGTTGTACATTAGCTCAATTGTGTTGAACCTAAGTTGTCTGTCTGAAATAAACTAAACTAAACTAAAACTAAACTAACTAATCAAAAATACAGTGAAAAATATATTTTAAAATAGCTGGTTTTATGTGAATACATTATAAAATGTAATTCATGGCTGTGATCATTACTCCAGTCTTCAGTCACGTGATCCTTCAGAAATTATCCTAAAATGATGATTATCTTAGATTAGATTATTTAATGCATGGTTTTTCTCTGTTTTTTTTTAACATCTACTTTATTTATCAAAGTTCATGTTAAACAGGAGCTCTTTTCTGTATGTAAATGACTTGTCGGTCTTTGTGTCTTTGGTTTGATATGGATTCCATGGAAACATCCTCATCTGATTATATTAAAAAAAAAAAACTTAAAAAAATGTTTAAAGGATATAGCAAGAGTAGGAACAACAAAATCATTATAGTGAGAGTATTAATAAGGGCCAAGAACCCCCCAGGACATCAAACACATATTTACATTACATTTACATGTAATCATTCAGCTGATGCTTTTATCCAAAGCGACTTACAAATGAGGACAATAGAAGAAATCAAAAACAACAAAAGAGCAAGAATGCATGTAGTGGGAGGAATATTTATTTGAACCCCTGCTGATTTTGTAAGTTTGTCTACTTAAAAAGAACCAAAGGGTCTGCAATATTTATGGTAGGTTTATTTTCACGTATAGAGACAGAATACAAACCAAAAATAAATAAAAACATCATATAAAGGTTAGAAATTGATTTGCATTTCATTGAGTGAAATAATTATTTGATCCCAAAGCAAATGGGGATGACTTAGTACTTGGTGCAGAAAATCTTGTTGGCAAGCACAGAGGTAAGACGTTTTTTTGTAGTTGGTCAACAAGTTTGGTATTTTGTTCCACTCCTCTTTGCAGATCTTCTCTAAATCTTTAGGGTTTCTTGGCTGTCGTTTGGAAACTGGAAGTTTGAGCTCCCTCCACAGATTTTCTATAGGATTGAGGTCTGGAGACAGCTAAGACACTCCATGACATTAATTTGCTTCTTCTCGAGCTTCTTCACTCTTTGGTTGCCTTGAGGGTATGTTTTGGGTCATTGTCATGCTGACAATGAAAAGACCCATCCATGACCCAACCTGTAGGAGCCAGAATTCTTGCTTGTAAGGAAACAAATACTTATTTCACTCACTAAAAAGCGTGAATGTGAATTTCTGTATTTATTGGTTGATATTCTGTGTCTTTCCGTTATAATAAACTTATCATAAAAATTACAGACCCTTCATTTCTTTGCAAGTGGGCACACTTAAGAAAAAATAAATAAAAAAATAAAAAAATAAATTATATATATATATATATATATATATATATATATATATATATATATATATATATATATATATATATATATATACACTAGAGGCAGTAAAATCAGACATCGTTCATGCCTTTTACATACATTTACATAGTTTAGATTAGTAAAGTGTAATTTTCGCACAATAACTTGAAGAATATTGTGTTATGACTTCAAATCAATATTAATATTAAGGGAGATTTGAAAACTGATGCTTACATGTCCAGCTTCATATCTATGGGTTTTCATAGACGGTAGGTTTGTTCAGTAGACCACAGAGTACAGAGACAAACTTTAGAGACGAGGAGCTCCAGTTTAAAACTCGTGTAACTATGTTTCGACAAAGCAGTAAAAATCTGCATATATGGAAGTTCAAATAGAACGGTTGCATCACCAAATGTGTTTTATATTAGTTTCACATTTGTTAACACTATCGGATAGGTTTAAGATTGGGTTTGGTGTCTTCTAGATGTGATGACTATCAAATCCACAAAAGCAATATATTCTGTCAGGTCACAGACTCTGAACCTCAGATGGTTGTGACACAGGAAATACTGAAATTAAGATTTTAAATATTCTAAACCTAAAAAAACTTATCAAAGCCTGTCTGACATTCTCTTAGAAAAATTAACCATGGTTTTACTACAGATAAAACCACAAATCCATGGTTACTATAGTTAAACTATGGTAACCACAAATTAACCATTGTTTTGCTAAATTAACCATAGTTTAACCATGGTATTTGTAGTAAATCTGTAGTTATACAAATGGTAGTCAACATGCCAGAAAAACATGTGTTACTACAGTTTTACTATAATAAAACCATGGTTATTTTTCATAAGGGTTGATGTACTCAACAGAGGTGGAATGTGGCAAGGGGGTCCTTTAGAGTGAAAGCTGCCCCTGAAAGTGGGGACACAGCAATGAAACCTTATGAAACACTGAAAAACTACTTTTCTTTGATATATTTTGATAAACACAATCACTTTTTCATCATTTTAAATATATGTAATGTAGTGTAGTTTTATATGTAGTGAAAAGCCAATAATTGTCATAGATTTTGTTTTGTGCCATGTCTTAAGAATCAGTGTGTTGTCACCTCTTCCCAATCTCTCTTCCTCCCCACCTCCACCCCATCTTACAGGTGCTTTTTAATAAATTAGAATGTCATGGAAATGTTAATTTATTTGAGTAATTCAACTCAAATTGTGAAACTCATGTATTAAACAAATTTAATGCACACAGTCTGAAGTAGTTTAAGTCTTTGGTTCTTTTAATTGTGATGATTTTGGCTCACATTTAACAAAATCCCACCAATTCATCTCAGCAAATTAGAATACATCATAAGACCAATAAAACATTTTAAGTGAATTGTTGGCCTTCTGGAAAGTATGTTAATTTACTGTACATGTGCTCAATACTTGGTAGGGGCTCCTTTTGCTTTAATTTCTTCCTAAATTCAGCATGGCATGGAGGAGATCAGTTTGTGGCACTGCTGAGGTGGTCTGGAAGCCCAGATTTCTTTGACAGTGGCCTTCAGCTCATCTGCATTGTTTGGTCTCTTGTTTCTCATTTTCCTCTTGACAATAGCCGATAGATTATCTCTGGGGTTCAGATCTGGTGAGTTTGTTGGCCAGTCAAGCACACCAACACCATGGTCATTTAACCAACTTTTGGTGCTTTTGTCAGTGTGGGCAGGTGCCAAATCCTGCTGGAAAATGAAATCAGCATCTTCAAAAAGCTGGTCAGCAGAAGGAAGCATGAAGTGCTCCAGAATGTATTGGTAGAAGCACGTGTATGTGGATTTGAGTTGTGGAGGAGAATTTGTGGTTAGTTTAAAAAAAATAATAATAATAATAATAATAACCAAAACGTGAGCAAGTATAGGATATAGTTTTGGACAGAAATGGACATTTCCGGGTTTTCCAAGACGCAGGTTTTCAGTGTTGGGCAAGCTACTTGGAGCTAAGCTACCAGTTACTCTACAGTAAATGAAGCTTCACTACACTGAAGCTACCACCCTGTGAAATGTAGCAAGCTAAGCTACATCAACAGTAGCTTGCTATATCCAAGCTACTTTTAAAATTAAATTTTTATGTTGAACACATTATATTACAAGTCAATGCTATCTCAGTGCTCAAATCTGTCAGTCAAACAGATAGGCAGGTGTAATTGTTTAGTTTAATAGCTTTTTGTGTTCCTTATCAATTTGGCAACAAAAAAACAATCAAAATACATACCATACCATTAACAATGTGCGCACAAGAAAGTGTATGCACTTGTTGCATGGGCAAGCTTAATATAGTGTAGGCCTTTGCAGAACAAAATGCAAGACCTCCAAACAGTACAAAAAAATGGCCAGGCTGGACCCTGATCATTTTTACAAGCAGCATCTGAAAACATATTTTTTCTGTTATCTCGGTCAGTGTCATGTACTTGTCGAGGTACGGCCACGGCGACTCACTCCTCAGGATAAACTGTTCTCCGACATTATCCTTTGCCATCATTTCATCAAATAATTTTTTGCGTGACTGGCCAAGGAGTGGTACCATCCGGAGCAGAAGGTGGCGGTAATGCATCATAAAGATGGTTGGTTGCTATCCACCGTAAACACGAACAAGATGAAGTAGCGCTGTCACGTCACTACTGATCCAGGATCAGCGATCTTAGCAGTTTTATCGCTCTTTGTCAGACATGTGGTTTTGTTGTGTGGGACGTCACCGCGGCACCATTTTTAAGGTATCGCTATTGACTGAAACAACCACGATTAAAAGAATAAAAGTAAATAATAGAATAAATAACTAATATAACTACTTAGATAACTATCTAGATAATAAGTAAATATAACCCGCAAACCTGGAGAAGCAAAAGAAGATTGAGAAAAGGCTGTACCGAGATAAATTCAATAAAGATGACAGGGACCGTTATATGGAGAAATTGTCATCCATTCATAACATAGATCCATATGAGCTGACTGCATTAAGTTGGAGTGCTGCCCCCTCATTGCGCCCTTCATCCTCATACTTAGACATTGTAAATTATATTGTTTATGGTATAGTGTTGTCAAAAGACCCGGTACTTCGGTACCAAGTCGGTACTAAAAAATGTAAATGTGATGGTACCAGGTTTCTTTAAGTACCGGTAGTACCGAGGTCCCGTTCAAACCCGGTTCAGCGCTATGATTTCCGCGAAGCAGAAAACGAGGACGGAACCTCAAAATCCAGTCATGAAAATGAAACTTACATTTTAATATGGACAGTCATGGAATTTGTCAAAGTTAGCATTAATTAATCAAATCAAATCTCCATATGGACCAGTATCTGTAAATGTTAAGCCGCAAAAGTTGTTTGAAATATGAATCCGTGTTCTGCGCGTCTCCGTGTGAATGAATGGCAGAGACGTGCGGGTTTGTTTACTACATAGACTGGAGCGCATGACGCTTGCATTAATTTCAGCATCTGAGCTTCGTGACCCGTTCTGTCATGAGACTACATATGCAGCCTATCACACAACAAGAACGTACCATTTTACCACATTTAAGACCAACACAATCCTCCCAATTGAACACACTAGCATTGATACCTTACAAATGGCGGCTATACCCATAATGCATTTTGTGTTCCACGAGTGTGACGTCACCTGACAATGAGCGATTTGTCGATTTGAGTTTGAGCTTCAGAAATGCTTGCAAAAATGTAGCTTGTGTGGAAGCTACCGCACTACTTGGTAAAAAAAGAGCTTCGCTACTGAAAAGCTATTTGATTCAGAAAGCAGCGAAGCTACGACCAAGCTACTTAGAAATGTAGTTAAACTGGTAGCTTCGCTACTTGTAGCGACGCTACTGCCCAACACTGCCAGTTTTCCCTTGATTTCCAGTTCATGAGGACAGTTTCTTGGCAGTAATTAGCACTAAAAGATGTAATTGACTGAATTCTGAGTTTCCCGAATTTTTCAATTAGGGTGTGATGCCAAATGGTGTGACCAAATGTGCCTGGATTATTTTGTGTGCAATGTGAACAGGTTTCTGAAGTAAATCCCATTTTAACTTGAGTTTCATTTCGAACAGTCAGCTCACTGTAGATTTTTAATGTGTCAGCAGTTTCCCCTGACACAAATCACTTGTCTCCACAGGGGTTTTGTGGATTGAGGTTATGACGAATGGACAAGAAGGTAAGAATTCTTTAGTTCATTGACACATTTGTTCTGTTTTGTCTGCTTGAACTGGTATACTTGGAAAATTTTGCCCTTCTGTAAAATTCTGTTGCAGTTTGAGGTCTAATTTTCTTTTCTAAATTTATTTATTTACTGGCAATTTTGCTCCAGAAAAACTGATATTTCAGAATAACTCCATTCATTCATTTATTCAAATCTCATAAAGTGCATTGTGCATCCATTTTCTTTATTTTTGTGACCTTGTCATGGTTCTTCTGGTGAAACAACAGACTTGATGCATTCTACCCTAGATTATTTAATAGTCCTGTGCAAAATCTAACACTTAATGACAATAAAAAGATGGTAATTCTTACTGGCCTTTATCTTTGAACCATTTTCCAGAGAACGCAGCACTATGGGCCAAAACTACTCAGTCGTCGGTTTATTCATCAGGTAGACCGGAATTGGCTCTTGATGGAGAGTTAAGCACCTTTTCCCACACTAACACTGAGACCGACCCATGGTGGAGAGTGGATCTACTAAAGGTGTACAGAGTGAACCGGGTCATGATCACTAATAGACCAGATTTTGGTGAGAGGATTGATGGAGCGGTGATTCGTATCGGGAACTTTCTTGACATTTACAGCAACGCCATGTAAGAGGATTTCTTTGAGAGTCTTGGTTAATATGCAGATGAACAGAAGTTTATAACAGATCATCTTTCTGTCTGTAGATGTGCTGTAATTTCTACTCTTAAGGACGGTGCTACAGACACTTTCTCGTGTGGTGGGATGGTGGGACGTTATATGATTGTTCATATTCCTGGAGATGAAAAGATTCTTAGTCTTAGTGAAGTTGGCGTTTATGGGTATTTGGCAGGTAATTCATTGTTGAAGAGCACTTTTGAACAGCGAAACGGTGAAACTTTGCAACTTTTTTTTTTTCTTTTACATAAATTTAATTAGGAAATCTGGCAGTGGATGGAGCCACTACACAGTCATCAACATTTGCCGGCTGGTTTGCTGAAAAGGCCATTGACAGTAATCGAGGTCTCCAGCAGACTACGTCATGCTCATCAACACTTGCTGAGACTAACCCGTGGTGGAGGCTGGATCTGCGTGATGTCTACAAAATTAGTGAAGTGGTCATCACTAACAGAAAAGACTGCTGCGCAGAACAAATAAATGGAGCAGAGATTCGCATCGGGCACTCTTTGGAGAACAACGGCAACAAAAATCCCATGTGAGAGCATTAAATTTGAATGAACAGATTAAATCAGATACCACAGTATTTTATATATTCTCTCTCTCTCTCTAGATGTGCTGTTATTCCAGCTATTCCAGCAGGTGAGTCCTACAACTACTCATGCGGTGGAATGGAGGGACGTTACGTGAACCTAATCATTCCTGGAGACGTGAAGACCCTCACTCTGTGTGAGGTGGAGGTCTATGGAGGTTTGACAATGTCACATGTTTTTGTCAACAAAACAGTGAGGAGCATTAATATATTTTTAATGAGCAAGCAATCTCTACTAATTCATATTATATGTATATCTGTTTAGTTCTTGTTTTTTTAACAAGATCATTTGTAAAGATGCAGTTTAACTCCAGAATTGATTTAGCTGACCCTACGGCGAGAGAAAATGTTCTTAAACAGGTAAGAGAAAGACAAATATTGAACTGACATGATTGCTGTTATTAATTAGCCGCATCTGGTTTCTCTCTTTTGAAAAACAGACCTCATAGCCCTGAAGTTGAGATGCACTTGAAATTCAATGAAAACCTTAAATGGCTTTATGCACTTTTTAGGTTTGTTGTGCATTTGGGGATGTACATGAAACCTTCGTCCCGACTTTTCAACAAAAATCAATGTTATTTCATAAAATTCACCACATAATTATTAATAAGTTGATATTGCCCCAGAACTACTTCTTGAGGAATATAATGACTGAAACATGAAGGTTTGAGTGTGTTGTTACATTGTTATTTTCAGTTGGGATCTGCTCTGGCTGATAGAGGATTGACAAACGTGACTCTACGTTGGTCTCAGACCCCTAAACAGGTGATCCAGAAGGTGAACGCTGGTAAAAGTGAGTCTGTTCTCAAAACTCTACAATAAGGCATGAAATAAGCTGCATAAAATGATTATATATTTGTTATGAGATGTAATCAGCAAATATTTTATTTACAGGTCACTGTGGCAGTGGAAAATAACATACTGGAAATCTAAACTTTCTTTATTTCATTAAATGTACTTTTGTTAAAGATTCTAAATGCATTGCCTGAAATTTCTCTATAAGTATGTTTAACAATTAAAATATTATTTAATTCATTTCTGCTCAGTTTCCTGTTGGTGATCATTCACATATTTAAGAATGATAATGCATCTTGTGTAATTGTGTACTGTAAACAAATAGAGATGGATAGTAATAAATATAATTCAAATAATTATAGATATAATGTAGAGCTAGTACAATTTACAAGCTAGCATTTAAAACTATATTCTTCTCCATTGAACTCTTAGTCTAAATCTACTAAAATAAATATCAGATTGATATTACAGGGAATAATGAAGATTTACATCTTGACTTAGTATAGCTTAGCTAATCAGAATTACTGACTCCCAGTTGTGACATAGATACATTGTGCTCTTGATATATTTTATCAGCTTGCTTTTGTTTTATTTATTATTGTTGTATTTTTTATTGTATTTCTTTGCCAATTTTATTTCCTGTCTTGTAGTAGCATAACAAAAACAGCTAAGAAAACTGGTAATGTTCCAGTTAGTAAAAATAAATAAAATTGAATTGTAACCATTGTTGTGTTTTGCGAGGTGTTTTTGAAGTCTGTGTGTGACTTAAGCATGGTTAATTTCAAGATATTGCTTCAAATGAGGAAAGGAATGGACGTATGGCGTATGGACATATAGTGTCCCATACTCTGAATTATGCCTTGCTTAAGGGTCTCTATAGTCGTGGTATTGAAGGTGGAAGAGAGTGCTGGTCATTCACTTCACCCACCTACAGTGGTACCAATACTTTTGGTTACAAGTCCATTAGGCCATGACTGCTTCTATTTATTACTTCTCTTCCCTTGTAACCAAATACCTGTGAGGTTCAGACTAAACATTTTATAAAAATTAAACATACATTTATGAAGTCAGTTTATGTGATGTTACCTCAAATTTTTCAGTTATATTTACAATTCAACATTCAGGATGACTTTGGGAAATGAGTGAATTACTCAGGCTTAAACTTTTGTCTGGCATTAAGCTTAAGCCCTGTCTGTGAAACAACAACTTGGATTTTAGAGTGTGGTTAAAGCTGAATACAAAGGAAAAATGAAAATAATGAGTAAAAAACAGCAATTCTATAGATGTAACCTACATTATTCTAAATGAAGCTTGAATGGAAATGTGAAACCAATTCAGTCAAAATTATGGATGAGGTTTATTTAGCGCAGTCTTATGATTTGAAATGATCTGTCGCAGTCTTTTGAGTGGAACTGTCTCATAATTTAGACCACAGTAGGCTCGTAAGAAAAAAAGGTGGATAGGAAAATAAGTGTGTAAGGTGTAATGTGCAAATAAGAAGTTTTCAGACATAAACACATTTGTTTTGCTTAAATTAGGTTTATGGATAAATCATTAAATTAATACTAATCGTTATTTTTTTTTAATGTTTTTGAGAACTTGAGAATGTACTGACAGTTTGGTGGCTTCTGCTGGTAATATGAGAAATCATTCTTGAAATCCTCTCGGGTTACTTGACTGTAACCCTGTTCCCTGAAAAAGTGGGAACGAGATGCTGCGCTCAATAGCGCTAATGGGAGAACTTTCTTTGTTCGGCCGGTTGTGAAGCATGTGTGGCCATAAGAAAAAAACATCTTTAGAGTCAGAAGCCTGGCAGGCGCTGATTCTAATGGTTCGAAAGGGGTGCCAGCCAGCCCCTCGAGCACTACGGCTAAATCCCCTGAAGGGGCCGTAGCTCTAGTGGGTGCCTCAACCTCTGAGCCCCATGAATGAAGCGGGCGACTAGAGGGTGTTTCACTAACTCCACGTGGTCTTATGCTGGTACCCTCATTACCTGGAAGGCAGTTTTAATTGATGTAACCCATTCCTTAATGCTTATTTCACCTGATTTTGCAGGGCAGCCACTGAATTCTAGAGGTTTTCTGTCTCGTGGTAAATATAGGACAGATGGAGTTGTTTGGTGCTCAATGGCTGTTCTTGCTAGTGACAAGGCTTCCCTTTGTTCAGACCCGGCATTCTCGAGTGGTCCTGCCTGTTTGGCAAACCTTATACAATATGACCACTGCTTTCTAGTCATGTACTCTTTTGGAAGGCCAAACAAAGGATCACTTCAACAAAACATAGCGACTACACAGCATGGCAACTGCGGCAACAGAGAGAATAAATGTTACGCCTTCTTTCTTTGCTTGAACATTTGGGCAGTTTTATGGAAATCTTCCCACGTAGTGATGTAGAGATGTGGGGGCGTGTTAGAAGGAGCTATTTTAGGGGGAGGGGGGGTGGTTGACCCTTAACTTTTATAAAGAATATGTCTTTGGATTTGAAACTTTAGGCTTTGCAACTTTACAAATCTTCTTTATGCAGAGCTTGTAACACTACAAAGAAAAAGGAAAAAACAGAAATTGCCTCATATGACCACTTTAAAAAAGTTTAGTCAAATAATTTTAGAGTAAACTGCCCAACTGTTGACGCTACTTATATTTATATATAATTTTATACTTAAATGAATTGTAATTGTTAATAATATATTTTTTATAATGGCAAAGCTTAGAATTTAAAACATTCCTCAGAGATTTTGTTCCAGAGCGACTGACATGATAGCATCACTCAGTTGCTGCAGATTTGTCGGCTGCATATCCATGATTGGAATCTCCCATTCCACCACATCCCAAAGTTGCTCTATTGGATTGAGATCTGGTGACTGTGGAGGCAATTTGAGTAAAGTGAACTCATTGTTATGTTCAAGAAACCAGTCTGAGATGATTTGAGCTTTGGGACATGGTGCATTATCCTGCTGGAAGTAGCCATCAGAAGATGAGCACAATGTAGTCATAAAGGGATGGACATTGTTAACAGCAATACTCAGGTAGGCTGTGGCATTTAACGAGACAACAAAAGGAGATGTGAACAATAGACAAGATACTGTGAGTACAATGTTAAACACACAAGCTACAGAGATTCACTATAGCACAACTACAGCATGACACACAGGACAAAGTTTTGAAGCGTCTAGCTTCTTGAGTGGTATCTTCTCTCTACTTTTAAGCCCCGGGGGCACCGATCAGATTAGAGGGCTGGTCAGTCATGTCTCAAGATCATAACTAAGGGAGTGGCGTGGGACAATATGATGTGTCTATGAAAGTGTCTGTACATTCACTTTATTCATGCATTTTTGATTTTTAGATATGTTGGTCAAAGCCTCATTATTATTGATTATGTTGAAGCATTGTATGTAGAAGATTTTTATTGATCAATATGTGAATTAATCAAGAATAATCAATGTGAATATAGCCATTTATGTATCAAGTTATTCTAAAATTATAATAATGTATTTGCCTGTGTGTGTAGAGGCCTGTATGTGCAGAAATACATTTTATGCTGCAATTGCACATCCTGTTTTGACATTAGACACACACACACATATATATATTATTTATTTATTTATTTATTTATTTATATATGAATGATGGGGTCTCTTCCTATGTAATTGGAGACCTCTTGTCCATTTCCTGAAAGCAGATTCTCTGCAGAGTGTCTCCGCTCTATTGTCTCTGATAATAAAGTCTACCTTCTGGCATTAAAACCTCAAGTTCCCTATCAAAAGCTACTCTCGATGCTGCGCTCAATAGCGCTAATGGGAGAACATTCTTTGTTCAGCAGGTTGTAAAGTATGTGTGTCAAACACGCCAAGAATTGGCTTAAATAACCTCGGCAGGTGACGTCACTGATAACGTGCACCTGCAGGTTATAAATAGACGAGAAACGTAAACATCCTCAGGTTACCCCTTTGTCTGAAGACACGTCCGGACACGTCAACAGCGCGGCATTGAGGTGCAGCATCTCGTTCCCACTTTTTCAGGGAACAGGGTTACAGTCAAGTAACCCGAGACGTTCCCTATCAAAAGCTACTCTCGATGCTGTGCTCAATAGCGCTAATGGGAACGAGAATACCAACACCGCCGCACTGTAAGTGTCTGGACCCCCAAGTTTGTGTTGTGTGTGCACACAAACATCGAAGAGGTCTCAGACGTGACTCTGGGATGTGGACTCAAGGGCATGCGAGCCCAGAGTAGCATCATCATCCAAACTATAGAATCTGACAAATGTGTGCGGAAAGGACCTACCTGCCACATTACACACTTGCTGCAAGGGCGCACCTCTTGCTCAAGCCATTGAAGATGCAACCCAACTGGTTGAATGGGCACTGTGATGAGTGGGGCGGGGCCGAGAGACAAGGGAACAGGAGCGAGGCCGGTGGTGTGATTGGGAAATGAGCGACACCTTCTCAACCCACCAGTCTCCAGTCCCACGGAGGAGAGGGAGGGATATAAAACCGGAGCGACGACAGTGACGGACGAGATTCAAGATTCAAGATTCAAGATTTTTATTCGTCACATTTAAAATTATATAGCAGTGGTTTTCAACCTGTGGTCCGCAGTGGTATTGCAGGTGGGCCGGCAATTATTTTCTGTTCATTTCCAGTCCATTCTAGGGCTGTGCGATTAAAAGAAATCGTCATAAATTCACGTTTTGAGCGTGCGTTATTTCTAAATTGCTTTATGGCATGATTTTCCACTGCCCTGACCTCCCGTAGTATGCTATCCAGACTGGGCATATGCTTAACACCATGTCTGTTCTAGAGGCGTTACAACTGTTTGATAAAGCTCCAATTGGAAATATGTTTCAAATTAATCCTGAATGCATTTATGACTGTAAAAGCATATCGGTGTGTCACAATCGCAAAATTGATCAAAGAAATCGCAATAGTTTTTTTTTTTTTCTTTTCTAAGTTATTAACCCAACAATAGCAGGGGTCAGTTAATTTTTTTGAAGTGGGCCGCGCAGTGGGCCGCAACCGAAGTGGTTGTGTGGGCCGTGAGCTGAAAAAGGTTAGGAACCACTGATATATAGCATATATAACCAGCAGTGAAATGTGAGTCAGGTCCGCTCCATGGACAGTGCAATTATTAAAGAAAAAAACACAGATGAAAATATACATAAATATAGCTATGTAAGAATGAAATAATAGTAGACAATAAAAATATAAGAATAAAATATAAAAAGATGTATATTGTAGAATTAAATATAGAACGCAAAATAATGTGCATAAATGTAAACTGTAGTCTTAAATATTAAGATGTACAGGGATGTACAATGTGCATATATGCATTTTACTGTAGTCTTAAATATTAAGATACACAGGAATGTACAAGAAGCAAATGTGCAAACAGGGTGACACTGTCAGTGTGTCTATGTGAGGTAGTGAATAAAGTAAAAAAAATAATAAAGTGAACATTAAGTGGAGGCCTGAGGATGTTATGAGGCTGGTTTAGAGTTTAGAAGCCTGATGGCCTGGGGGAAGAAACTCCTCCTGAGTCTCTCGGTTTTTGCCATCAGGCTACGGTAGCGCGTACCAGATGGCAGCAAAGTGAAAATATGGTTACTGGGGTGGATGTCCTTAATGATTTTAGCAGCTCTACTTCTGCAGCATTTGAGGTAGATGTCCTGCAGAGAGGGGAGAGCAGACCCTGAAATGCGCTCAGCTAAGCGCACAACTCTCTGCAGGGCTTTGCAGTCTTGACTGGAGCTGTTCCCATACCACACTGAGATGTAATGAGTCAACACACTTTCTATAGCCCCAGAATAGATAGTTCTCAGGATTGCTGGTGAGACCCTGAATTTCCTCAGCTGTCACAGATGGTACACTTTGCCTGGCTTTATTAGCTTGTGTTTGAATGTGAGTAGTCCAAGTCAGGTCCTCGGAGATGTTTACACCAAGGTACTTGAAGCTGCTCACCTCTCCACAGGGGTCCCGCTGATCATGTGTGTAGAGAGAGTAGAGCATGGGACTCAGGACACAGGCCTGCGGGGCTCCTACGTTCAGGGTGATGGATCTGGAGGTGTACTGGCCTAGTTTCCTAGTTGAGAGAGGACCAGGCCTGGGTTTTAGTTGTGTTTGGTTTTTATTTGTGCGCGACAGTTGTCTGCGAGGGGCTGTTGCGCTGTTTTGTGTTTATTTTTGTAATTAAAGTTTCTATTTGATTGGCCACCGGTTCCCGCCTCCTTCTTCCTGTGATCATGGAACTTTAATTTGTTACAGTGGTGCTGAAACCCGGGAGAAGGAGGGACGCGCTGCTGAAGATCCCTCTCCGCTGTGGTGAATCCGCGGTGCCATCGAGTGTGCCGCCACGGACGCTCGAGGCGGTGGGCTGGAGTGAGTTGCCGGGGACAGGTGAGCTCACTGCCGGCCGCCCGTGATGTGGAGGGGCGGCTGCTGTCCGTGAGGGAGTGGAGGAGTCGGCGCCGACTCCCGTCTCTCGTCTCTGTCACTCCTCCTTCCATCTTCTTTTCTCTCTCGTCTGTTCTACCCCCAGGTTCCCGCAAGTCCCCGTGAGTGGTACCCCCCGGAGGGGAGTAGAGTGCAGTCTCGGGAGTACCCCCCGGCCTGCGAGGGTAGATGGGGGTATGTGACGAGTGGGGCGGGGCTGAGAGACGTGGGAACAGGAGCGAGGCCAGTGGAGTGATTGGGAAATGAGCGACATCTGCTCGACCCACCGGTCTCAAGTCCCACGGAGGAGATGGAGGGATGTAAAACCTGAGTGACGACACTGACGGATGAGAGAGGACCAGGCCTGGGTTTTAGTTGTGTTTGGTTTTTATTTTATGCGCAACAGTCGTTCACGAGGGGCTGTTGCACTGTTTTGTGTTTCTATTTGATTGTCCGCCAGTTCCTGGCTCCTTCTTCTTCTCTGGCGATGTTTGACCACGCGCCTCGTAGGCTAGGGCAATAACAACCCTCACCCAATGAGAAACTGTTTGCCTGGTGGCAGGCGCACCCCTGACTGCAGCCTACACGGCATATGAAAAGCTGCTCTGACTTACGCCACTGGCTAGTGCGGTGGAAGTAAACCTGAAGAGCACATACTGGACACAGTAAGTGAAGTCTTTTCTGCTCCGGTGTTGAAAATGGCAGAGGACAGAAGTCTTTGGAAATGAGTAGGATGGACCTCCAATCTATAGAACCTGACAAATGTGTGCAGAGAGGACCAACCTGCCGGCAGCAGCCCCTTCCAGAAATTAAAAGTGTCCAACTGGTCCATTTCCCTTCGAGGTACCGGGTCATCCAGACCGATGTTGAAAATGTCTTTTAGGGTCGCATCATTGTATCCCATACCATCCGCCAGGGTCCAGAACACATGTGCCATAGCACCCACCTCATTCCCCTCTTGGCGGAGGGTGGTTAATTTTATGTATCTTGCCCTTCGCTCCACCATACTGGCTGGGGAGCGGGTATGAAGTCCCACACTGCTGGATCTCGACATGATGGAGTCCTGTTGCGATCAGAACCCAGAGAAACACAGGAGACGAGAGATCCAAATGCAGTGTGGTATTTAATGGGTAATCCAAGTCAGAATCCAACAAGCAGGGGTCAAAACTATAAATCCATCCAATCAATAGACAAACAGGGGAGGAACAGGAACTGGAACAGGAAACTCGGAAGACGAGGAAACTGGGTGACGGAATGAAAGGACTCCATGAAAACAAACAGGAAAAGACTGGTTAATATAGGCAGTGTAATGACTATCAAGTGAAGACAAATGAGTGCAATTAACAGGAGTGCAATTACTATGATGAAGGGACAGGATTAGGGATGGGCGAATAAATCCTGAATTATCGATAATCAAATAAAAATATTGATACTAATGTGTTATTATTTACCAGTGAATTTAAATGTAATTTCCAAGCATTAGCCTATACTGTAAATAAAACAGCTTGTGAGTAGTCATGATTCACATAATGTTATTTACTTCAGAGAAATCAACAATGGGCCAAAGTTGAGTTAAGTGAGTTGGAGTCCATAACGTTTGGTGTTGGGGGCATACAACTTGCTACACCACTGCTTGTGTTGGAAATGCTGTATGCCCTACACCTGTATAAACCTACCCAATAGTGTTAACAAATGCAAAACTCATATAAAAACACATTTGTTGATGCAACCGTGCTATTTGAACTACTTTATATGGAGATTTGAACTGCTTTGTCGAGCCGTAAATACACAGGATATGAATTGGAGCTCCTCACCTCTAAAGTACGTCTCTGTACTCTGTGAGCTACCAAACAAACCTACCATCTATGAAAAACCATAGATATAAAGCTGGATATGTGTGATGCAAACATTCAAAAGCATCAGTTTTCAAATCTAAAATCAAATTTTCAAATCATATTAAAATTGTTTTGAAGTCGTAACATAATATCCTTTCTAGTAATTGTGTGAAAATTACAGTTTATTAATCGAAAAACCTTTAATTTGTGTGCAAAGGAATAAAAGGTGTTAGAGTTTTATTGCCTCTAGTGTTCACTTCCTTTGGAAAATGCAATAATATGTACTTATATATTTTACATCTCGCTAAAAAGTGCCCCAGGTACGTTTTTGCCATCAGACCAAGTACAAAAAAAAAAAAAAAAAAACCGGCACACAATGTTACTGCATGCTAATTACAGGCAAATATCAGCATTAGGCTTTTGCACAGTGTACATGATGATATAGATGGAAGGGAGGAGAGACAATGTGTCACATGATGTACATTTAAATGAGTTGTCCTCCATAAAATGTACACATCTCAAGCACATCATCCAAAGAAGATACAGACAATACAGACAACAATGAAGCAATTTAAGTTCCAGTGGATCTTGCTGGGTAAAGTACATTTTGCATACACACATTGCTTTTGTGGATTGATACTCATCACATCTAGAAGACACCAAACCCAATCTTAAACCTATCCGATATTGTTAACAAATGCGAAACTGACACAAAACACATTCACATATATATATATATATATATATATATATATATATATATATATATATATATATATATATATATATATATATATATATGTATTATACCATTCAGAAGTCTGAGGTTAGTAAGAAATTTCATACTCTTAAAATATTATTTTTCTTTTTTAACAAGCCTGCATGTAATTGATCAAAAATACAATGAAAAATATATTTTAAAATAGCTGTTTTTATGTGAATACATTATAAAATGTAATTCATGGCTGTGATCATTACTCCAGTCTTCAGTCCCGTGATCCTTCAGATATGATCCTAAAATTATGATTATCTTACATTAGATTATTTAATGCATGATTTAATGTGTGATGAATAAAAGTATCAAGTTGTTAAAAATATTAATCTTTAGAACAGTAAGAGGTTGTGTAGGTCAGGAATGTTCCTGTCTCTGGCATAGTTTGTGTCTGTGTATTTTTACATCTACTTTATTTATCTAAGTTCATGTTAAACAGGTGATCTTTTCTGTATGTAAATGGCTTCTCTGTCTTTGTGTCTTTGGTCTGATATGGATTCCACAGAAATATTTCCTCATCTGATCATAAAAAAATTAATAAAAAATTAAAAAAAAAAAGGATATAAGAACAGTAGGAACAACAAAATCACTAAAATGAAAGTATTAATAAGGGCCAAGAACCCCCCAGGACATCAAACACATATTTACATTACATTTACATGTAATCATTCAGCAGATGCTTTTATCCAAAGCGACTTACAAATGAGGACAATAGAAGAAATCAAAAACAACAAAAGAGCAAGAATGCATGCAGTGGGGGAAATATTTATTTGATCCCATGCTGATTTTGTAAGTTTGTCCACTTAAAAAGAAACGAAGGGTCTGTAATATTTATGGTAGGTTTATTTTCATGTATAGAGACAGAATACAAACCAAAAATAAATAAAAACATTATATAAAGGTTAGAAATTGATTTGCAATTACACAATTACACAATGCAACACAATACAATTACACAATGCGATTTTTGCTGTCGTACGAGTTCGCATGCAATTTTTTTTCAATCCTGTGGAAATCGCGTATGCTCATATGGTCGCGGCTCGTATCATTTGCGATGAATTACGAGCCAAGCATAGTGGCTACGAGCACTTCCTGACCTCCCGATCATTTTTAAACATGTCTAAAAAGTTATCGGTTTGAATTTGTGACATTGGTGCGGTTGAACGAACCGATTTGTTGATTTATCTGAAGTTGACCAATCACGAATTAGGAAAACCACAGAAGAAGAAAGACGAAGACGGCAGCGCCACGGTGAATGTGGACTATTGACCAGGAGGAAAAACTCGCTGAACTCTGACAGGAACAGCGAGTGCCGTATGATGTTTCTAGCAACGTGTACCATGCTTTTTAGTTCACTCTCTCTCTCTCTCTCTCTTTAACACACACACACACATATGTAGTTTACGGGGACTCTCCATAGACGTAACGGTGTTCTATACTGTATATCCCCATACACTACCTCTATCCATCACGGAAAATGCATGTTAAAAATTTCTATTAAATACCGTATAGTATTTTTTAAAGCCATTTGGTTTACGAGGGCACAGGAATTCTCCTCACAAACCATGTTTACATTGTAATACCTATTTCAGATATTTATAAACAAACACACACAGACGGTGACCAAACGTCCCGTTTTCCTATTGCTGAAAAATAACCTGTACGTGTAGGAAACAGTCACGGCTCGTATCAGAATGATCACCTGTATGACATCAAAGTACCGCGAGAGCGATTCGAATGCATTGGATATGTGTGCTCTCTTATCGCTCTCGTGGTACTTTAATGTCATACAGTGATCCATCTGTGTGTCGAACGCGTTTATCAACTTCGTGCAATTGCTTCTGAGATTTGCGGGTTGTAAAATCAAGTCGTATATCATCTCGTCCGTACGATTTTCAGATAAACTCACTCGTGCCGTGTGCATGGACATACGATCTTCCGACCATCCGAATTCACACCGTGTACGCCCGCCTTAAGTATTTGATCCTCAACCACATGGGGATGACTTAGTACTTGGTGCAGAAAATCTTGTTGGCAAGCACAGAGGTAAGACGTTTTTTTGTAGTTGGTCAACAAGTTTGCACGCATCTCAGGAGGGATTTTGATCCACTCCTCTTTGCAGATCTTTTCTAAATCGTTAGGGTTTCTTGGCTGTCGTTTGGAAACTGGAAGTTTGAGCTCCCTCCACAGATTTTCTATAGGATTGAGGTCTGGAGACAGCTAAGACACTCCATGACATTAATTTGCTTCTTTTCGAGCTTCTTCACTCTTTGGTTGCCTTGACGGTATGTTTTGGGTCATTGTCATGCTGACAATGAAAAGACCCATCCATGACCCAACCTGTAGGAGCCAGAATTCTTGCTTGTAAGGAAACAAATACTTATTTCACTCACTAAAAAGCGTGAATGTGAATTTCTGTATTTTTTGGTTGACATTCTGTGTCTCTCCGTTATAATAAACGTACCATAAAATTACAAGTGGGCAAACTTAACAAAACAAATATAATATATAAAATAATATATATATATATATATAGGCAGTGAAACTCAGACACTTTCATTCCTTTTACATATATTTACAGAGTTTAGATTAGTAATGTGTAATTTTCGCACAATTACTTGAAGAATATTTTATGACTTCAAAAAAATATAAATTTTAAGGGAGATTTGAAAACGGATGCTTTTGAACGTTAGCATCACACATGTCCAGCCTTATATCTATGGGTTTTCATAGACGGTAGGTTTGTTCAGTAGACCACAGAGTACAGAGATGTACTTGAGAGACGAGGAGC
The DNA here is from genome assembly GCF_003368295.1 of Carassius auratus. NCBI lineage: Eukaryota > Metazoa > Chordata > Actinopteri > Cypriniformes > Cyprinidae > Carassius > Carassius auratus. Next base: position 1,773,733 of record NC_039249.1, read on the forward strand.
TCCAGTTTAAAACTTGTGTAACTATGTTTCGACAAAGCAGTAAAAATCTGCATATATGGAAGTTCAAATAGAACAGTTGCTTCACCAAATGTGTTTTATATCAGTTTCGCATTTGTTAACTGTAATGATAAAATCTCCATACTCATCGGGAAGAAGGAGGCGGGAACCGGCGCACAATCAAAAATGAAACTTTAATAATCACAAATAAACACAAAACAGCGAACCAGCCCCTCACGGACGACTGGTGCGCATAAATAAAAACTAAAACATAAAATATGGCCCAGGCCTGGTCCTCTCTCGTCCTTCACGGTCGTTGCTCCAGTTTTATATCCTTCCATCTCCTACGTGGGACTCGAGAACGGTGGTGGGTCGCAGGTGTAGCTCATCTCCAATCACTACACCTGGCCTCTCTCCTTGTTCCCACGTCTCTCGGCCCCGCCCCACTCGTCACATTAACACTATCGGGTAAGTTTAAGATTGGGTTTGGTGTCTTCTAGATGTGATGACTATCAATCCACAAAATCAATATATGCTGTCAGGTCACAGACTTTCAACCTCAGATGGTGTTGACACAATGGTTGTGACACAGGAAATACTGACATTAAGATTTTAAATATTCTAAACCTAAAAAAACTTATCAGACCCTGTCTGACATTCTCTTAGAAAAATTAACCATGGTTTTATTACAGATAAAACCAAAAATCCATGGTTACTATAGTTAGACCATGGTAACCACAAATTAACCATGGTTTTGCTAAATTAACCATAGTTTAACAATGGTATTTGTAGTAAAATTGTAGTTATACAAATGGTAGTCAACATGCCAAAAAAGCATGCGTTACTATAATAAAACCATGGTTATTTTTCATAAGGGTTGATGTACTCAACAGAGGTGGAATGTGGCAAGGGAGTCCTTTAGAGTGAAAGCTGCCCCTGATATTCACCAATTTTTTTTTATTTTTTTTTATTTATATTTTTTTCAATGAACGTCTTGACAGTGTTGACAAAAAGTGGGGACACAGTTATGAAACCTTATGAAACACCAACAAAAACTTTGCTTTTATATATTTTGATAAAAACAAGCACTTTTTCACCATTTAAAAACTTTTTGTGTAGTGTAGTTTTAGATGTAGTGAAAAGACAATAATTGTCATAGATTTGATTTAAACTGAATTAGATCATTAATCCCCTATAGTATTTACATTTTTAAACCTTTTATTGCTGGATATGTTTTGAATAAATTAGAATGTCGTGGAAATGTAAATTTATTTCAGTCATTCAACTCAATTTGTGAAACTCGTGTATTAAATAAATTTAGTGCACACAGTCTGAAGTAGTTTAAGTCTTTGGTTCTTTTAATTGTGATGATTTTGGCTCATGTTTAACAAAAACCCACCAATTCATCTCAGCAAATTAGAATACATCATAAGACCAATAAAACATTTTAAGTGAATTGTTGGCCTTCTGGAAAGTATGTTCATTTACTGTACATGTTAATTACTGCCTCAATTCAACGTGGCATGGAGGTGATCCGTTTGTGGCACTGCTGAGGTGCTCTGGAAGATCAGGTTTCTTTGACAGTGGCCTTCAGCTCATCTGCATTGTTTGGTCTCTTGTTTCTCATCTTCTTCTTGACAATAGCCCATAGATTCTCTCTGGGGTTCAGGTCTGGTGAGTTTGATGGCCAGTCAAGCACACCAACACCATGGTCATTTAACCAACTTTTGGTGCTTTTGTCAGTGTGGGCAGGTGCCAAATCCTGCTGGAAAATGAAATCAGCATCTTCAAAAAGCTGGTCAACTTTCAACTTGATTTCCAGTTCATGAGGACAGTTTTCTTGGCAGTAATTAGCACTAAAAGATGTAATTGACTGAATTCTGAGTTTCCCGAAATTTTCAGTTAGGGTGCGATGCCAAAAGGTGTGACCAAATGTGCCTGGATTATTTTGTGTGCAAAGTGAACAGGTTTCTGAAGTAAATCCCATTTTAACTTGAGTTTCATTTCGAACAGTCAGCTCACTGTAGATTTTTAATGTGTCAGCAGTTTGCCCTGACACAAATCACTCGTCTCCACAGGGGTTTTGTGGATTGAGGTTATGACGAACGGACAAGAAGGTAAGAATTCTTTAGTTTATTAACACATTTGTTCTGTTTCGTATGCTTGAACTTGCACATTGAAAATTTAGCTGTAAAATTCTGTTGCATTTTTATTTATTTTTTTGCTTTCATTGTTTAATTTGTTTAGTTATGTATTTACTAACAAATATTTTGATCCTGAAAAACTGATATTTCAGAATAACTACATTCATTCATTCATTCATTCAAACCTCATAAGGTGCATTGTGCATCCATTTTTTTTTCTTTTTCTGACCTTGTCATGGTTCTTCTGGTGAAACAACAGACTTGAAGCATCCTACCCTAGATGATTTAATAGTCTCTTTCACTCAAATGTTCATTACAATAGAAAAGAGATGTCTGATGATTACATGTGGGTGAAGGACTGTGGTGAAATCCAGTTCATGCAACTTAAAAAAATAAATAAATAAATGATGCTCACTGTTGGATCATTCTTCATTGTAAATATCTGGCATTTGATTACGACCCTTAATGTTCTGTCCCAGTGGTTGACATGTTGCTGATGATAAGTAATGAAGATGAAATTGGTATTCTGTGCAAAATCTAACATTTAATGACCATAAAAAGATGGTGATTCTTATCGGCCTTTATCTTTGAAACATTTTCCAGAGAACGCAGCACTATGGGGCAAAACTACTCAGTCATCAGTTTATTCATTAAGTAGACCTGAACTGGCTCTTGATGGACTGTTAAGCACCTTTTCCCACACTAAAACTGAGACCGACCCATGGTGGAGAGTGGATCTACTGAAGGTGTACAGAGTGAACCGGGTCATGATCACTAATAGACCGAGCTATGGTTTCAGGATTAACGGAGCGGTGATTCGTATCGGGAACTTCCTTGACATTTACAGCAACGCCATGTGAGGATATTTATTTGAGAGTCTTGGTTAATATGCAGATGAACAGAAGTTTATAACAGATCACCTTTCTGTCTGTAGATGTGCTGTAATTTCTACTCTTAAGAACGGTGCTACAGACACTTTCTCGTGTGGTGGGATGGTGGGACGTTATATGATTGTTCATATTCCTGGAAATGAAAAGATTCTTAGTCTTAGTGAAGTTGGCGTTTATGGGTATTTGGAAGGTAATTCATTGTTGAAGAGCACTTTTCAACAGTGAAATGGTGAAACTTTGCAACTTTTTTTTTTCTTTTACATTAATTTAATTAGGAAATCTGGCAGTGGATGGAGCCACTACACAGTCATCAACATTTACCGGCTGGTTTGCTGAAAAGGCCATTGACAGTAATCGAGGTCTCCAGCAGACTACGTCATGCTCATCAACACTTGCTGAGACTAACCCGTGGTGGAGGCTGGATCTGCGTGATGTCTACAAAATTAGTGAAGTGGTCATCACTAACAGAAAAGACTGCTGCGCAGAACAAATAAATGGAGCGGAGATTCGCATCGGGAACTCTTTGGAGAACAACGGCAACAAAAATCCCATGTGAGAGCATTAAGTTTGAATGAACAGATTAAATCAGATACCACAGTATTTTATATATTCTCTGTCTCTCTCTAGATGTGCTGTTATTCCAGCTATTCCAGCAGGTGAGTCCTACAACTACTCATGCGGTGGGATGGAGGGACGTTACGTGAACCTAATCATTCCTGGAGACGTGAAGACCCTCACTCTGTGTGAGGTGGAGGTCTATGGAGGTTTGACAATGTCACATGTTTTTGTCAACAAAATAGTGAGGAGCATTAATATGTTTTTAATGAGCAAGCAACCTCTACTAATTCATATTATATGTATATTTGTTTAGTTTTAACAAGATCATTTGTAAAGATGCAGTTTAACTCCAGAGTTGATTTAGCTGACCCTACGGCGAGAGAAAATGTTCTTAAACAGGTAAGAGAAAGACAAACATTCAACTGACATGATTTCTGTTATTAATTAGCCGCATCTGGTTTCTCTCTTGTGAAAAACAGACCTCATAGCCCTGAAGTTGAGATGCACTTGAAATTCAATGAAAACCTTAAATGGCTTTATGCACGTTTTAGGTTTGTTGTGCATTTGGGGATGTACATGAAACCTTCGTCCCGACTTTTCAGTGAACAAAAATCAATGTTATTTCATAAAATTCACCACATAATTATTAATAAGTCGATATTGCCCCAGAACTACTTCTTGAGGAATATAATGACTGAAACATGAAGGTTTGAGTGTGTTGTTACATTGTTATTTTCAGTTGGGATCTGCTCTGGCTGATAGAGGATTGACAAACGTGACTCTACGTTGGTCTCAGACCCCTAAACAGGTGATCCAGAAGGTGAACGCTGGTAAAAGTGAGTCTGTTCTCAAAACTCTACAATAAGGCATGAAATAAGCTGCATAAAATGATTATATATTTGTTATGAGATGTAATCAGCAAATATTTTATTTACAGGTCACTGTGGCAGTGGAAAATAACATACTGGAAATCAAAACTTTCTTTATTTCGCTAAATGTACTTTTTTTTTAAGATTCTAAATGCATTTCTTGAATTTCTTTATGAGTATGTATGCTTAACAATTAAAATATTATTTATTTCATTTCTGCTTAGTTTCCTGTTGGTGATCATTCACATATTTAAGAATTATAATGTATCTTGTGTAACTGTGTATTGTAAACAAATAGAGATGGATAGTAATAAATGTATTTCAAATAATTATATATATAATGTAGAGCTAGTACAATTTACAAGCTAGCATTTAAAACACTATTCTTCTCCATTGAACTCTTAGCCTAAATCTACTAAAATAAATATCAGATTGATATTACAGGGAATAATGAAGATCTACATCTTGACTTAGTATAGCTTAGCTAATCAGAATTACTGACTCCCAGTTGTGACATAGATACATTGTGCTCTTGATATATTTTATCAGCTTGCTTTTGTTTTATTTATTATTGTTGTATTTTTTATTGTATTTCTTTGCCAATTTTATTTCCTGTCTTGTAGTAGCACAACAAAAAATAGCAAAGAAAACTGGTAATGTTCCAGTTAGTAAAAATAAATAAAATTGAATTGTAACCATTGTTGTTTTTTGCAAGGTGTTTTTGAAGTCTGTGTGTGACTTAAGCATGGTTAATTTCAAGATATTGCTTCAAATGAGGAAAGGAAAGGACGTATGGCTAAGTATAGTGTCCCATACTCTGAATAATGCCTTGCTTAAGGGTCTCTATAGTCGTGGTATTGAAGGTGGAAGAGAGTGCTGGTCATTCACTTCACCCACCTACAGTGGTACCAATACTTTTGGTTACAAGTCCATTAGGCCATGACTGCTTCTATTTATTACTTCTCTTCCCTTGCAACCAAATACCTGTGAGGTTCAGACTAAACATTTTATAAAAATTAAACATACATTTATGAAGTCAGTTTATGTGATGTTACCTCAAATTTTTCAGTTATATTTACAATTCAACATTCAGGATGACTTTGGGAAATGAGTGAATTACTCAGGCTTAAACTTTTGTCTGGCATTAAGCTTAAGCCCTGTCTGTGAAACAACAACTTGGATTTTAGAGTGTGGTTAAAGCTGAATACAAAGGAAAAATGAAAATAATGAGTAAAAAACAGCAATTCTATAGACGTAACCTACGTTATACTAAATAAAGCATGAATGAAAATGTGCAACCAATTCAGTCAAAATTATGGATGAGGTTTATTTAGCGCAGTCTTATGATTTGAAATGATCTGTCGCAGTCTTTTGAGTGGAACTGTCTCATAATTTAGACCACAGTAGGCTCGTAAGAAAAAAAGGTGGATAGGAAAATAAGTGTGTAAGGTGTAATGGGCATATAAGAAGTTTTCAGACATAAACACATTTGTTTTGCTTAAATTAGGTTTATGGATAAATCATTAATCATTAAAATAATACTAATCTTTTTTTTTTTTTTTTTTTTTTTTGAGAACTTGAGAATGTTCTGACAGTGTGGTGGCTTCTGCAGGTAATATGAGAAATCATTCTTGAAATCGTCTCGGGTTACTTGACTGAAACCCTGTTCCCTGAAAAAGTGGGAACGAGATGCTGCGCTCAATAGTGCTAATGGGAGAACATTCTTTGTTCGGCCGGTTGTGAAGCATGTGTGTCAAACACATGTTTGTGGCACCCATGGCATATGAAAAGCTCCTCTGACTTATGCCACTGGCTAGTGCGGTGGACGTAAGTCTGAAGAGCACGTACTGGATACAGTAAGGAACATTCGGAAGATAATTAGGGTGAGGATGCAAAATAGCTTTGACTCGCCTAGGGGCAAAATCAAAACATGGCAAGCCAAACTAGCAGGCATGTAAGTTCTGAGAGTACTAGGGCATGTGCCTGAGGACAATCTCTCTTGCAGGAACTCCAGTACTGAAACAATTTGGCAGTGAGCTGGGTCTGCATGGTGTGTCATGCACAAGCCCTCAAAAACACTCCATATGAGGGCATACGTTCTTCTAGTGGAAGGAATCCTAGCACTTAGAATAGTCTCTATTACTGTGGCTGGAAGGCCAGCATCTCTAGTTGGTCCCCCTCAGGGGTCAGACGTGAAGGTTCCAGAGCTCAGGCCGGGGATGAAGAACTGTCCCCAATGCCTGAGAGAAGATCTCTCCTGACTGGAATCGCTCATGGCGAGCCAACGAGGAGGGATATTAGATCTGAGAACCAAACTCCGGTCGGCCAATGGGGCGCTATCAGTAAGAGGCGAGACCCCTGTCGACGGACCTTGGCCAGGACTCCCGGGAGCAGAGCAATTGGAGGAAAGGTGTAAAGACGCAGTCTGGGCCACGCATGGGCCATAGCGTCCAGACCCAGGGGAGCTGGATGCGTCAGAGAGATGTAGAGGAGACATTGTGCCATCTCCTGTGAAGCACAGAGGTCCACTTCTGCTACTTGAAATCTTTCCCAGATTTGACTGACTACATAGGGGTGGAGTTTCCATTTCCCATGTTTCACAGCTTGTCTGGACAGCAAGTCTGCTCCCACATTCATATGCCCAGGAATGTAAATCGCCCTGAGGGACAGGAACTTGTCCTGTGCCCAAAGCAGAACCTGGTGCGCTAACTCGTTCGAGCGGCGCAACTGCAGTCCACCCTGGCGATTCATGTAAGAGACTACAGATGTGTTGTCCACCCGCATTAGGACATGGTAGCCTCTCAGATGCTGGAGGAAGTATTTCAGGGCCAGAAATACAGTCTACAGGACCCAAAGTCAGAAACCTGGGTCTGAACCACATAGATAGGGTACGAAGCCCCTGGCGCATAACCCTTATTTGCCACTGGGGATTGGCCCTTGGATGAAATCCCCTGGCTCTGAGCCACAACTGAAACGATATCATGTGCAGGAGGCCAAAAGGTATCACCGTGGATGCAGCTGCCATGAGACCTAAAACCTTCTGAAAGTGATGAACAGTGACTTTCTAGCGTAGCTTGATGTTCTTTAGGGTGTTTAGAATGGATTTTGAAGCATGCAGGAGACAGCTGTGCCTGCATTGTGATCAAATCCCATACCACACCCAAATACGTTGTCCTCTGAGCCGGAGAGAGAACGCTTTTCTTGGTGTTGAGTCTCAACCCCAGAGATTTGAGATGAGCTAGGACAACATACTGATGTCGAAGCGCAAGCTCTTGAGACTGGGTCAGATTCAGCCAGTCATTTATATACATTTTAAATGTGGATGCCCTGGAGTCGTAGAGGAGCCAGAGCTGCATCCATGAATTCCATGTAAGTGCGGGATAACAAAGCTAGGCCAAATGGAAGAACCTGACACTGGTAAGCTTCACCCCCGAAAGCGAACCTCAGGAACCTCCTGAGTTGTGGCAATATTTCAAAATGAAAATGCACGTCCATTAGATCTATGATTGGATGCAGCCCCCGTCTTTCTTGGGAATCAAGAAATACCGACTGTAATAGCCTGACTCTCTGTCTGGCAGGGGAACACATTCTATGGCCCCTTCGACCAGCAGATTCTGTGGTTCCTGTGTCAACATATATGCACGTGGCGGTTTCACAGAGGTGGAGACCACACTGCAGAAATGCAGAAGACGATGTGCAAACTGAATCCTGTTGTCTTTCACTACAGTTCTTTCGACTCAAGGGGAGATATTTGGCAGTAGCTTCCATGCTGCCAGCTTCTCCAAAAGGTGCACTAATTGTGACACTTTGTTTGTTTGGGGGGGTTAAGATGTCTGGTGTCCTGAAACATGCCAGGAAGCAACAGAGCATGTATCATTTCACTGGAGGCCACTGCCCCCCAAAACACCGGTGGTGGCGGAGGTTGTTCAGTGATCCCCCAAGGGTGCCAGGGAGGAGCCCTACACTTCTGATGGAATTTTCCAGGGCCCTCCCTGATGGGACAAACCCTTTGTCCTGGGCACAGCTTAAGGCCCTTGCTTTGGTCGTGATGACCGTAATTAAGTCCAGCTCCATCTGCGGCTACCAAGTGTTACAAGGGGGGCGCACAACCTGCCACACTCTCTCTTTGAACCTCCTACCCCAGAGGAGCTTGATCGGGTCGGGACTGTTTATTTTTTTTATTTTTTGACAGCCCCGACATTTGAGCACAGTGAGTGAGAAACATATTTAAAGTCTCCTCCTAGCACTCAAGATTTTTTTGAATCAGCCTGATACACCTGCAGAACCTATGGTGTGCAGGGCAGCACTAGTCTGACCCACAGCATGAAATGTGTTCCATCCAAGTGTAGATGCTGCTACAGTACGTGACTTGGCAGGGAACAATTGCTGTCTTTTCGTATATATTTTTATTTTTATGTTTTTTATTCTTCATCATCATCATCATCATCATTTTCATCATCATTTATTTATATTTTTATTGAAATGATGTTGCTCCAATAGGGGAGAGATAGCAGCTAGCGTCTCTCACCTATGAAATCATAATGTACAAAATCTAATTTTAAGGCTTTAATCTGGTCGCTGCATGGGTCACCACCTAGTAACTCCTCATGTGTTTATAATCGCGAGAGGAGCGCTAGTAGAGAGCACTCTCAATGTCCATTTCAACAGAAGCTAGAGCTACAGCAGCCTCTGCCCAATCCGAAGAAGTGCCTGTGCACACTTTGGAGGTGGGTGCGAGAACCATCCGATATTCTAGATCAGAGCGCGATCTTAATGAGCGGGAAGCAGCTCGTTCCTCGTGAGAGCAATGAGCCTAGCTCGGATAGGAAGTGAACCGCGGTGTTTACAACTGCCACTCTAGAATGTGAAAGCAGCCTTTTTTTTTCAGACAATAAACATGCGATTTCTCTTCAGAGATCGGCCATGGAGAGCGAGGCACGCACCTCTTATAGACCCTTTTACAGTTGGTAAACAATGTGACGTATTTGTGTGGGCGGGGCTTAGCTGAAGGCAGAAAGATTCCCCTCAACACTTGAACAAATGGTAGCTAGCGAGTTTTCTTAGCTTACACAATCACTCATTGGATGGACGATCTGACAGGATTACCTCCGATTGAGTGGCCTGACATCTATACTTACCTGATAGAGAAACCGAGCGTGTATAGTAAAGAGAAAATGAGGGCGTATAAATCCTTAGATTAAATAAGTGACATTACAGTAAAATTATTATTAAGATGTAATTAGTTTCTAGAAATAAAAATTCTGAAGACTGCAAATTAATTATAAACTTTCTGTATTTATTCTTTCTTACCATGTTCTTAAATTCCGGTCACAATTAATCACAACAATGTATATAAAATGTTCTCCGTCGATTCTGGCAACCATCAACACAACAAGACGACATTTTAAGCTCCTTGATTAGACGACCCTGTGTTGGTTTGTATTAGCCGCCTCCAGTTTTCCGTTTGTTTTGCCTCCAGTTAGTGCCGTGACGTACCTCTGACGTCCGCGCAAAAGGGGTCTATACAATCAGCAAGAATAGTTAGAGCTTTCTTTTTCCTTTTTTTTAAACTCTCAACATACTTCCTTTTAAGCTAATACTTTCATCAGCATGGCACACACAATGCGGTCTCTGAAGACAAAGAAACCTGAGGATGTTTACGTTTCACGTCTACTTATAACCTGCAGGTGCATGTAATCAGTGACGTCACCTGTCGAGGTTATTTAAGCCAATTCTTGGCGTGTTTGACACACATATTTCACAACCTGCTGAACAAAGAATGTTCTCCCATTAGCGCTATTGAGCGCAGCATCGAGAGTAGCTTTTGATAGGGAACTTGAGGTTTTAATGCCAGAAGGTAGGCTTTATTATCGGAGACAATAGAGCGGAGACACTCTCCAGAGAATATGCTTTCAGGAAATGGACAAGAGGTCTCCAATTACGTAGGAAGAGACCCCATCATTCATATATATATATATATATATATATATATATATATATATATATATATATATATAATGTCAAAACAGGATGTGCAATTGCAGCATAAAATGTATTTCTGCACATTCCATTCTAATACAGGCCACTACACACACAGGCAAATACATTATTATAATTTTAGAATAACTTGATACATAAATGGCTATATTCACATTGATTATTCTTGATTAATTCACAGCTTGATCAATAAAAATCTGCTTCAACATAATCAATAATAATGAGGCTTTGACCAACATATCTAAAAATCAAAAATGCATGAATAAAATGAATGTACAGACACCTGCATGACTCTAGGTGGCACTATAATACAGTATGAGTTGATATGTCCTTGCTTTGTATTTATGTCTCTTTAGTTCTTTCCCCGAGTCTCTCTTGTTTTTACTTTTACTTTCATAGACGCGTCATATTGTCCCACGCCACTCACTTAGTTATGATCTCGAGACATCACTGACCAGCCCTCTAATCTGATCAGTGACCGTGACCCCGTGGCTTAAAAGTAGAGAGAAGATACCACTCAAGAAGCTAGACGCTTCAAAACTTTGTCCTGTGTGTCATGCTGTCGTTGTGCTATAGTGAATCTCTGTAGCTTGTGTGTTTAACATTGTACGCACAGTATTTTGACTATTGTTCACATCTCCTTTCGTTGTCTTGTTAAATGCCACAGCCTACCTGAGTATTGCTGTTAACAATGTCCATCCCTTTATGACTACATTGTGCTCATCTTCTGATGGCTACTTCCAGCAGGATAATGCACCATGTCCCAAAGCTCAAATCATCTCAGACTGGTTTCTTGAACATAACAATGAGTTCACTTTACTCAAATCGCCTCCACAATCACGAGATCTCAATCCAATAGAGCAACTTTGGGATGTGGTGGAATGGGAGATTCCCATCATGGATATGCAGCCGACAAATCTGCAGCAAATGAGTGATGCTATCATGCAATCTGGAACAAAATCTCTGAGGAATGTTTTAAATACTAAGCTTTGCCATTATAAAAATATATTATAAACAATTACAATTCATTTAAGTATAAAATTATATATAAATATAAGTAGCGTCAAAAGTTGGGCAGTTTACTCTAAAATTATTTGACTGTAAACTTCTTTAAAGTGGTCATATGAGGCAATTTCTGTTTTTTTCCTTTTCTTTGTAGTGTTACAAGCTCTTGTTGCATAAAGAATATTTATAAAGTTGCAAAGCCTAAAGTCTCAAATCCAAAGACATATTACACGCCCCCACATCTCTACATCACTACGTGGGAAGATTTCCATAAAACTGCTCAAATGTTCAAGCAAAGAAAGAAGGTGCAACATTTATTCTCTCTGTTGCCGCAGTTGCCATGCTGTGTAGTCGCTATGTTTTGTTGAAGTGATCCTTTGTTTGGCCTTCCAAAAGAGTTCCATAAAGTTCCTGATAGATCTGATGGCCGGCTACTTCCAGGAAGCTGTGAGCGAGCGTAATCATGAAAAGACAGCAGTCACTACCCTGTTTGGACTGTTTGAGTGGTCGCGAAAGACTTTCAGACTGTGCAACGTGCCAGCCACCTTCCAGCACCTTATGGGGTAGTCCTCAGGAATTTGGCCTTTGAAGTTCTCTTGATATATATGGATGATATTGTGTTTCCAGAAACTTTAAGAGCCACTGTAAAAGACTAGAACTTGTGTTTGACCGACTGAAACACCATGGCCTAAAGCTGAAACCAACCAAATGCTTTCTCTTCAGGTCTGAGGTGAAATTCTTGGATCATGTGATTTCCTCTGAAGGAATCAAAGTCGACAGTGAAAAGGTTAGTGCCTTGGATGCTTGGCCTGTCCTTACAGTTTTTTACAATCACTTTGTTACTATTTTCAGAACTTTGATGTCATTTTTCACAACTCTAGACACAAAACTCACAACCAATGATCAAAATGCACATTTTTCAAAACTCTAACCCTTTTCTCAATTGCTTGGATACAATACACATAAAACTTAGATCATTTGTTCATTCAACAAAAATCACCTGTTCAATATGACACAACTTAACATCAAAGTGCTACTATTTCAAAAGGAAATTCACACATTACATTTCAATGAGTGTCTATACATTTCTTTACAATGATCTAACTATCAATTGATACAACTGCTCAAAATGATAAGTAACTGTTGCATTACTCTTAATGCAGAGTTGTATGGAAACAGACAAACAATCTTCCATGTTTACTGTAAATCATGAACGTTTCAAGATAAAGAGATTCATTGTCACCAAATAGCGCGGAGCATGAACCAATTAGACTACAATATAATGGATATAGCCTAATATTTTATCATAATGCTTCATCAGACACTGTGACTATGGCCCCAAATACTGTACCACCTTTTCAGACCATTTACAGTATTGACAGTACTGCACTGTATAGATGCAGGCCCTTGTAATTGCTTGTCCAATTCTGCCAACTCGTTACTGATGACTGAGTGCGCATTGTGGAATGAGTAAATAGTGAAGAGTTGATTGGGATCCAATTGCAAGAGTATAGTGATACGTAACATGGAGCCAGCAGGTGATCCAGGTCACAATGGAGTTCAAGCAGTGGTGGGAGGAAGACAAGGAAGACGTGTTGGTCAAAGCAATGGCAGAGGACAGGCACCACTTCTGAGAGGTGGCCGTGGGCCTCGTTTGAGAGGTGTGGGGGAACGTGGTAGAGGACAAGGCCACGGACCAAGACAGCGGCAGCAACAGCCTGCAGTGACATCACAGCAGACCAGTGTCAGGCCTGGATTCACCATGCCCGAAGGTTTTTTCCAAGATGTTTGGTTAATGAAAACATCCATTGTGATGTAGATTAGAACCTGTGGCCAAATCCACAACACAGAGTTGATGACAATGTAGAAATACAGTAATCACTCCTGTTTTGTTTCTTACAGTACAAGCAAGCAAGTTGAGGAACACTGCATTTGATGTTTTACAGTACTGTCTTTTCTTTTCTATTTCATAGCTACATAATTACAATATTTTTGCTTTGATTCAAATAAACCTATGGTGTGATTGTACTGTAGTGTTTTGCATCAATATATCACAAACTTTGTTCAATGATTCCACTGTCTGTAGTATTCTCTTTACCACTGCAGTACTTTTACAGAGATATATTTACTGTACATGTAGTACCATAATGAAACCTGTATCACCTATTTTGTTCTACAATATTTAATGATTGTACGAACAATGAATCTTTGAAACTATCGGTTGCTTGTGTGTGGGTGATCTATAGTTATGTTTCATTGGTATTTCACTGTAAATTTGTGTTTTGAACCAATGATTGTGCAATTTCTTTAAAGATGTGAATGTGCAAGGCAATGTTTTGAACATTAGACAGCCTGTGTTACAAGTGATAACCGTTTTGCGTTTTGTGTCTAGAGTTTTGAAAAATGACATCAAGGTTCTGAAAATAGTAGCAAAGTGATTGTAAAAAAACTGTAAGAGTGTGAAGGAAGTGAGACAATTGATTGGATTCATGAGTTATTACCGACAGTTCGTTCCAAAGTTCACTCAAATAGCAAAACCATTGCATGTGGTATTGGGCAAAAAAGACAAAAGGAAAGCCTCTGAATTGTTCAAGTGGAGTAGCGAATGCCAGACTACATTTGATAGATTTAAACAATGCCTGATGTCCTTGCTTACCCTGAATTTGGCCTTCCATTTTTTTTTTCACAAAGGATGGGAGTCACCATGGCCTTGGTATTGAGCCAAAAGCAAGGGGGAGCAGAGCGTCTCATCACGTTTGCTAGCCGAGGCCTGAGAGCGTCAGAGAGAAATTACAAATATATTAAGTAGGCTGAAACAGAAAAATTCAAAGAGTACAATTGCAAAGGATGTCTTTCCAAGAATCAGAGCTCCAATGACATGCAGCAATGTCACCACTTCTTTAGAGGTTCTGGCAATGGACTGTACTCAACTGGAGATGTGTTCAGGAGGATACGAAAACGTGCTGGTTTTGACTGACTTGTTCACACAATTTACAGTTGCTGTCCCAACCAAGATTCAAACAGCAAATACCACCGCAAAAGCCCTTATCAAGCATTGGTTCCTCTACTATGGTTGTCCAGATTGTCTGCTCTCAGGTCAGGCAAGATGTTTCGAATCACATATGGTCAAGGACCTCTGTAGACTGTACAGTGTCAGGAAGAACCGTACAAGTCCCTACCATCCTCAAGGAAACTCTCAATGCGAGAGGTTCAACTTTACAACGCATGATAGGCTGAGAACATTGACACATGGGAAGAAGAAAGACTGGAAAACTCACTTGCCAGAGCTAGTGTTGGCATACAAAAATCACGTTCACTCATCCACTGGCTATTCTCCTTTTTATTTGATGTTCAGGAGGGATGCTCACCTCCCATTAGCTGCCCTGGGTGTAATGGATTTGGAAGAGAGTGATGCAGACAACTTGGATGATTGGGTGAAGAGTCACCACAGCCAACTAAAAATTGTCATTGAGGTGCAAATGCAGTAAATCAAGAGATGTCAAAGAGACAAAAGAGGGTGCATGACCACAAGTCTGCTGGAGTGCCTGTGAGGCCTGGTGACCATGTGTTGTTATGCAATCACAAACATAGGGGCAGAAATAAGATTGAAGACAAGTAGGAACACACACCCTAGATTGTAGTAAAGCAAAAACATTGAGGCATACCTGTATTCACTGTCAAACCTGAATAGGGGTTCCATCCAGAGAAGTACATAGAGATCAGCTTCGTCACTGCACATTCCTCTGTCATCATCTACTACACCACTGAATAACACTAATAAAGGAGATAATTAAATCTGATTAAGTGTTAAAGTATATCTCAAGAGTTTTACTGTTGAACTGTAGAAGGGGCATCTCACTTGAGGTACTGGGGTGGTGGGAATGTGAATTGGTATTGTTATGTTGCCTCACATATACACTTCAACCTGTCACTGAATTAATACAAGTATTTTCAAACTTAACTGTAGCCACACTATCTGGTCCCCTCAGTATATTATATGACACAAAGCACTGAGGTGGGGGACTAAGATCCTGTCCTCATTATGTCCTCCGAGGTAACATTAATTCCCCTACTAAGTGGACCCTACATACAGGCCACAGAAACATTCGTTCCAGGAAGCTGACATGACAACTTATTCAAAGTATCAGACAAATGTAAATTTGACAAATATTTTACATATTATTTTTGCTTTATTATCATGTCAGAGGAAATATAAAAAATAGTCAATAGACAAGAATACTGTCTGTAGATAAATTTATTTGAGCTGATGTCCTGTCTTGTGTTTATCATGGATTTGAGATAACCAGATCTACAAAGAGTTTCCTAAAACAAGCATATATCATGTCAGTAAATTATACAATCTAAGGAATATATATATAATAGTGTTAAGAGCACACTATATTTTGATTATTAAAATACAGAAGTAAAACTGACTTTTAAAACAATCAGCAGATTCTCTCAGAATTTACTAAATAATGTAATCAAATATCAAAGGGCAAATAGTAAATCAGAAAAATAATGAAGTATCAGAACTGTGAATGCAAGTAAACAAAAACATTCATGTGTTCTTCACTCTTTTTTTATGCAGATGAAGTTGAGTTTGTGAGTCTCAGGAAGGCTGATCCAGCGGTGATCTCCTCCAGACTGAACTGCTCCTTTTCTCTTCTCAAGTTTGCAGTTTTCCGGTTTCGTTCCGTTCCCCGGAGCCCAGTTCTGATAGCACACGATCTCTCCACTCACCCAGAGCCACATGTTCATGATGCAGTAGTTGTGTAAACCCAACCACACCTCCGCAGTAGACGCACGTTTAACCACGTTCATCACACGACGCTGCATCTCTTCTGAATGAACCGAGACCAGATCCACATGATTCTGTCTGCAGTATCTCAGAGCTTCAGACCACGTCACACTCTCTCGGATCACAATCAGTTTATCTGGAAACCAAACCAAGCACAAGCAGAAACTAGAGAGAGACTGATCAAAAACAACATGCAGAACAAACACTGGGGATGAATTTGTCATGTCAGACATGTAGAGTGAACTTTAAGAGATCTGGAGGTGATGATGGAGTGTGTGTGTTTAGTGAAGATCTACTCACCTTCATAACACACGAAAGAAAATGGTGTGCTGCAAGGGACGTCATGCCATTGTCCCTGAGCGTTCAGTTCAACAGCTGTACAGTTTTCACCACCTCCATTGTTATCAGGTTGACCAGACTTCCAGTCTCTGAATGAAGAGTCACTCTGATCTGACCACTGCCATGAGTCTCTGAACAGACCGACCCACACATATAATCCAGATG
Organism: Carassius auratus; assembly: GCF_003368295.1. NCBI lineage: Eukaryota > Metazoa > Chordata > Actinopteri > Cypriniformes > Cyprinidae > Carassius > Carassius auratus. The sequence continues at coordinate 1,790,495 of NC_039249.1, forward strand.
AGTTATTATCACTGATGAACTGCTGAACCTGTTGATTCTCGTTCTGGTTCCTCACACTGATCAGATCAGTGTGATTCTGTCTGCAGTAACTCTGAGCATCTCTCCAATTCATTGTCTGATTGATAAAGACGAGTCCTGTGTTTGCTTTAAGAAAAACAGATGAGAAAATGTTAATGAATCAGTTTGTTAATTATTTGTATGTTGCTTTATGGTTTGGATGTGAACAGGAGCAGCGGGGGAGACTTGTACTGTTTCTACAGAAGATAATATATTTAATATTCACAGTATATTCAAGATATACAATGGTCTGCATTATTGGGAGTAACGCCGCTCTGACAACCACTAAACACAAGACGGCGTCAGCGATAATGGCGTTCTCCAATTGGAAGTACCGGGAATTAAAGGCAAGAATGTTTCTGTAAAATGCACGGTATGACCAGGAAAAAAGATTTTATCCACATCTGCCTCAAGCAACTCAAATCTTATGAACCACCTCACATCAACACATGCTAACATGTTACTGTAATGAATATTTAATGCTTTGTACACACCAGATGCGACTTGCTCAAATAAATCTAGTTTTAAAAGTATTTCATGCGAGAATGTAGTTGTTTTGAACTCAAATATGCAGTTTATTTATAAAGACAGCGTCTATTTAAGAATGTGTTTTGCTTTTTTTCGGAAGTTGTCTATTCGCATCTTTGCATTGACTTAACATTAAAATCACTCGCGACAAACGCTCTATTTGCGTCTGGTGTGAACGCACCATTATGAGTTGGATAGTGTTCTGTTTATTGTGCAGTATAGGCCTTATATACAGTTACAGAGATTTGCACTAATGGCCAGGTTTCCCTTTGTTTCTTTTTACCCAAGTTTAAATTTGTCTTAATTTTGCAGTTGATTTTATTTTCAATATTTATTTTTTATATGTTTTATTTCTATGCATATCATATGGCAGGCTGCAATCTATTGAGTTCAAATAATACACAATTTTCTAAAATACTTAGTGTTTTTATTCTTCAATCTGTTAATATAAACATCTTATATATTAAAGATGTTATAAAGTGAAAGTGACGTGACATTCAGCCAAGTATGGTGACCCATACTGCATTTAACCCATCCGAATGCACACACACCCGGAGCACTGGGCAGCCATTTATGCTGCGGCGCCCGGGGAGCAGTTGGGGGTTCGGTGCCTTGCTCAAGGGCACCTAAGTCATGGTATTGAAGGTGGAGAGAGAACTGTACATGCACACCCCCCACCCACAATTCCTGCCGGCCCGGGACTCGAACTCACAACCTTTTGATTGGGAGTCCAACCCTCTAACCATTAGGCCACGACTTCCTATATGACATAATAGCATTATGGAACATAAAAAATAGCGTGTGGTGTATCTATAAAAGGACTCACTGTTGTTGCAGAGGAAAGGTTGGGTTGTGCTACATGCCCAATCATGCCATTGTCCGTTTAACATCACAGCACAATAACTGCTGCCGTCTGGTTGTCCAGTAGCCCAGTTCAGATAGAGCACAGGTTCACCTGAAGACCAGTGCCATTCATCACGACTCGCCCTCTTCAGCCCAATCAAGACAAACTTAACACTTCTGTAATTCACACTCTTCTTCAGTTCGTTCGTGTCGTTCATGTTGTCAGCGGTGGCCAGATCTGTGTATTTCTCTCTGCAGTATCTCTGAGCTTCAGTCCAGGTCTTTCTCTCATTTATAAAGTGATACTGACGCTGAACACATTCAGATACGGAGCAGAGAGCTGTGAAAGAGAGACGCTGCTTTAATGCTTTTCATAACAGGATCAAACCTAATGAAACTAGAAATCATGAATAAAACCACAAACACACTCACCAATGAGAAGAAGAATGAAATACAGAGTCTGTTCCATTTCTGAGGAAGAACGAATAAGAAAGTAAAACATGATGTAAAAATGTACGAATCAGCTTGCATTTTTTCAGATAATATTTACGTTGCAAAGTGTAATTCTAGTTAAAGAATGAACTTATGAGTTATTCTTACTTTAGAGGTGGTGTGTTTCTGTCCTGAGTCTGATGGTTGGAACTATGTGATTATCTGAACTGCTCTCAACATTCATTCAACAGGCCACATCATTTGTTTATTACTCTAAAACGAAAGTTTTAAAAAATGTCTTCCTTGTTTATGCATGCCCACGTTTTTCTATGCATTAGTCATTTTTGCTGTCATTTGTTGAACCCGTTTTAACATTAGTTAAAATAGGAGGAAATTTTGTGAACTTTTATTTAAATACAGAAACATAAAATCATTGAAAATGTGAAATTCTAAATTCTGAAATATGCAATTTAATGAGTTTAAATGGATAGTTCAACCAAAAAAGAGAATGATGTCATCTTCTGTGCCCTCTTGTGTCGCTCCAAGCTTGTATGACTTCGTTTATTCTGCAGAACACAAAGGCAACATTCTGAAGAATGTTTCAGGTTCACTTTACTTCCATAGTTTTTCTTGTCCATACTATGGAAGTCAGCGAAGGTTTGAGAGTGTGTTGTTGTGCCATTAGCCAGTCAGTGGTGAAATGAAGTGAAATGATTCAAAGAGATAATTGATCTCGATAATAAAGAGTAAAAGATGCATAACTGACGTTACAAAGATACGTACTGTAGTACGGTGCCTTCATTTGGGTATTTCCTGATTTGTGAATTTTTTTTTTTACATGTTACTTCCTCTATATTTGTGTATTTATCCACATATCTCACTGTTGACCATCACTGATGCATTAATTATCTGGCCAAAGAGTAGGAAACATCCTGTGCTGATATTCCCCTCATTTGCTTTTTCATGCCAGTCAGTCAGTATCAGTAAAACACTTTGTACAATATTCACACCACTAATGTATGTATGATCACATTCCTTCAATAAAAATGATGCTAAATCCATTAATTACCTGTCCAAGCACCGAAGAGATGTGACGTTCATTGTGAAGCTGGGGTTAGCTGTTACATACTGTCACAAGTGACACGATTCTACCAATACACACCACACAAGGGAGAAAAACATATATTTGGGTGATAAAATGATAACGAAGACAATGGTTTCTACTGCTGTTGTTCTAATGTTATCATATAATAGAAACAACTTGAACCATCAGTGTATGATTCAAACTCACTTCGACATGAGAAAAAAGTACATATGAAAATAAGACTCAAATAATGGTGTCATTTTGATCCCTTTAATTATGTTTTTCCAGTTGTTCAGTTTTACACAGAGAAATTAGCCACACAATTAATTCTGATTGCATTCTGTTACTCATGACATTTTATTATTATTGTTATTAATTACATTATTTCCTTTTGTAGTGCTAACGCTAAAAAAGTTACACAAGAACTAGCACACTGAAGTCTAACCCATGAGGACACTGAGACGCAAATCTACTTCACAGAATGTTTCATTGAGGAGAGTTAAAAAAAGGAAAAAAAAAAACAATGTACACACATTTACATTCACACCATCCCAACACACGCCACATCCTGGTCCATTCATTTCCCCATAACAAAAAAAAAAAGAAAAGAAAAATGTATTTGTAATATTTGTATTTTTGGTAAAGGTTTCCAATATTTCAACAATGATCTCAACATAAACTTTCCATTGAAAAGAAATAAGAAAAACACCATGTTTCCCACTTACACAACCCATTAAAACCAACGCTCTGTCATGAACAACTTCACAAAAAAATAAATAATAAATTCCAATAAATGTGATTTGAGAATCTCTACGAACACTGGGCGAACTCTCCAATTAACACTGATTAGTCTATTCTGAATTACCGTGGTTTTCAGGGCAGTGTTTTGCTAAAAGTGATTGTTACAATGCATTTACAGTTGTGAGGTTTTGGTCTATGTCGTTATTGGCAAGTATTAGCAATCGTGTAAAAAAAAAAAAAAAAACATGCAGTGATTGCGGTATTCTTTTGTGCACTTCATATAGATTATTCTATATGTTTAACATTTAAACACTGCAGCTATGCTAACCTGCTAGCCTCAATGACTTGCCAATTGGAAGAGCTCTTGGAACTAATGTGTTAATAACATGGCTAAACCCTGTTGGCAGTGAAGGGGCTGGTTAATCAGCAAAGTCAATCTGACACGGATGCATTCTTCTGAACAAACTCACATGTGTTCTCTTATTGTGATTTAAAGTTAAAGCACTTCTCTCACGCTCAGGCATGTCCACACGTACTGTTTTACTCTGTGTACAAGTCACTATGGTTCAGCATTAGATCACACCATGGCTTTATGTACACTTCAAACCAGAGCCAAAGCTCTCAAGTTACGTTAAATCAAGGAACGGCCCATTCAGAACGACAAACATCACCATGAGTCCACCTCAACGTTTCCAACCAAAACTTATTAGCGGACTAATAGGATACAGCAAAGTACTGTGGCCGTACCATGGTACAGTGATTGCATGGTAAGACTAAAGGTCTTCTACTACAGTCCTAGGTGGTTACCATATTTATACTGAAGCCTAACATGCTATTGTACTTCAAAGTGCTTCAAAAACTACCATGGTACATGTCCACAAATCTAAGATACACATCCAAAAACTCACAACGCACTATCATGCCAATTCGTCAGTATTTTATGTTTTGGTTAATTGGTGGCTAATTTATGTGAATTTGTACAATCTGCCTACTTTAGAGGCAGTTAAGAGGTGGACTTGTATGCTTACTTCTATTTGGTAAATTGTATATGTATGCATTAATCATATTGTACAGATTCATATGAAATCAACTGTATAACCTTCTTGATTTGTGCTTCTGATCTTACTATAAGTGATTCATCAATGCATGTTAGTCTTCATAGTCTTTCATCAAACTCGCTCAAACAACTTTCCTTTTCGTCTTCCGGCCTCGATTTCTTTTATTCCCAATCACCATCATATAGATCCCTTTTCACCAATTTTAATCTTCGTCCAATGTTTATGTCCGGTTTCTATGAAAATACATCACATTGCAGGTAGAAATGTGCACCTCAATGTCAATGACTCCAAAACAACGATTCCTGTGACTTTCTGATTGTTCTTTCCTATTTAAGACCATACTCTCTAACCGAAATAAAAATGAACGTAAAACAAAAGAAGAAGAAGAAAAACTATAGACTGATGTGGTCAAGAAAATTCTACCATGCATTTCAGAACAAGCAATGACCCCAATGGCCCCAAAGACAACAACAACAAAAAAATATATATATAATTACAGTATTTTTCTTTTTCGCTTTTATGTGTATAGATTTTCGTTAAGGGTAAATGGAAGACATGAGGTGGCTGTCATCTACAGAGACGAGTATTTCGGCCTAAAACTATCTCCACCGTCTCCGACAATACTGCACCCCTCTCACAGCAGCAGGATTGTGTAACAGAAAAAGATAATACAGAATACCAAAAAATCATGGAAAGACACACATTTGAGCTTATATACTCTTTTCTCTATTATTTTGTTTAGAAATTCAACATGTAATTAAGAGAAACATTTTTTTTTTTTCAGTGACACTCGTCGTTATTAATATTAATAATCAACAATATTCATATTAGAAGTATAACTATTGGTTAACACTACATTTGGGTCTCACTAAAGGCCCTGCCCATGTCACAGAGTTAAAGGGCTCTATCTTCTGTCTAATGGGTCGGAGAAGGAAGGGAGAGAGTCGTCATCATCCGTCCGTCCGTCGTCATTCACGAAACTCACGTTCCTCCACCCAGAGAACCGAAGCTCTTCATCTGTCCATCTCTCTCCCCCGCTCCGGCGCTCCTCAGCACGACACCTCCATGGTTTGGGACGGGCTCGGGGGGAGCTGTCCGCCCTGTTCGCTCTGGGACAGCGTGCGGGATCGGGAGCGCGAGCCCTCCATGGAGTAGGTGGAGGAGAGGGAGGTGGTGCGCGAGCGCGAGAGACGCGTCATGCAGGACGACGCCACTGAAAGAGAAGAAGAGACGTCAGAGAACAAACAGAAGAAGAAGCCGAAGAACAAGCAATAAACAAACAAATAAATAGGCCTAAATTAAAAAAAAAAAAAAAATTAAATGTGAGACGCAAACTGAGAATTCCATCAAAAAGCCAAAATTCCAAAATGTAAATTCCAAATCTTTTTGTTTTTTAAAACGTAACAGTTTAAATACAAATATGACACTTCTGTCAGCATTTTTTTTTTTTTTTTTTTACAAAATGTTACCACTTGCTCTGGTTAAAAATACACCAAACATTTGGACTTTTCAGGCGTGCCAGATGTGGGCCGGATCTGGGCCAGCACTATGTTGCTGTTCTGGGAATGGGTTAAAGATTTTGTTCACTGATAATGAGAAGCTAAACATTAAACTGTGTTATTACTACACTTCAAAAGTTTGGGGTCGGCAAGATGTTTGTTGAAGAAGACTCTTCTGCTCACCAAGGCTGCATTTATTTGATCAGAAATATAGTGAAATATGATAATTTCAAAACCCTGCTTGTTGTTTGAATATACTGTAAAAGTGATGCTGAGCTGTATTTTCATCATCATTCCTCCAGTCTTCAGTGTCACACGATCTTCAGAAATCATTCTGATATGTAGTTATCAGTGCTGAAATGAGTTTGTTACTTTTGTATAAACCATCAGTCGTTATTTTAGGATTCTTTGATGAAACTTCGAAACAACAGCATTGATTTGAAACAGAAATCTTCCGTAACATAATATCTTCACTTTTGATAAATTCAATGCATCCTTATTCTGAATAAACATACTAACTTCTTTCAAAATAAATCTTACTGACCCCAAACTTTTAAAAGATAGCAAGCAGGGGTTGGTTTACATTAAAACCTAAATTTTGTGATATTTCTCAGGTCACTTACTGTATCCCATGCCTTGAATGAAGTATTTAAAGGCTTCTGTCAGTTTGCTGGGCTGTGGAGACACACATTTGATTTGGACTCCAAACAGATTTCATCTGAATGAATGAACTGTGATGAGAAATAAAGGTGTGACTCACCTGAGTCAGCTGTGGCATCCCGCCAGCATCAGCCATCTGAATTAAACAATAGAGAAATCATTTATAAATTCACTCGCTTTTCTGGGACAAACTGCTCTTATTTTCTAAAAATATAATCATTTCAAGATTAATAAATTAACAAGTTATTCAAATTAAATGACCTATTAAATGCTCTTCTTAATGAAATCTAATCAAAGTACATGTCAGTCATGAAACAGGTGAAGTTTGAACCTTGAGAAATGAGGTGGTAGTTGGATCTAGTTTGCTGTTGCACTCCACCTGTTGGACAGAAACAGACGAGCAGTGAGATGAATCGAGGATCTCTGTGGAGAAGCCTTGTCCTCTTTAAGACTGACTGACATAAAGACTTACCGCAGCTTCTTCATATGGAGCCTGATCCCCGACCACCAGCATCACAGGACATCTGAAAGACACAGACACGTGAGGAGACGCCGAAACAGAGGCGTCTGAAAGAGACAACGGCTTTATTTGTCATCATTCCTACTTGAACGTGTTATTCCTCTCGATGCTCAGATCTCTGCGACTGTAAGACAGAAGGAAAAACATTAAAGACTGATTATAAAGTGTGCTTCTTTCATTGTGTGTGAATATGCTTTCTGACATAATGCATCACATCTTAACTGCGTGGAGTTGATTGTTATGGATGGATCACTGTTTAATGCAAATGAAACAGTCAGAAGCATGCAGTGATGTGTGTGTTAAACTGCTAAATCACTGTTTCCCTGGTGCATGTGTGTGATTTACCCCAGGTAGCTCTTCCAGAAGAGTTCGATGTTGATGAGGTTGGGCGCTTTTGAGATTCTCTCTCTGTGAGTCTGAAGGAGCTCTGTGTTTGCCGACAGCTCTTCCTGAAAGCATATACACACACACACACACAACGAATCAGTATTTAAGCTTTTACACACCATCTTCTTTATAATGGATGACATTATTACAGCGTTCTCTGGGATACTTGATCCTGATTGGTCTTACTTCTTCAGTTGATTAATCACAGTACGTTAAGACAATTGTTTTGTTTACAAGTTTTCTAAAAGGTTATGTTTACATATGCAAATCAGTCTAATTATATATGCACTACTTTGCATACACACTGAATTTAGTCTGGTTCAATTGACTTATTTCCTGTTGTGGACAATGACATAAAAACATAAAAGTAAAGATTATTTTTTATTAATATCTGTCTATCAACTAGTCTGAAAGAATATATGTTATGGAAGTACCCAAAATGTCAAAACGGAGCATGAGAAAACAATGTTTGACAGAATGTTTTTTGGCCTGTGGTGTCTTGTCTTATTTAGCCGCATTATAAGCATGATAATATACAGTCAGTCATTGATTATCAGAAACTCAATCTACATCAGGTTGATCAGAAGCCCTCTGATACATATTTATGTCTAACAGAGACAAACACACACTCGGTCTAATCTAATGTCTGTGTTGTAGAATCACACACACACACCTGGCTGAAGAGGTGAGTCAGGATTTGGTCTGGGAGGGAAGACGTCAGATTGGAGAGCTGCAGAAGAAACACAAGCTGTTGAAGTCATTTTGGGGAACATATCGCCTGTGATTATTCATCAGACTGACTTCATGTTCATCTGACAGACCTTGTGTGCGGCCCAGTCCATCCAGCCTCGTGCGTTTGTGTCCACGTTGATCAGAACGAGTCCTTCCACGGCGTCAGGGTTACTCAGCTGTGAGCGAGAGAGAAGGGCGGATGTAATTCAGTGTTCAGTGAATATTTAAAGAATTTGAATGAGTCACAGGCATTTTTCTGTTCAAAACACAGGCAAAATTATGCATCCTTAATTTTTGGTCAAAATAAGGCAGCAATGCAGGTTCCCTTCTTGAATAAGGTGAAATTCTAATGCAATGTGATAAGCATAATTAAATTATAATTTTGTTCAATTTTAGAGTTTTTCAGTACTCTTTCAGTCAGTCAAGTTCAACATTACATCAGCAGTGACTGACGAATTGTTCATCTGAGCAAAAATCAAACTGCGGTCATGCTGCTTTTCAGCACTTTAATTAAAATAGCAAATTCTAAAAGATACGGCATTTTTTAAAGATGGCCTTGCACCCGTGTGTTTCTGGATGTAGTTGCTTTATAGCTTTGTCTGATGGTCATGATTACTGCATCTCATGACTGGGCTTTGAGCACGCTGGTGTGGTGTTCATGGATGACACATGTCCTCACTGCAGGGACATGATTATCGCGATGTTGTGGTCGAGACTCCTCTTAAACAAATGAGGGGGAGTCCCATTTGCTATGCACTGACCTAGTACCTCTGCCTCAAAGCAGTAGTAGACTACTTTGATATATGGTCAGGGCGACAGGACTTCCCCAACAAGTGCACCTCTGTGGGCCCTGCACTTCTCCAGCACATCACAGCCAGTAGTGTTCCACAATGAGGCTGCTGAGACCCAAAAGTGGGGCCTAGCATCTCATTCGAAGCACTGGCGGATGACAGGATGCCCATCACTGCATCGGGGTATGAGCTAGGCGGGGTAATCCACGTCTCCCATCCAAGGCCTGTAAGTTGTCATCTGCTCTAACAGCTAAGGTTTACAGAGCTACTGGACAGGCCGCCTCCACCCTGCACACCATGGCCCTCCTGTGAGTCTACCAGGCCAAGGCATTAAAGCAGCTGCACATGGGTATTTCTGAATCAAGTGTTATGCAGGAGCTGCATACTGCGATGGACCTTGTATTACAGGCAACGAATGCCACTGAACAGTCCCTTGTTCAAACAATGTCCACATTGTTGGTCAAGGAACACCACCTATGGCTTAACCTGGCGACGAGTATTGCTTCGGATCCCACCAGTCGATATGAAGGTGGGGTTTTACGGCCCTTATTTTATTGTATCCAAGAAAAGTGGTGAGTTAAGACCAATCCTGGAGCTGCACGCTCTGAACCAGGCCCTTCACAAGCTTCCGTTCAGGATTTTAACACAGGAACACATTTTTCAATGCATTCATCCCCACGATTGGTTTGCAGCGATCGATCTGAAGGACACATGCCACTTTGTGGTCAAGGGGTGAGCATATCAGTACAAGATCCTCCCCTTCGGGCCGTCCCTGTCACCTTCTGTCTTCACCAAAGTCATGGAGGCAGCCCTCATTACATTGGGGGAAAGAGGCATTCGCATTTTCCACTACCTTGATGACCAGCTCACGTTGACTCAGTCTCGAAGGCAGATGTGCGAACACAGGGACATGGTGCTAAGTCACCTTAGTCTTCTGGGTGTTTCGGGTCAACTGGGACAAGAGCAAACTCCCTCATGTACAGAGGATCTCTTTTCTTGGTATGAAGATGGATCAATCTGACAGCACGCCTCTCAGTCGAGCATGCCCAGTTGATGCTGAACTGCCTGGACTCATTCTAGGTTTTTTTTTTTTTTTACCTTTGTTCCCTGAAGGAGGGAATGGAGACATTAAGACAGCAGTGACTGAATAATTGGAATCTCACCAGAAAGCCTAATCACCTTTGAGTGTTAACATAATGAGCCAATGAATGTTTGCGTCGCACACACCGCCCGCACCTTTTGTATTTGTACTGTATATAGACTATACCATAAAACAGAATAATTACCATATTCAGAAGAGGTGGAATTTATATGGTACTCCAGGAGTCCTTTTTTTTGGGGGGGGGGGGGGGGGGGTTATATCTGTTAATCAATAATGACATGTAAATATAACACATGCATGAATTAGATGTGTAACTCACAGTGAACTTGGACAGTATGTAAGCGCCGGCTCCAACTCCAACACCGATAACTGTGCGGAAACTAAACAAAAAGAAAATAATCAGTCATAATGAACTGAAACATATGAAGATCAGAGCTGTTGTCAAGTATATGTGTTGTTTGCAGGGGTCTGTTTCCTAAAACAAGTTTAGCAAATAAGCCAGGCTTTTTTCAGTTAGTCTTACTTATTTGTAATGACATCAACTGACAGTACGTCAGACTAACTGAAATAAAGATTTGAAGATTGAAACATGCAGTAATTTATTTTAACTCACTTAAAATACTGAAGGACAGTGGGAAGCATCTCAGAGACCTGATCCATAGATGCATACTGATATCTATCAAAAAAAAAAAGAAAAAAAGAAGCATTTTAGGACCGTTAACACGACCAACACAATACACAGCAGTCTGTGTACATGTGGAAGCATAAAAATATGTTTTTGAGTCATGATCTTCATCAAACATGGACATGATAAAACCACGAACACCTTCTGAAGATGCTTCGAAGGTGTCAAATGCTATTTGATGCATCCATTTTTTCACACTTTTTTTTATAACACCCACACAAAGTCTTTTTTTATAACACGCACACATGCACACATGCACATATACATATATACACATATACAGTATTGTTCAAAATAATAGCAGTACAATGTGACTAACCAGAATAATCAAGGTTTTTAGTATATTTTTTATTGCTACGTGGCAAACAAGTTACCAGTAGGTTCAGTAGATTGTCAGAAAACAAACAAGACCCAGCATTCATGATATGCACGCTCTTAAGGCTGTGCAATTGGGCAATTAGTTGAAAGGGGTGTGTTCAAAAAAATAGCAGTGTCTACCTTTGACTGTACAAACTCAAAACTATTTTGTACAAAAAAATTTTTTTCTGGGATTTAGCAATCCTGTGAATCACTAAACTAATATTTAGTTGTATGACCACAGTTTTTTAAAACTGCTTGACATCTGTGTGGCATGGAGTCAACCAACTTGTGGCACCTCTCAGCTGTTATTCCACTCCATGATTCTTTAACAACATTCCACAATTCATGCACATTTCTTGGATTTGCTTCAGAAACAGCATTTTTGATATCACCCCACAAGTTCTCAATTGGATTAAGGTCTGGAGATTGGGCTGGCCACTCCATAACATTAATTTTGTTGGTTTGGAACCAAGACTTTGCCCGTTTACTAGTGTGTTTTGGGTCATTGTCTTGTTGAAACAACCATTTCAAGGGCATGTCCTCTTCAGCATAGGGCAACATGACCTCTTCAAGTATTTTAACATATGCAAACTGATCCATGATCCCTGGTATGCGATAAATAGGCCCAACACCATAGTAGGAGAAACATGCCCATATCATGATGCTTGCACCTCCATGCTTCACTGTCTTCACTGTGTACTGTGGCTTGAATTCAGAGTTTGGGGGTCGTCTCACAAACTGCCTGTGGCCCTTGGACCCAAAAAGAACAATTTTACTCTCATCAGTCCACAAAATGTTCCTCCATTTCTCTTTAGGCCAGTTGATGTGTTCTTTGGCAAATTGTAACCTCTTCTTCACATGCCTTTTTTTTAACAGAGGGACTTTGCGGGGGATTCTTGAAAATAGATTAGCTTCACACAGACGTCTTCTAACTGTAACAGTACTTACAGGTAACTCCAGACTGTCTTTGATCATCCTGGAGGTGATCATTGGCTGAGCCTTTGCCATTCTGGTTATTCTTCTATCCATTTTGATGGTTGTCTTCCGTTTTCTTCCATGTCTCTCTGGTTTTGCTCTCCATTTTAAGGCATTGGAGATCATTTTAGCTGAACAGCCTATCATTTTTTGCACCTCTTTATAGGTTTTCCCCTCTCTAATCAACTTTTTAATCAAAGTACGCTGTTCTTCTGAACAATGTCTTGAACGACCCATTTTCCTCAGCTTTCAAATGCATGTTCAACAAGTGTTGGCTTCATCCTTAAATAGGGGCCACCTGATTCACACCTGTCTTCACAAAATTGATGACCTCAGTGATTGAATGCCACACTGCTATTTTTTTGAACACACCCCTTTCAACTAATTCAACTAATTGCCCAATTGCACAGCCTGAAGAGCGTGCATATCATGAATGCTGGGTCTCATTTGTTTTCTGAGAATCTACTGAACCTACTGGTAACTTGTTTGCCACGTAGCAATAAAAAAATATACGAAAAACCTTGATTATTCTGGTTAGTCACATTGTACTGCTATTATTTTGAACAATACTGTATATATATATATATATATATATATATATATATATATATATATATATATATATATATATATATATATATATATATTAAATATTATCCTGCACATACCCGGCAGGATAAATGGCTGCGCCGTCCTCTTGTCCTGGAGCGTCCACGTGGACCACAGTGAAGTTCTTCACGATCTCCTGCATCTCCTCAAACTTAAACAGTGTGGAGAAGCAGCTCTTACCTGAAAGAGACAACCAAATTTCATTTAAATGTGGCTTGCTAACCACCATGGGGAGTCGTGACATAATGGATAGAGAGTCGGACTTGTGGCCTGAACGTTTAAGGTCCGTAAGTCACTGTAGGTGGGGAGAGAGAATATCAAGCGCTTGAGGTGACTGAGGTGAGACCCTTGAGCAAGGCACAGAACCCCCAACTGGTCACTGGGTGCAGCAGCTTTGGCTGCCCACTGCTCCGGGTGTTCATGGTGTGTGTGCGCGCATGTGTGTGTTCACTACTAACTGCTCTGTGTGTGTGTGTGCAACCTTAAAATATTGCTTATTACTTATAAAGCCCTGAATGGTTTAGCACCTCAGTATTTGAATGAGCTCCTTTTACATTATAATCCTCTACGTCCGCTACGTTCTCAAAACTCAGGCAATTTGATAATACCTAGAATATCAAAATCAACTGCGGGCGGCAGGTCCTTTTCCTATTTGGCGCCTAAACTCTGGAATAACCTACCTAACATTGTTCGGGAGGCAGACACTGTCACGGTAGGAAATCCAGTGTTTCCTCCGTGTCATGTTTTGTGGTTGTTTTTGTACTTACGTTGTCTCCATGTGCTCGTTTAGTTGATTGTGGTCACCTGGGTGTTGATTGTCTCGCTCCAGCTGATCCTCATCACCCCTCAGCTACATATACTCACCTCGCTCTCTGTCTGTTGTCAGATCCTCACTCATGTTGCAGTCTCCCTGTTGGATTACCGTCTCCCGTGTTAGTGTTCTGGATTGTGTTCGTGTTGTCGTCTTCGTGTGAGTGTTCCGGTCACTTCCTGGTTTCATCCATTGACCGTCCACACCGTCACCACCGACTTCACCATCCAGCACTTCTCACGCCACTGTAGACCTTCCGTCATCATTGCCCACATCCTGGACTGTGCCTTCATCTTTCAGTTTCGCTGTATTTTCTACCATCAATAAACTACCATTCTAATTACCTGCAATTGCTTCCTCCTCTCTTACGAGCCGTCACAGTAGGATCTGACCATCATGGAAGCAGCAGGCAATCGCTCCCCATCTCATCTAGAGGACATTCTGCAGAGAGTCGGCGATCGTATGGAGCGCCAAGACAAGGCGATAGATGAGATGAGTCGAGCCTTCCAAGCAATGGTGACGAAGGTGTCCGAGCTCGCTCTCCAGGCTCAACAGCAACAACAACCGCCACCCGCTGCGCCTCCCACGCCACCCACACCGCCGATCGTCTCCGGAGGGATTTCCCAGCCCGAACCACGCCTCCCCATTCCTGAGAAATATGCGGGTGAGCCATACTTTTGTCGATCATTTCTGTCACATTGTTCTCTACACTTCGCCTTACAGCCCCGCACGTTCACCACCGAGGAGATGAAGGTGGCTTTCGTCTTGTCCCTACTGACGGGGAGGGCTGCCCTCTGGGGAACGGCGGTGTGGGAGAACCAGGACAGCTGCTGTGCATCGTTCCACACCCTTTCGGTGGAGATGAGACGAGTCTTCGACCGCTCCGTCGCCGGGAGGGAGGCGGCTAGACTTCTCACGGATCTACGCCAGGAAGAGAGGTCCGTATCCGACTATGCCATCGAGTTCCGCACCCTGGCGGCGGAGTGTAAGTGGAACGAAGAGGCGCAGTGGGATCACTTCCTGCATGGGTTGGCTGACCGCATCCAACAGGAGATCCGCGCCGCTGAACTCCCCACTTCTCTCAATGGTCTTATTGACTTCACCATCAGGATAGACAACCGACTCGACCAAGCCGACAGACGGAGGGGGAGAGTTGTTCTCGCGACCAGACCGGAGGCTCAGCGTCAGCGCTCAGAAGTTGCGGTCAGCCCACCTGGAGATTCTGAACCCATGCAGGTGGGGCGAGCTCGGCTCTCCCGGGAGGAGAGGATCAGGCGGAGATCCCTGGGACTGTGTTTATACTGTGGCAGCCAAGAACATCACATCCAGCGCTGTCCGGTAAAAGACCAAGCCCGATAGTAAAACCGAGGCTACTATCGGGTGGGATCTCTGCCAAGAAGACCTCATCTACATCGACACTCCTTCCGGTGAGTCTACGGTGGTCTACCCACGCACTTAATCTTCACGCTTTGGTGGATTCTGGGGCCGAGGGCAGTTTCATGGACTGCAAATTTGCCAGGAAGCTCAACATTCCTCTCACCTCCCTCAAACACCCCATTGCCCCTTTTGCACTCAACGGACACAAACTGCCGATCATCACACAGACCACTCTACCGGTTTCGCTCATCACAGCTGGCAACCATACGGAAGAGATGTCATTCTTCATCACGGACTCACCTCTATCCCCCATTGTTCTCGGTCACACCTGGCTCCAGAAACACAACCCAAGGATCGATTGGCTTCTCGGATCTGTGGTTAGCTGGAGCGAGGAATGTCATTTGTCTTGTCTTTTGTCTGCTGGCGTTAATGTTTCTGAGTCTGTGTTTCAGGGGGAGGCAGTGGATTTGGCTAACGTGCCCGCGGAGTACCACGACCTGAGGGAGGTGTTCAGTAAGTCTCGGGCTGATTCTCTTCCTCCTCATCGTCCCTATGACTGTGCGATAGAGTTATTGCCAGGTACTTCTCCGCCTAAGGGCAAGTTATATTCCTTGTCTATTCCAGTTCTCTAGAAACGGGGTTCATCCGCCCTTCTTCTTCTCCAGCGGGGGCGGGGTTCTTTTTTGTGGAAAAGAAGGACGGATCCTTGCGACCTTGCATTGACTACTGAGGGTTGAACAAAATAACGGTAAAGAATACCTATCCTTTACCGCTTATGTCTTCAGCTTTTGAGAGGTTGCAGGGAGCGTCTGTTTTCACTAAATTGGACTTACGTAATGCTTATCATTTGGTCCGCATCAGGGAGGGGGATGAGTGGAAGACTGCTTTTAACACCCCTAGAGGCCATTTTGAGTATTGCGTCATGCCCTTCGGGCTAACCAACTCGCCGGCAGTCTTTCAAGCACTCGTTAATGACGTGTTACGAGACATGGTCGATCTATTTATATATGTTTACCTGGATGACATATTGATTTTTTCTTCGTCTCTCCAGGAACACGTGCAACACGTACGACGAGTGCTTCTGCGGTTGCTAGAGAATGGGTTGTTTGTCAAGGCGGAGAAATGCGTTTTTCATGCACAGTCTGTTTCTTTTCTAGGACACATCATTTCGACTGAGGGTGTTCGCATGGACCCTGATAAGGTTAAGGCTGTGGCAGATTGGCCATCCCCAGAGTCTCGCAAGGCCCTGCAGAGATTTCTGGGGTTCGCCAATTTTTACCGGCGTTTCATTCGCAATTTCAGCCAACTAGCCGCGCCTCTGACCACTTTGACCTCCCCTAGATTGACGTTCAGGTGGTCAGACGCAGCCGAGGCTGCGTTTACCAAACTGAAGAGCTGCTTTGTTTCGGCTCCCATTCTCATCACCCCTGATCGCTCACGTCAATTCATAGTGGAGGTCGACGCGTCAGAGGTGGGGGTAGGAGCAGTGTTGTCCCAGCGCGCATCCTCAGACGAAAAGGTTCATCCTTGTGCGTATTATTCTCACCGTTTATCCCCTGCGGAGGTTAATTATGACATTGGTAATCGAGAGTTGTTGGCAGTCAAACTTGCACTGGAAGAATGGTGTCACTGGCTTGAAGGGTCGGGTGTACCCTTCATTGTATGGACGGACCATAAGAATCTCGAATACATTAGAACCGCCAAAAGACTTAACTCCAGGCAGGCTCGGTGGGCATTATTTTTCGGTCGTTTCGATTTTACACTTTCTTACCGGCCGGGTTCCAAAAACATCAAACCCGATGCTTTATCCCGTCTTTTTGAGCGTTCCGATCGTACTGCTACTCCCGAGCCCATTTAACCGGGGACCATCATTATCTCCGCGCTCAGATGGGAGGTCGAATCGAAGGTTTTGACTGCCTTAGAAGGGGTAACGCCCCCGGCTCGTTGCCCACCGAACCGATTGTTTGTGCCGGAGGGGTTACGGTCAGACGTTCTCCAGTGGGGTCATTGTTCCAGTGTTGCTTGTCACCCAGGGGTTAGTAGAACTAGGTTTCTAGTCATGCAACGATTTTGGTGGCCTGGTATGGCTCGTGACGTCCACGACTTCGTCTTGGCTTGTTCGGTTTGCGCTATTGGGAAGACTTCCAATCGACCTCCAGAGGGGTTACTCTTACCGCTGTCTGTCCCTTCGAGACCCTGGTCCCACATCTCGCTAGATTTCATTACCGCCCTCCCGCCCTCTAAGGGCAATACGATGATTTTAACCGTAGTGGACCGGTTCTCGAAGACGACTCATTTCATTCCCTTGCCCAAATTGCCATCAGCCAAGGAAACAGCGGTAGCTGTCATTGACCACGTCTTCCGTATACATGGCCTTCCGACAGACGTGGTTTCTGACAGGGGTCCCCAATTTGTGTCCAGATTTTGGCGAGAATTCTGTAAATTGTTAGGAGCGACTGTTAGTCTTTCGTCCGGGTTCCATCCCCAGAGCAATGGTCAAACCGAGCGAGCCAATCAGGATGTCGAAAGGGTTTTGCGATGTTTGGCTTCCAATAATCCTTCGTCCGGGTGTCAGCAACTCTCAATTTTGGAGTACGCACACAATTCTTTGCCAGTGTCATCTACGGGCATGTCTCCATTTAAGTGTAGTTTAGGGTACCAACCACCTAATTTTGTCAGTACGGAATCCGAGGTTTCGGTCCCCTCCGCACACGCACTAGTCCAGAGGTGTCACCGCACCTGGACCAGAGCTCGCAGAGCTCTGCTCCAGGCTAGGTCGCGCACCAAGGCTAAGGCCGATCGCCACCGGTCGAAGCCTCCCCGTTACGTCGTCGGTCAAAGAGTGTGGCTTTCTACCCAGAATATTCCTATGCGTTCCGTTTCTAACAAACTTGCTCCCAAATTTATTGGCCCGTTTTCTATTACCAAAATTATTAATCCGGTAACCGTGCGTCTTAGCCTTCCTCCGGCGTACAGGAGGATTCATCCCGTGTTCCATGTGTCCAAAATTAAATCGGTGATTTCTTCCCGTCTTAATCCGCCTGCCCCGGTTCCCCCCCCGCCTCGTCTCGTTAATGGGGAAACCACCTATTCGGTTAATCGTATTCTGGACTCTAGACGGAGGGGACGCGGATTTCAGTACTTGGTGGATTGGGAGGGTTACGGTCCGGAGGAGAGAAGCTGGGTTCCTGCTCGGGACATATTGGATCACCACCTTATAGATGATTACAATCTACAGGTAAAGCAGGCTGGGAACGTCAGGTGACGTCCTAGGGGAGAGGGTACTGTCACGGTAGGAAATCCAGTGTTTCCTCCGTGTCATGTTTTGTGGTTGTTTTTGTACTTACGTTGTCTCCATGTGCTCGTTTAGTTGATTGTGGTCACCTGGGTGTTGATTGTCTCGCTCCAGCTGATCCTCATCACCCCTCAGCTACATATACTCACCTCGCTCTCTGTCTGTTTTCAGATCCTCACTCATGTTGCAGTCTCCCTGTTGGATTACCGTCTCCCGTGTTAGTGTTCTGGATTGTGTTCGTGTTGTCGTCTTCGTGTGAGTGTTCCGGTCACTTCCTGGTTTCATCCATTGAGCGTCCACACCGTCACCACCGACTTCACCATCCAGCACTTCTCACGCCACTGTAGACCTTCCGTCATCATTGCCCACATCCTGGACTGTGCCTTCATCTTTCAGTTTCGCTGTATTTTCTACCATCAATAAACTACCATTCTAATTACCTGCAATTGCTTCCTCCTCTCTTACGAGCCGTCACAGACACACTCTTGCAGTTTAAATCTAGATTAAAGACCCATCTCTTTAACCTGGCATACACATAACATACTAATATGCTTTTAATATCCAAATCCGTTAAAGGATTTTTAGGCTGCATTAATTAGGTAAACCGGAACCGGGAACACTTCCCGTAACACCGTACTTTCTACATCATTAGAAGAATGGCATCTACGCTAATATTAGTCTGTTTCTCTCTTGTTCCGAGGTCACCGTAGCCACCAGATCCAGTCTGTGTCCAGATCAGAGGGGTCACTGCAGTCACCCGGATCCAGTACGTATCCAGACCAGATGGTGGATTGTCACCTAGAAAGGACCTCTACATCCCTGAAAGACAGCGGAGACCAGGACAACTAGAGCCCAGATACAGATCCCCTGTAAAGACCTTGTCTCAGAGGAGCACCAGGACAAGACCACAGGAAACAGATGATTCTTCTGCACAATCTGACTTTGCTGCAGTCTGGAATTGAACTACTGGTTTCGTCTGGCCAGAGGAGAACTGGCCCCCCAACTGAGCCTGGTTTCTCCCAAGGTTTTTTTCTCCATTCTGTCACCGATGGAGTTTCGGTTCCTTGCCGCTGTCGCCTCTGGCTTGCTTAGTTGGGGTCACTTCATCTACAGCGATATCATTGACTTGATTGGAAATAAATGCACAGACACTATTTAAACTGAACAGAGATGACATCACTGAATTCAATGATGAACTGCCTTTAACTGTCATTCTGCATTATTGACACACTGTTTTCCTAATGAATGTTGTTCAGTGCTTTGACGCAATGTATTTTGTTTAAAGCGCTATATAAATAAAGGTGATTGATTGATTGATCGATTGATTGAATGGGTTAAATGCAGAGCACCAATTCTAAGTATGGGACACCACACATCACATCCTTTCCTTTTCTCCTTTGAATTTGAGAAGTTATGACAAGCAATAAGAACTACTTTTTTAATTTAGGCAATTGTTAAGCTAGGATACAAGAAAACATAAAAAAAATAAAAATAAATCTCACACACACACACACACACGCACACCCACACACACATAAACACACATCACTGCTTCAAATCATTCTTTTGAGTCAATTCTTTGCAATTCATATTTTGAACTGATCACAAACTGGTCTGAATCCAATTTTCAAACTGAACCACACTACATCAATGTAAGCCGTTCTCCATTCACATTGTGTCCTGATTCTCTGCTTATTAAATTATTTTGGAGATTTCAGTGTAGACGAAGGCTTCTATTAATCATGATGTTGCACAACTTGCATCTGATGATTTTAAAAATAAAGAAACCTCTAGCTAATAAAACAGTTGGCGTCTCATGGATTTATTTTGGTACTCGTGCACTTTGACTGGTTAAACACACTCATCAAGTGTGAACCAAAATGGACTGAGTGTGAAGAGCTCATCTTGTTTAGTGTGATGTGCACAACTGCTTTTAAACCACCTATATTATTATTAGATTAGAACATTTATATTGCAAGAAAGGCGTTAGTGGGGCGTTAGTGGGACATTTCCAAGAAACAGATCGTATTTTCACACCTGCCTCATTTAATGCAATCAACCCAATAAATAGCCCAGCGAGCATCTCAGACGTGACTTTCTGAACAGCTGAGACGCTACGAGACTTTTACAGAATCTCAAGAACAGCAGTGAAAGGTAAAATGTTCTGTTTTCTTTGTAATTGTGGTTTGTAACTTATAAAGCAGTTTACTTATTTGTTTTTTCATTTAATAATAATCCTAGTGTTAAAATTAAGACGGTGTGTGAACTTGAGTGGAACTGACTTCATACATCCATTGAAAATCACCAAAAAACAACGGATTCAAAGACACTGAGACTTAAAACATGAGGAAGAAACATGAAGATCCTGCAACAACTGAGAATCAATCTAATGAGTCACATTCAGATTTAGTCCAAATTAGCTTTGGGGCAACTGTATGTAATTAAATGAAATTATGCTAAATTGAAAATGTATTCATTTATATATCAATTCCATGAAAATTAATGTGTTGCTTTTATTTGTTTTACACACATGCTTATGCACTTGCTCTTTCAAGTATTTAAAGTTTAACACAGTGGATGGCATTAAAAAGTTATTTCATGGAAAGAAAATACTCACAGTACTTCAAACTTATAACAGTCAAAGACAAGAATATGAAAGCAAAATATGCTGAGCTGTTAGTGCCTGGGATCACTCAAGTTTTATTTTACAACCAACTGGTCAGTCAGTCTTTCAGATTGCCTAAATAGTCCACAATTGTGAAAAATTGTACTTTATACAGTAACGCCTCTAACACAACTCACTTTCAGTTTTTGGTGTTAGTCTTACTAATTATTTGCTTACTCTTCCTGCTCTTTTCTCCTGTTTGTCTCAGGATGAGATCTGCAGTTCCTTTCTCACTCCTCTTCTTTCTGGCTCTCAGCGCTGGAGCGAATCACCAGAACAATGACCGATATGCTGAATTCAAGAAAAAACACATTCTCCCGGCTGATTTTCAAACAGATAGTGAAGCTGCTTGGTGGAACCACCTAGTGAACAATTGTCTCTGTGGTAGAACTGAAGTGCAGTCCTTTATCAAGGACACTGAAGAAAAGATTAAAAAAATCTGTGATGGCGCTGGTAAAAAAACAAAGGATAACTATGTCAAAAGTACAAAGCTTTTCCAAGTGTACAAAATTGAAAGCAAAAATGAAACATCAGACATGTCTTGGAAGTGCATCATTGAAAAATGTCATACAGCCAAATATTATGTAATTGTTCAATGTGAGGACAAACTACCTGTGCACTATCATGATCAACACGCTGAAAACAAACATAAAGACATTTGCTATTTTACAACGATTTAATTTCATAATGGTGTTTGTGAAAGACTAAATGATGACTGAAATGTTGTTTTAACCATTCATTGAATGTTATGTTTAAATGATATCATTCCAAAAAGCTTTTTTTCTTAAAAAAAAAAAAAAAAAACGGCAAATTTATAGCTCGAATAAAATGTAAGTCATTTCAAATAAAATATGCAAAATTCAAAAATGCATCTCCTTTTGTGAAATCCACTGCCTCAAAGTTTTCACAGAAAAACAGAAACTTTTGGAAACATGAAGACATTTATATACGATTACGACAATATATGGTTTTTCAAGTCATCTCCAGCAGGTGATAAATAAACTATATGAATAATACAGTGCTGATTGACATGGCATTTATCACAGTATAGAAACGATTCTGCCTTATTATGTGATAAATAGTGTTTGCAGGATATAAACAAATCATTTTTATTTTTTATCATCCAGCAGATATAGATTTCTAAGCCAAAGAAAAATTTAAGTTAAGAAGACTTGAACAGTAAGCTTGTTAATGTCGTTTACAGAAGTCCCTTCTGTTCACCAAGTACAGCAAAACAGTAGCATTTAGAATTGTTTTACTAGCCCATTTAAAATAGTTTTCTGTTTGAATATATTTCAAAATGTAATTTATTGAACATCCTGGATCTTTTTTTTTTTTTTTTGCTAATCTTTATTCATTTTTTTTTTACCTGTGTGCAATGCAGACGTGTGTATGGTCAGACATTCTTCACTTCTATTGCCTTCTACAACTGCTTGATGTTTGCCATTCTTTTATTTATTGTTTTATTTACACCAGAATTAAAAAAAATAAAAATAAAAACACTATTCCGCTTACTAATAACTGGTCTGTGATGAGATCAGACTGTAGCTGTAATATATTCTACATTTACATAAAAAGGATACATTGTTTTTTAAAATGTTTTGATGTCAAGTGTTGATGAACAAGTGTTCCTGTGCTCATCTAGGCTGGGTTTATTAAATTAAAAATACAATAAAAAAAAAAAAATTGTGAAATATTATTACTATTAAAAATAAATAAAAAATGTGTGAATCTCTGTTAAAATATAATGTATTTCTGTGATGCACAGCTGTATTTTCAGCATCATTCCTCCAGTCTTCAGTGTCACATGATCTTCAGAAATCAGAATAATATGATGATTTGCTATTTAAATAATGTTGCTTAATATTAATCTAACATTAATGTTTGGTACAGAAGTTTGGTAAGATTTGTTTAAAATAAGAAATTAATACTTCTACTCTTGCAAGGACGCAATAAACTGACAAGTGACATTAATGATAAAGTGACATTTCCAATGATATTGAAAATATTTATATTCTTTATTTCTTAACATCACTTATTTTTATTCAAATAAGTTAGGCATTGTTGAACAAAGGGAACATTATATTTAGGGCATCAAAAATAATAATCAGTTCCAAAAGTCATCTATTTTTATCAACTTTCTATAAGTTTCCCTGAAATCTTTGTTTGATGGTTTGAAGAAATGACTGCCATTTATTGCTGTTTTCATTTAGGATGTTTGTGCGAGTGTTATTAAGAGAACAACACATTTTTTTGCGTGTGTGTGTATGTGTGACTCACTGTCCATCCCCACATCATGGAAGGTCAGTATGGCAGGTCTGCGTGTGTTTCCAGCGCCGTGGACCGTCACATGCAGCACACCGTGAGGCGTCTCCACACTGTATTCCTGCACAAACACAGAAACAGGTCAGAGTTCAGCACAATCACACTCATGCATGCACAGCTCCAGATGATGATGATCTAAAGTATGAATCATGTCTGTCTCACCTGGCCGTGATCCAGAAGTATTCGGGCCGCCATCTCTGCGTCCTGCATCAGAACAATCACAATCTCAATATCAGAACATCTCTGTTTACTACAGGGACAACACAACACCTCAAGCTGAGCTCAGAGAAACAGTTTGTAGTTTACTGAACCCTCAATGATTGTGCTCGTTGACAAAACCAGCAGCAATGTGTTATTAAACATCTCCAGAGGTCCTTAGAGTTTAATGACTTTTTATTTCATTTTTATTTTTATTTTTTAGCACTTCACATTTAAACTTAATGAAAATGCAATATGTTAAATAAAGTGTGTAAAAATGTGTCTTTTATTCAAGAAATATATATATATATATATATATATATATATATATATATATATATATATATATATATATATATATATATATTATGAATTAAAACTAACAAAAAGGAAAGTAAATGATAAATTATATAATAAAAATATATAATATAAGTATAAAATCAATCATGTAAATGCAGGCTGTCTGGTTGCCAAATAACGTTGAAATTTATATATATGTATATATTTGAGTATGTTGAAGTTCTATGAATGTGCAGCCGGTGGCAGCACACATCGGTTAATGACAGATACATTCATGGGGTGTGTGTGTTTATTTGTTTATGCTACATTGTGAGGACAAAATGTTCCCCCAAGGGTAGTAAAACCTGACATTTGTGACACCGTGGGACAAACAAATTATTAAAAATAGTAAAAGATGTTTATCTGAAAGTGTAACGATGCAAACAGGTTCTCTGTAAGGGGTAGGGTTAGGGTTTGGGATGGGGGATAGAAAATATCATTTGGTCATTATAAAAGTAATAGAAGTCTATGAAATGTTCCAACAGTTCACAGAAACAAGTGAAACAAACGTGTGTGTGTGTGTGTGTGTGTGTGTGTGTGTGTGTGTGTGTGTGTGTGTGTGTGAGTGTGTGTATGTGTGAGAGAGAGAGTATGTGTGTGTGTCAGTGTGTGTGTGTGTGTGTGTATCTGTGCTTGTGTGTGTGTGTGTGTGTGTGTGTGTGTGTGTGTGGTGACCTTCACAGTGTCTGATTGACCCGGCAGTAAAGGCTTCTCCTCTGTGATGGAGATCTCCTGCATTTCAGTCGTCATGATGATCTGAAACAGAAGAACACATCGTAAACATCCGAACAATGAGACTCCGTCGGGCTTTACTCTTCTTAATCAGACATTTACAGCAGGAACAAACTGACAAAGAGAGAGAGAGAGAGAGAGAAAGAGAGAGAGATGACTTTAATAAAGTCTTCTGCAGAAAAAAAACACTAACAAAACTATGTTCTGACAACATTTGTTTAAGTGAGTGTCAAGTGTGAAAACAATTAATAGACTCAATCCTTAATGAATCGTTAAAGATTCGTTTCACAGTGTGTTGTGAGTATGAATCATCCTAATGACTCACTGAATCACTTGGAGCTTCTTCAACAAACCACATGAAATCAACAACTAAAGCAAACTGTAGATTATTAGCTATATTTCATTGCGATACGTCTCAACCACACGTCAACCGTGACATTTAGTTTTTAATTAAACTTAATCTGGACGAGAAGAAACACAGAGAGAGCGTCTGAACAAACATGTAAAGAGAGTAACCCTAAAACACAAGAGAACTGTGATTATACTGTATCTTAATACAATTAATAAAACAAATACACCATAAACTTCTTTACAGTCTTTGTACACGAACTGATTAGAGAGAAATTAATTACTCTCCAAAAATATAAGAGGAAAAAAAAAATCAAAACACACTTTTTTCTTATATCTATCTATTATTTGATTCAATGTAACCCTAAAGTATAAAAGCCGCACCAATGCAGTGATTTGTTCTTCTACACAAATTTTAAACCTGATATTGTAGACTCATATAAACCTGGATATCGCACTGCATGCAGGTGATTTATGGCAATTTAATAATACGGAGGTTTTTTAGTGAGTTATTACTTTGAATTAATCGAGTGACTCACTGAATCATTTGGAACGACTCCTTTGAACCACATGAAGTAATAACGCAAACTCAAGACTTGTGGCTAATGTAAAGCTGAACATCTGTTCCTCACAGAAACATACAAATACTCCTGAACGAGGCTCGCCAGCGACAAACACAACACATTCACCGAGCGTGAGAAGTGTGACGGACTGAAGGTGTCCGAGGAGGACGATCCATTAGACCATGAGAAGACATGTGTTACAGTGATTTTACCACAGTAACAGGGTTAAAGCTGCAAAGTGATGTTTCTAGTGTCACTAAATGTGACTGCAAAAACAGTGACCCGAAAATGACTTTACAACTACTACATATATGGTTTAAAATATGTTTTATTATGACAATAAAACATTTTTAAAAATAACACAAAGAATATGCAAAGAAAGTGTACTTAATTCTTGCAGACTGCTTTCATGATTGTTTCTTCATACTTAAGGACACTTTTAAAAGAATACAAATTAAAAGCTTTACATTGAAGCACACGTTAAAACAATTTTAAACTACTTGCAGACAATATAATGTGAATGAGATAAAAAGTTACTTAAGTTTTTGCGACAAATTAATTATTATTATAATTTATTTTTTTATTTTAAAGTCAATTTTAAATTGTACTTTAGACTCTACTTGCAGACAATAAAATAAAAATGTTACTTATATTGACTTGGTTTTTCATATTGTTTTTTAAAACACTTAAGTACACTTTTAAATAATTTGCATTCAGTCAAAATAAAAGTTAAACTTTAAAGTACATTTGAAATTGTCCACTGAGAAAAAAGATCTACTAATGATCTTGCAGTCATTGTAGTATTAACCAAATAGATTACGTAAGTGTGCTTAAATAACATTTATTACTGTATTTAAACACACTTTTAAATAATTAAAAATCAAAGGTTTTAAATAAAAGTATATTTTAAATATCATATATATTTAAAACTATTTACAGGTGATAAAATGTTTCTTAAGTGAACTTAGACTTTTTTCATGACTATGTTTCTTAAGTACAATTTAAAATAAAGGAAATATCTTACATTATGTTAAATCATTATGTTTTAATCTTTCATCATGCATTGACAAAATATTAACTGTATTTTCAAATGTATTAACTTTATCACCTAATAATTTTTTTTTTTAAAGATTTTTAAAAGTTTTTAAAATGACATTTAAACTACAACAGGTTTATTAATTATATCCAAAAAAAAAACAAAAAAACATTTCATTTAGTTAGCAATAAGTCTATATTTTAAAGTATATTACTTTTTCTGATATAGTAGAAAATATAGTAGTAAATATAGTTGAGTCCGTGTTTTCAGGCAGTATTTATTGATCAGCTCTGGGCCGCTGCCGCAGATGAATGACGTGTCATAAACGAGTCGAGAGGTCATCAGTCATGTGAGCCGTTAACATCCAGCTCTCTTCATCTCCTCGTCATCCTCTCGTCTGCGTCTCTCGTTGCTCTCAGAACGAGTCTCTCAGACGTCAGAGCACACAATAACAGCTAAACCGACGAGGAACAACCACAGAACAACAAACACAGAGGATGAAAGGGAAATAAATGACAGGAAATGTGTGAGAAAAAAAAAAAAGCGTAGGAGGAGTGAGATGAATCTCACAGAAACCTGTCCAGAACATGTCTAGGTCACGTCTAGAGACAAAACCAAAAGGAAAAACATAATACAATTATAATAAGTTTAAAATATAAATATATTTGAAGTATTTAAATGAGCTTAATAAAATGTTTTGATCAAAGAAAATTAAGTCTATTTTAGGAGGGTTTGGAAAAGGGTGTGCTTCTTTAAAGCAAGGCATGATTATTAAAACATTAAACAATAGCGTTAATAAAACATTATTAAACAAAAAAATAAGCAGCATATGAATCTCATAAAAAAATCAATGTCACCTTTACTGACAAAATAAAAATATTTGAAAATAATAAAATTGATCATTTATCAATGAAATTGTAAACATTTAAATTAATAAAAAATATTTTGCTTCAAGAAAATGGATTGTATTTTTAGCAAAGTTTGCACATCGTTAAAGCATGTCAAGAAATGATTTCAACAGTATTAAAGAAAAATAGACAGTGCTAGAGGATTGAGATGAATCTCAAAAAAACCATATTGAGAACATATTTAAATTAATCAAATAAAATATCTGCTTTAAATACTTTTTTTTAAGTCTGTTATTGCACTGAGAATATTGGAGAGAGAGAAGAAGAAAAAAAGCCAGAAATAAGGTATTCAGATAAACAATAATTCAGCTATAATTTGGATGCATAATGGTTTAGTTAATCTTTTTTTTATATATATTAAATATTGTATATTTTATTATTTTAAATAAATTTTCATATATTTATGCTAAATATAAATTTCCTACTTTTGTATAGTTTTCTTGTTGTTGTTTTTGTTGTTGGAGGTTTGTTTTTTATGTTTTATTTTTTTATATAATTCCCCCTTGAGGCCGTTAAAATGAACTCCATAAACATACACACTGTTGAAAATCCAAGCCACAAGGTCTCATGACTCCAATCAGCAGAGATGAAAACAGCACAAACACAGCGCAGTTTGTGTCTGAAGAGACGGATGGAGTTGATTCAGAGCGAGAACGAGAAGTGAAAGCAGGCCACGAGTCTATCGACGGACTCTAATGGATGAATGATGTGAGTCAACGGATCGATACCAGCCTCCAGACGCTCAGATATGACACACAGTCTATTCTGACTCCAGAGCAAACCAGACATGCTAAGACAAGATGATATTAATATTACATGCAATATGCTAATATAATGTGTAATTGAATATGTAGATATATCCCTACATATCAAAGTGCATGAAGAACAGGCATGAATCTGCACAAACAGCAGTGAACAGTGAGTTCATTTACTCTGCGTTGAGCAACACATCTGAATCTGACAAAGATTTCTCTGTTACAGACCCCTATGAGACCCAAGTGACGTGACTGAGTTAAACCATATTAAACAACACTGATGAGGAAAACTGTGCCAGGAACAAACATAAATAAGCCTCTCAATCCACACTAGATCCGCTGTTTAGACAGAAATGTTGCGTAATCACACTAAACATGACTCTGCAGCATTCACAGATGTTATAGTTGTGAATATGAGTTGAATGAAAATCAATGTTTATTTGTGCATGCAATCTGTGTAAACCAACCTTGTTATGACTGAAACTGATCAAATGTTTGGTCTTTTTTTATAATATATACTTTTATTCAGCAAGGATGCATTACATTCATCAAAAGTGACGGTAAAGACATTCATAATGTTACAAAAATATTTCCCTTTCAAATAAATGTTGTTCTTTTGAACCTTTTATTCATCATTCGTCTATACAAATCACATCAACCCCTAACTTTGGAAAGGTTGTATAACTCACTGCATCAAAGCTAGAGTTTAGAAAAGTGCTAAACATTTTCGAAACACTTTGTCATGTTTGAGGAATAACACAGAGAGAGAGAAAGAAAGGTAGATGCAGAGATGCTAGCGGATACACAATCACTGGCCTGTCTCTGTCTCAATGCCTGCTGGTGCCAGTCTTCAGAAACAGCTCCGCTGGCAAACACACTGCTGTTTTCATGTCTTCCTCTCTGTTTTGGTGCCAGCACATCCCTCCTTCACTCCTGCACAACAATAAATGCAGGAATGCCAGAGGAAAGCACGACGCTCCTGAGACCTGCGCCGGTTCCTTCCCAGAGGAAAGTGTTATCGCTCTTTCATCGCTCATGAGCAGAAGAAAACATATCTGCCAACAGAGTCCGAACACCCAGCACAAATCAAAGAGAAAAGAAGTTGATTTTTCTGAACCTATTGGCAGATATTTCTGCTTGATTTAATTACAATCTCATTCCAGTTTCTCAGAAAACAAGATGTTTTATCTGGGATCGTTTTGAATCTTGTGTATGAAAGCCAATTTCTGCCGTATACTAATATCATGTTTTGATAAATCATAATTATGGGATATAAAAAGTCATAATTATGAGATAAATGGGCAAAAATTTGACATGCTAAATCATAACAGAGATAAAAATGTTTTATGCCTATTTAGGCTTTTTATCTCATAATTATGGCATTTTATTTAATAACAAATTTTTGTCATAAAATGGCATACATTCACATTTTTATGAGACAATGGGAGTTATTGTCAATTTAGATTGTTTTTTTTATCTTTTTATCTCATAAAATTTTTGTAATTATGACATTTTATCTCATAATGACTTGATTGACATATTTCTGAATTGTTTACATAATAATGACTTGTGTAATAATTGACTGTCATAGTTTTGTGCACATTATTTATTTCTTTATTGTGCAGTTTAGATCTTCAGATACTTGAAAACAAGACAGAAATACTGAGGATGGAAATGACTCTTTAGTGAGAAGGTTTGATGAAATCATTGCAGTAATATACCAATACTAACTGTGCTGCTTGACTAACAAACACTAACAAGTCAACAGATGACATCCAGTGCAGTAAACAGAGCTAAAGAAGATGCCGTGCCGTGACTACACTGATGAGGTGATGAGTTGTGAGGTTTCTGTGGGTCCAGATGAGACGAGCTGACTGATACCGAGCATTTCAATCAAAGCTGAGGACAGGAGGCTGGAAGAGTCGACCCAAACAACTGAGGATGCTGTGTGCTTCTGTGTGTCCAGAACTAATATTTACAGGATTACACTGATATCAGCAGAGTGTGTATCATTTTACACTGATTACATGCATAATCACAGAGAGAAATGAGAATTACCAGAGCTTACTATCAGCTCACACAATTTCACCCTTGATTTTACAAAAGCTCAAATGTTTTTTTTTCTTTCAAAGAATTTAAAGCTTTTATTATTATTATTATTATTATTATTATTATTATTATTATTATTATTATTATTATTATTATTATTATTATTCTGTTTATCCAGTTTGCACCGTAAAAGTGTTCATGCACAATAAATCATTCTTTTATATCGAACTATCTATCATTTTTGTACTGAGAAGCAAAATAACAGGATATTAAGCAAAGAAAAGAAAAATTAATTAATGCTTAAAAAAAAAAAAACTAAGATCTGCCAATGGGGTCTGGAAAATAAACACACTTCAAAGGGTTAAACAAGCTTACTTGAATCAGAAACTTCCTCTGGAAACTCCTTCTCAACTAAATACATGTTGATTGAAGAATGTTTCCATATTTTACTGAAAAACACTACAATACTGCGGAAGTAGTACCAAAGGTCTCTCTCTAGAAATCTGCAGGTGGAGTTTCAGTCTGGTTGTAGGGCACAACATGTTTAGAGCTGTATTTTTAGGCGTTGTGATAAAGGACACTGGGATATGTTGTGACCGCAGTATTCTCGGCCCAGCAGTTGTATATCAGTGTGGATTACTTTCCTCCAGATGTCAGGCCACACGACTGCAGAGCACCAACACAACCCTCAAGCAATGTTTGGAAAATATACAGAAACATTACGACAGAGATTGACAATCACATCTCCATGTTATCGTACTGTCAATCGAGAAATCATTTCATTGAATATCATATGTAAAGAGAGGTCAAATCTAGAGTTTAACGTGGTGTACAGCCAATCAATAAACCAATCAACCAATCAATCAATCGAAATAGTGCATGTTTGTGTGGGTTTACTCTGCTTTAGGGAAGAAATGCTGAAAAAAATAGTTAATAGTATAGTACCTCCTCAAAGGTAAAGTTAAAGTTAAATAAAATAATACAAATTATATATATATATTTAAAAGAGTAAACATTGTTATATAATACATTTTTATGTTAATTATTATTATTAGTATCATTTTTAAATAGGCTTGAACTTAAACAATTGCAATGCACACACACATATTGCAATTGTTTATGGTTGATGTGCCTAACTGGATGGTGAATTTGTGATGAAACGATGGGTTTGCTGGAATCACAAGCAGTTCTGTCTTGGCAAGGTTGAGTTGAAGGTGATGGTCCATCATCCAGGAAGAAATGTCTGTTAGACAAGCTGAGATGTGTGCATATCTTAAAATAATGTCCAATAATGATAGGGATTTGATGCCGGAGGTGGGGAAATATGTTTTTCAGGAAGTTTAATGTGTCATTAATGCTGTGGGATGTTCAGAAAAGTAATATTTTTTAAGGTAGACAAGCTCAAAACAAAGAAGTATGCTCATACTATAACTCTGAATGAGTTATCAAGAGATAGTCTCCAGACTGTAAACACATTTTCATCATCTCTCTGCTGCTGAGACTCAATAATTGAAAGTGGTTCCACTGCTGTCACTTTAAAAACCTGCTCGTTTTAGTGATGCACTGCCAAAAGATGAAAAGCTCAAATGTTCAAACCAGCGCTGACTAAACTGAACCTCTGCAAGAGCCGTGAGACACTGACACACAGCACAGCTCCACCAGATGAGTTTAAACCCTCATCACCTACACCAGCATCAGTGTGAAACGCTCTGATCTCAAGAAAAACATTATTTACTTCAGATACTATAACTTATGAATTTGAAGAATCGAGCACACACAACGGAGCACCTGTGTTGACTGTTATACTTAATGGCTCACTAACACACACACACACACACACACACACTGGTAACAAAAACACATCCTGAAATGAGAAAGTATTAATAACACGTAATCTCCTCCCATCAGCTGCAACTCGCAGTGTGTGTGTGTGTGTGTGTGTGTGAGTGTGTGTGTGTGTTTATCCGTTTGCTCTTGACTTCAAAGTTTGGATGACAAAGAAGAGAGAATGAGCCGCAGGAGCCTCCATGGAGATGAGGAAAGATGCCAGAGCGCTCAGTGTTGTGTTGCTGCTCCTTCACTCGTGTGTTTCCCACAGAGATGAGCAGCCACACCTCTGATGGATTCACTACAGCAACTATCTATCTATCTATCTATCTATCTATGGAACAGGTTGTGTTATTATTGACGCAATGCACCTAAAAGCTGTCGAAGACAACAGAAGAGCACATTGTCTCACATGCACACAGTAGACGTGCGTAGCATACAACAGTTACAGTGACTCGGGGAGATGTCTGTGCAGATCACACACACTGCAGGTCACACACACTCCCGACAGGTCACACACACTCCCGACTGGGTCAGAGGTGTGCTTGAATCCCCAGTCAGAAAGGCAAGGAAAACAATAACAAACTCTACAGAGCCTCTAGAGACATTAGTGGTGGGAGAAAAGCTCGATGCATCGAGATTCGTTATCTAACGATCCAGAATCGATTCTCAAAAATTCAGAATCGATTCTGTGTTCAATTCAAATGCGAGCGCTGTCAAGACTCACTTGACCAAACAAAAAAGACGGTGATGGACTACCGTTCATATGCTGGTGAATTAGCTTCGTTTAAGATAAAATGGACAAACTACGACCTGCACCATCTCATTTAAAATCGGATGTGTGGCAACATTTTGGATTTTCTGAAGACACAGAAGATAAAAGCCATACTGTGTGCAAAGTCTGTAGCGCCAAATTCAAATATTTCGGCAACACGACTAACATGAAGAAACATATTACGCGGTTCCACTTCCACTCTTCCAATCACGAACACTCCCGGTTACATTCAAAGGACCCTGGATCAAGTAGCAAAGCTTCCACCGAATTCTGAAAAGGCAAAACGAATTACCCGATCAGTGGCGGGTTTTATTGCCAAAGATCTGCGCCCGTACTCCGTTGTGGAAAACCAAGGATTTCGCACGATGTTACAGGTACTTGAGCCACGATACACTTTGCCCTCACGTCGTTATTTTAGTGAGACGCCTGTCCCCGCACTCTACAGTGAGTGTAAAGATCACATCTTAGAATCCCTAATTTTCCCTGTCACACAAATTGAGAACTGTTTATTCTTAATGATTGTTCATTGCAATTGTATGTCTTACCATTCATTCAGAGTTTGTTAATCCTGAAAATAACTTTGTTAATAAATTAAAAGTATTGAAAAAGAAATATTTATTATATTAATATTTTTAAACACTTTACAATAATTATATGGCTTGAGTTGAGGTTTATCATACAGATTAAAAGTGTGAATCCCATCTCTTTCGTTTAGTTTGTGTTTTTCGAATAATGATCAAACAATACCCAACGATTTTCTAATATTATTTTTGCTTGGAATGCCCATTCCTACTTTCTTTCTTTCTTTCTTTCTTTCTTTCTTTCTTTCTATCCATCCATTCCTTTGTATCAAGCGTGTCTTTTTCTCCAGCAGTATGAAGAAATCTCACTCTTGGTGAATCTCAGCAGACTGAATTTCATCAAATGACTTGCTGATTCATTACGGCTCAGCATGTCCTTGTGATTTTTCAGCAAAGCACAAAGACTCAAATTAAACTTTCGAGGTGATTAAGCGTCCGGGCACAGCTGAAGCGCATCATTAAAGAGCCACATCACTGAAAGACAAGATGTTCTCTTCCCTAAACCGGAACGACCTTCACGCTGGAGGCTCGTCACCATTTGGACACGACACAGAAACACTCCAGATCTTATGATGCAGATATAATCTATGAGCACCGCCTTGAGGATGTGACATCACTGAAACGCCTCCAACTCCTTCGCTTATGTAAACCCTTCAGTTTACCCACAATTCTCCACTGCTTCAGTGTTTCATAACGTAAGTCCACAAGACGCAAGACAAAACAAGAAAGTCTTTTCAGGCAAATGCTGCATCAAAATGATTTATGTAATTGCTTTCATTGCAAAACACATAAGAACAACTCTATAGCCAAAAGCAACATGTGGGCGGAGCCAAATCACCATAAAACTGTCGTTATTAAGTCAGTAATTGAAGACTGGTTACAACAAGCCATGACAACTAATTTACATAATATATCTCATATAGGGCTGGGTTATTTATAAATATGCATTTACATACACACACGCATAATTTACACAGACTGACATTTAATCTTTTTATTGATATGCACAGTGCTTGAAGTGCTGGTGTGTGTACCACCCCATTCTGAGCATTGGATATGAGCCGAAACTTTCTAAATTTATATATTTTTATGTTCCTTAAGTTTATATCAGAGATGCTAGGGATGGTGGGAAAGCTAGCTTGCTATTGCTAGCCTTCCGAAATCAGCTACCATACATTTATCAAACGTATAGACACCAGTCACAAGACAAGGACGGATCACACAACCAGTCTAATTAGGAAAATTAAAAGAACATTACAATGACTGTGATATTTACAATGATTGTCAATTGTACGTCAACAACAATATTTCAAATATATCATGACTATCCTGTAATAAACAGTCCAAATCTCAAATACCAAAACATTTAATCCCACTCAAGATACTGCTCTTACAAATCCACCTACAGGCCAGTATTTCTCCTCTTCCTTCAGATGCATGAGCTAAAGAGGGCAGAGCGAGGTGAGTGAGTGAATGAATGGGAGAGAAACCCACAGAGAGCAAAACTATCTGGAGCTGAAGGGTTGGAGGATGCGTGGGAACAGAGAGAGCGTTGTAACTCCAGGAGCTGATCCACAAACACTCTTCATCTGTCTGATTCACCCAAACTCTTCTCCTCACTCTCACTGCAGTGATACCTTTGAATAGTACACCTTCGGGGTTTCGCTGTTACACTCTTACACACATATTCAATGTTTGTGTGCATACCACACGATGGATGGAGGGATGGATGGATGGAGGGATGGGTGGATGGAGGGATGGATGGACGGAGGGATGGATGGATGGATGGATGGAGGGATGGATGGACGGAGGGATGGATGAATGGAGGGATGGAGGAATGGATGGATGGATGGATGGATGGATGGATGGATGGATGGATGGAGGGATGGATGGATGGATGGAGGAATGGATGGATGGAGGAATAGATGGATTGAGGGATGGATGAATGGAGGGATGGAGGGATGGATGGGATAGATAGATAGATAGATAGATAGATAGATAGATAGATAGATAGATAGATAGATAGATAGATAGATAGATAGATAGATAGATAGATAGATAGATAGATAGATAGATAGATATAATCTAAAAGTCTGTCTGGACCAATCAAATTAGAGCACTACAAAACAACTAAACTGTTGTGAGTCAGGCCCGGTTCTACAGGGGTGCTAAATTCCCTCAAATGAATTCAATAGCACCCTCAGTTAAAGCCGTAATAATGACATTTCATTGGAAATTTAGCAAACTATCCTGTGCGTTATGGTTTGCACTCTGGGCATCAGTTTCTATTTCAACATGTTTGTGCAGAGTTAAAGGGGGGGTGAAATGCTGGTTTTCACTCAATCACCTGTTAATCTTGAGTACCTATAGAGTAGAACTGCATCCTTCATAACTCCAAAAAGTATTTAGTTTTATTATATTCATAAGAGAAAGATAGTCTGTACCGATTTTTCCCGGAAAAACACGACCGGCTGGAGGCATGACATGTGGGCGGAGCTAAAGAATCACGAGCGGAAACTGAACGAGAGCAGCAGCAGCAACGACTCGCTCCGAGCGGGGCTCGAACCCGGGTCTCCGGCATGGGAGGTGGACACACTAACAAGAAGGCAGAGATATTTGAAGCAGTTTTACTCACCGCCTGCGGTTCCAACACTCGATCGTGACCCTTTTTCGTTGGGATTGCATTATCCTTAAGAAATAAACGATACGCAAATCCGTCGTCAAACTGGGCCTTGTTTGTAAAACAAGCATCTTCGAAATGCAGGGAACAAACACAAACACTTGCACAACTTCGTTGATGCTCTATAAAAATAAACTCCATCCACTGGTCCCTTAATGCTGTTTTTTTTTTTTTTTTTGGTAATCTGTGCAGGGTTGTCTTGCCCTGGCAACCAAAAACACACTTCTTTTGTGACATTTGGCGACGCTCTCGCTCTGATCAGTGAAGTCTGTTGTGCTCTCAGTGCTCTGCTATACGGGAGCACGCGCTCTTCCGGCAGAAGTGCCTCAGGACCCATATAAGGAAATTCCGCTCCATCTAACGTCACACAGAGCCATACTCGAAAAAAACTTTCCGAAACTTGTGACAAACCGGAAGGAGTACAAAAATAGGGAACAAAAATACTCCTTCAAAAGTACAACTTAATTTTTTAAACTTTGTCCATGTTTAGCATGGGAATCCAACACTTTAACAGTGTAAAAAACTCAGTATGCATGAAATAGCATTTCAACCCAAATCCCCCCCCCCCCAAAAAAAAAAAAAAAATTATATACAGTCTTGTTCAAAATAATAGCAGTACAATGTGACTAACCAGAATAATCAAGGTTTTTAGTATATTTTTTATTGCTACGTGGCAAACAAGTTACCAGTAGGTTCAGTAGATTCTCAGAAAACAAATGATACCCAGCATTCATGATATGCACGCTCTTAAGTCTGTGCAATTGGGCAATTAGTTGAATTAGTTGAAAGGGGTGTGTTCAAAAAAATAGCAGTGTGGCATTCAATCACTGAGGTCATCAATTTTGTGAAGAAACAGGTGTGAATCAGGTGGCCCCTATTTAAGGATGAAGCCAACACTTGTTGAACATGCATTTGAAAGCTGAGGAAAATGGGTCGTTCAAGACATTGTTCAGAAGAACAGCGTACTTTGATTAAAAAGTTGATTAGAGAGGGGAAAACCTATAAAGAGGTGCAAAAAATGATAGGCTGTTCAGCTAAAATGATCTCCAATGCCTTAAAATGGAGAGCAAAACCAGAGAGACGTGGAAGAAAACGGAAGACAACCATCAAAATGGATAGAAGAATAACCAGAATGGCAAAGGCTCAGCCAATGATCACCTCCAGGATGATCAAAGACAGTCTGGAGTTACCTGTAAGTACTGTGACAGTTAGAAGACGTCTGTGTGAAGCTAATCTATTTTCAAGAATCCCCCGCAAAGTCCCTCTGTTAAAAAAAAGGCATGTGCAAAAGAGGTTACAAATTTGCCAAAGAACACATCAACTGGCCTAAAGAGAAATGGAGGAACATTTTGTGGACTGATGAGAGTAAACTTGTTCTTTTTGGGTCCAAGGGCCACAGGCAGTTTGTGAGATGACCCCCAAACTCTGAATTCAAGCCACAGTACACAGTGAAGACAGTGAAGCATGGAGGTGCAAGCATCATGATATGGGCATGTTTCTCCTACTATGGTGTTGGGCCTATTTATCGCATACCAGGGATCATGGATCAGTTTGCATATGTTAAAATACTTGAAGAGGTCATGTTGCCCTATGCTGAAGAGGACATGCCCTTGAAATGGTTGTTTCAACAAGACAATGACCCAAAACACACTAGTAAACGGGCAAAGTCTCGGTTCCAAACCAACAAAATTAATGTTATGGAGTGGCCAGCCCAATCTCCAGACCTTAATCCAATTGAGAACTTGTGGGGTGATATCAAAAATGCTGTTTCTGAAGCAAAACCAAGAAATGTGAATGAATTGTGGAATGTTGTTAAAGAATCATGGAGTGGAATAACAGCTGAGAGGTGCCACAAGTTGGTTGACTCCATGCCACACAGATGTCAAGCAGTTTTAAAAAACTGTGGTCATACAACTAAATATTAGTTTAGTGATTCACAGGATTGCTAAATCCCAGAAAAAAAAATGTTTGTACAAAATAGTTTTGAGTTTGTACAGTCAAAGGTAGACACTGCTATTTTTTTGAACACACCCCTTTCAACTAATTGCCCAATTGCACAGCCTTAAGAGCGTGCATATCATGAATGCTGGGTCTCATTTGTTTTCTGAGAATCTACTGAACCTACTGGTAACTTGTTTGCCACGTAGCAATAAAAAATATACTAAAAACCTTGATTATTCTGGTTAGTCACATTGTACTGCTATTATTTTGAACAAGACTGTATATATATATATATATATATATATATATATATATATATATATATATATATATATATATATATATTTTTTTTTTTTTTTTTTTTTTTTTTTTTTTCTTTTTTTTTGCAAAACTTCTATTCTTCTTTCAAGTATTTGTGGCCCTGTTTTGGCTCCATTCACCTCACTTTGACATTGACACACATCTTCCAGTCACGGCGTGTAAGTGAGCAGAGCTCTGCAGAAGCCCACGGCTGGAGACAGCGCTTTGCATTTAACATTCAACTTCACATCAACCAAATGCAACACGTACATATGTCTCCTGCGCAAGATCTGCAAAATCCACGAACAAAGACCATCATCATTCAAACCTCTAGTATTCTGGAATCTGGCTGGTGTTAACGTTTGCGCGCTCACATCCAATAAATCCACCAAAAAACTCTTGGAGAAATGTGCATTCATGACTCATATCAAGCTGGATTTAATGCTGCTTTATGTTTACAGGTTTCCAGCCGCTGGAACACATTAGGCTCACGTCTCGAGTGTTGTTTAAAACGGATACTTACTACTGCTATGGTCTAAGAATATCTACGTTTTATTTCATTGTGCAAAACAAACTGCAGTTATAGGCAATACAATGCTGCATGCATTAAAAACAGTAATGCGACACATAGGCAAGTGTAACTTATTATTGCATGCATATAGGCTGTTATAACGCCTTGCACTTACCTCTTATGCAAAATAACTATGATGTCGGCGTGCCCAATTTCCCTAAATTGCAGAAATGAGCAAAAGTCGCCAATCCTTTGTCCGTGAAATAGTCTATCAATGTGTTTGTTACAGTCTTGATCCTGGGACGCTCCCAGTGCTCTTGAGCTCGCACTTTCTGTCCAGCAGTGTTTGTTATTTTCTTTCCCTCTTTTCCTCTCTGTCTGTATTACCCCGCTGTTGTCCTTTCTGGAGCCACAGAAAAAAATCGTACAAAATATGGAGCCATCAATCAAATAAGTCGACTTGAGTTATAGATGGGGGAGCGCAACATTAACCATGGTGCTCCAATCGCTCGTGCTGAGGTGTTTTCAGATCAGCTGTGTGGCGCATGTGTTAAGTTATCTATTACTGCCAGAAATCCATCAATATATCGATAAACAGACGCTAAAAGTCGACGAAATCCCGCTCTTATAACATCGACTCCCCCTGTTTTCAGCAATGGTTCGCTCCCGTTGTTGAATCGCCCGGTGGAACAAAACGCGTTCGCATTCCAAGCCTCTGGTTACAGCTGCGCCACAGTCTTGAGCAAGAGCTCCGTGTGATTCGACCGAGTCAGAAGACAATAATACACTAATCTCTCGTTTCTCGCAGAAATACACAGGATATGTAAAATGGGGTCGACGAGTGATTTGTAGAAACGAGTGGAGAAGTGGAGGCTCCTCATCACGAGCTCGCCTCAGGCACCAGATCCTGATGGAGACTGTATTCATACAGGATAATTAAAACCTCTGTACAAGGACACTTCATCACAACCGTTACTCTGACAGATAACTAAATAAATCACCATGTGGTAGCCTATTTCTATTAAGAAAAAAACTGAAAACATCAGTATGTCTAGCAGGCTTTTAACAAGTATTATCAGTAGATTTCTATCAAACATATTCTATGGGTGTAAAAGTATCTCAAAACATTGCAGTTTCACAAGTGCTTAATTCAAACATAGAGACCGAATATAGAGTTTGACAAACTGAAACTGTAATTCTGGCAGAGATGTTGTTTATTAAAGATCTGCACCAAGAAATAAACTGAGTTGTGTTACTAGCCTCCGTTTGACAATGGCTGGATCAATGAGAACAGTTATAAACTCGATTTGTGTGATGAAATCACATATTGCGTTAATCTACACTGAACCTAGTGTTTTACAGATACCAGGTGTAATAACAAAGCAGATTTCATCACTCACTCACTAAATTTATATTTCTTCTCAGATTGCACAGAATCTTAATGTAGTCAAATCATGGTAAATCTGTAGCCCAGGCAAAGTCTCCCAAAAGCACTAAGCCACGTGTAAAGCTCAGTTCAGTGGGTTCAGTCAGCCCAGGAGCATGTTGGGAAATATTCAGGGTCTCTCAGCCCCCTTAACACAACTATATGGGACGTTCAGATCTCTGTTGCACAACGTGAAGCTTTACAGAAGATAACAGTTAGCTGACCACAGGATTTCTGCTGAAAAACAACATCTGCCAGCCACCATGTGTCTTTTCTCCACGACTTACAAGAGTCTGTGGACCCGTGCTAAACCTGATAACAGAAACCAGCTGTTCTTCAACACACTTGAACATATCAATGAGATTAACTCGACGTTAATGGCTGCTGGTGCACATTTCGAGTCGACATGAAGCCCTTTTTATTTCAATAATGTGACGTCTGCGCTCTGCTGGAGCAGTGGTGATCGACAGATGAGCTCTTTTGTAGGAGTGAAAAGAATCAAAAGAGTCTGAAATAATGCAGGAATGAAGTGAGACGGGTTTATGAAAGCACAGCTGAAGCTCTGACGTGAACATTAATCAGCAAACGTGAAGATCAGCTTTAATGATCTCAGCTTTAGAAGGATGATCACCATCCTTTTGAAATCAGTGGAGCTTTTAAAGGCAGTGTTTGACACCTTGAAATAGATGATTCAACTAAAAACACATTTCAGGGACCAGTTTTTATCCTTTGGGTCCTTTTATCCTTTATTATTTTGTCCTTATCAGCTGCTTTTATGATGTTTAACAGCTAATTACCCTCCTCCATCCCCAGCTCCACCTCTCGCTCAGGATACGACTGTCTGTTTCTCCTCTGAATCAGACTTGATTTCATGCCGACCTCGTTCTTTTTTGGGACTCGTTTTAAATCTTATAAGCTGCTTTTTGCCTCATGTTAACAAGTCTGGAGTTAATGAGACAGAAAGTGGCTTTGTGATGTAGTGTATGACACAATCCTGCAGATTGTTTACAGTGTGCCACTATTTCAGTCACACACAGCGTCTGCTGAATTAAGTGCCCTATAGAAAGCCGAAAACAATGTGACCCGTCGCCAAAGACCACAGCGAACCCCGGCTAAAATTACACACAACAAACGCAGGAGCGCACAAATGCAAACACACACCGCAGGAGCTGGAAAACACTTCTCAGTTTCAAGGCTTTGTGTTTGAGGCCCAGCGGTCAGACGTTTGGCTCGAGCTTTATTTTGATTCTGGTAAGGATTTCTCTCTGTGAGGTGATGTTTCCAGAGCACGGGGGTATTTT
Organism: Carassius auratus; assembly: GCF_003368295.1. Lineage (NCBI taxonomy): Eukaryota > Metazoa > Chordata > Actinopteri > Cypriniformes > Cyprinidae > Carassius > Carassius auratus. The sequence goes on from NC_039249.1 coordinate 1,832,301, forward strand.
AGGTCACGGGCCGTGCTGGAAAAGCTGATTTAGACTAAATGTGCTGGATAAATGATCGTTAAAGGGAAAGTAATGTAAGTGAGTGATGGCAGAATTGTGTTGTTAGTGGTCACATCTTTTTGGCACAAGTACAGCAATCTTACTTGCAACAAGTATCTCTGACTGCACAGTTGCATTCACATTCAGTAAAGCTCTCTGTCATGTACATTAGCAGCAAGTGTGTGTGTGTGTGTGTGTGTGTGTGTGTGTGTGTGTGTGTGTGTGTGTGTGTGTGTGTGTGTGAGCAGCTCCAGAGCTCTGGAAAAGGCAAGCCTGGTTTCCTGCTCCTCTCTCTCGTCTGATTGGCTGAGGGTGATTTCTCAGGAGGTGACATCATCACACTAGTGGCTGACCTACATTAGTGTGACATCAGACTCTCTCACACACACACACACACACAGTTAGTCAGCAGCGTTTGCTCATTAAAGCGTAGCAGAATCTCCTGAAACAGGACAGATTGTCTTCAGACTTCAGCCCTGCCGTCTCTAATCACATGAGATTGAAAAAATCTCTCCAGATGCTCACACACACACACACACACACACATCAGCAGACAAAGCACTACATGATCAGCTTCAGCAGCACAGAAAATGACAGAGAAATCAAAAAATATCTATTTAATAACCAGCTATTACTGCTGAATAACCAGAGGATGTATGTGATCTTATGTGGGATTTACAATACACACAACAGAACAACTTCTGAAATGTGCTTGTTTTATCTTTTAAAGGAGCACTTCTATCAATGTAAACTGACTTTTAGTAATATAAGCTGGTCAAAACACTTCAATTACATGAACTATAGTTTGATCGTTCACTCGAGGATGCCACTTCAAGTATTTTTAATCGTCTTCTGTTATCAGAGTAATCAGAATGATTTCAGATCGACTGTTGAACATCATTAATCACATCCATAGTCTTCACTGATGTGTATGCGGGTTCTTTCCCTCCAAACTGATGTCACTTCCTGCGAGATGATGTCATACAGCAATGTAAATATTCTGAATGTACGTTGGTCAGTGTATAGTCATTCATAGTTTCAACACTGTGATGAAACTGCAGTGAAGTGAAGGTTATGGATGGAGTCTGTGGAGGACAGGTGCAGCACAGATCAGATTCATCTCACACTCTTTTCTTCCTCTTCCTCTCGTTCTCAGATCCAGTTTCTGTTTCTCACATCTTCTGTTCTCTCTCACAAAACACACTCGTGATTTACACACATTTACACCCTTCAGATGAAACACAGCTCCTATCTGTGTCTCTGGGAGTCTCATATTTAAATAAGAAGAATTAAAATAAGCTAGCAATAGTAAAATATATACATTCAAATAAATATCCGTAGTGCAAGCAGAGTAGATCAATAATATTAACTAATTAAACAACAGCAATACAAAATTATATTTTAATTTATAATTGTATATGTTAAAAATAAAACAATATAGCAATTATAAAATATTGAATAAAACAAATGATCAACAGTGCAAATAAAGTAAACCAGTAAAAGCAGAAAATGTAAATAGTGTAAACCAGGAATATTTCCAGAAATACAATAACAATATGGCAAAATTATATTTCAATAAAATGTACTACATTTAATTTAATTTAATTGAGCAAATGGAGTAACACCATAATAGTAACAAAGTTCAATAAAATGTGAACGGAGTAAACTATTAGTTGAAGAAGTAAGAACACAAATACAACAAAATAAATATAGATAGTGTAGACAGAGTAAAACCATTAATATTGACAAAAATAACAGTAATACAACATGATATCTCAATAAAATATACATTTAATTTAATTTAGAGCAAAGTAGAGTAAACCGCTTGTATTAATAATAAATCATTGATAAAATAACACTGATGATGAGTAAAATATCAAGAATCCAAACATTTCAATCAAATATAAAACAGTATTATATTCAAATCTAAATGAACAAAGATGCAGATAACAGCAAAACTGCTAAATATTATTGATTTTTTTATAATTAATGAGAAATTTAATTTAAAATAGAAAGAAGAGTTATGAGAGAGATGTAAGGAGATGTATATGTCTCATAGTGTGAGGTGTAAACACTAGTGTGCTGCAGTCAGCAGTTTTCCTAGTGCACTATTTGTGTCTTGTTCTCTAAAGCGTCTCACGTCGCTCTCGGCTCGCTTTGTTCGCTCTCATTTCCATTCTAACAAGTCACCCTTAGACCAACAGCAGCACAACGCAGCCTGCAGAGGGTCAAACACACACTGATACACACAATACACACTGAGAAGTCACGCTTCCACTGAACACACACACAAAACTCACACACTCGGTCAGGAACAAACACAGTCTCTTCTCAAAGAAACACACAGGTATTTCAACACACACACACACACACACACACACACACACACTGTAGACGAGCCAGATTCACCACAGCAAACTCATAAGTCAGCTTGTGGCCCAAACATGCTGAAGGATCTCCCATGATGCACCAGTGTTTGAGCATCTTTCACCAGGCTGTGTGTGTGTTCCTGTCGTCTTTCTGGTTTACTGAGTCCATTATGTCTGTTTGCCTGTCATCGTGAAGAGTCATGTCACATCACACATGTACGAGTGTGTGTGTGTGTGTGTTTGCCTGACCTCGAGATGGAGTGTGATTGCAGAAAGTTGTGTAACTCTCCGTATGGAGAAGTGTGCGGTTGTGTATCTGACCTATGCTCATTTCAGCGAGTGAATGTGCAGGTGTGTGTGTGTGTGTGTGTGTTGACCAGTTGCAGTTATTTAGGATGGATGGATGAAAAGGTACACAGAAAGACATATAGATGGTGAATGTTAATAGGTTTCCCCACAGCAGAAAAGAAAATGGAGTGATGGATGTCAAAGTAAAAATGACAGGATCATAAAACAAAGAAGAAGATGATGGAGGAAGGAGAAAGAGCAGAGCTGAAGAAACAGAGAGGCTGATGAGAGAGAGAGAGATGACAGATCGCCTGAATGCATGAGTGTGTGTGTGTGTGTGTGTGTTCACTGCACTGGAATGATTGTGAGCAGTGAGGCATTAGACGTGCAGCACTGTCACACACACACACACACTTCATTAATGAATATTGGTGTGCGGCTGGCGTGCTGTTCTGCCATCTGTGGCATGCTTGTGCAGTAATCGTTGTCTTCATCTTCACTTCATCGGTCCTCGTTCACTCGCTGTGTTTGAAACCGAGCAGATGTGTGTCACAAATTCAATTCATTTGATTGTTCCTGCATCTGTCCGCCTCCAAAGCTCCAGAATAATGGCACCGAGTCATTTCATTTGTATGAAATAATCCCCCTTTAATTAAATTGAACAGAGTTTATTTCATACGAGTCTGTTTCACGTTGCTCAGGTTCCTGAGATCTGTCTGATAGACCGAAGGTCACAGAAGAACATGCAATCATTCTGTCCTCGGTTAAAAAAACTTCTGATGAAATAAAGTAAAACCAGGAGACAAATCAACTAATGAAACAGAACAATGTATACAGCAGGGCTGAGCGATATGGCTACAAATATCACAAAAGGCTATTTTATTTCCTATTATATAATACTGATATTTATCGCGATGTTAGTTTCTGAATCCTGTCATAATTTCTTCAAGTTAAACCAGGCTTTATATTAACAGGTTGTCATCCAAGTCTTCCAGTTTCAGAGTTTATTCAACAGTAGTTTTTATTTTTTAATTCCCCTCAAAGGAAACTGCGTAAAACTGGTGAAGCATCTCTGGAGATGAAGTGCATGTCCTCATATCGAGACACAGAAACCTCAACCTCTAAATCATTCAATTACACTCCCAGGGCCTAAACAGAAAATGTTTTGAGCAGTTTAGGTTGTGTTTTAACAAGTCCTCTAATTTTGCAGCAACAGACAGATCGAGAGACGAATGCAGAAGATGAATCTGAAAGGCCAAAAAAATTATACATCACACATCATCAATAAACATTCAACAGCATGCAACATTCAGAGAGTTCTCAAGAAAATAAAAATAAAAAAAGAAAAGATGAGACTCGTTGGAGAAGCTAAACTGAAACACTTCCAAACATTTGCTACAGGCCTAAAAATAATGAGATTTCATTGTGGATGACAGCAACACAAATTTACAGCAGATATCTCTATTGAAATATAACAACCCTAAAAACATCAGTGACAGACAGCGGTGATACAAGCACCATTCAGAAACTGATTGAATGCAGTGCAGCGACTGTTGAACGACTCCAATTAATCAGGGTTTCTGTTAATTAGTTTATTGAAGTGAAGGAAATCGTTTTGCAGAAAGGCATTTGATGAGACCGTCTCAACTTGTAAGGATGCAAGCATAATTAAACACTTCACGGCTACTCTTTGGAAAATAAAAAGCATTGAAGTAGTTCATCATCATATAGCAGTTGTTCCAGATTCTTACAGTAAGAGCCAACGTGTCATGAACATTTGTAGTTTTATTGAAACTTATAACACAGACCAAACAGAAGACAAACAAAACAAATAGAAACAAAATGGCTACAAACACACGTAGTATTTACCAGAAGCAAACTCAGCTCTTAGTGTCACTGCACACAGATACAAACACACGGGTAAAATCACGTTAACTGTACAATCCAAACTTATTCTCACACACTCAGTGCCCACATACAGAATATAAAACAGTTCAATCAAACAAACAGTATTTCTGTGAGGTTAAATAACAGAACGGGGCCACACTGCCACCCACTGGTCAGGATGAGTAACTTTACATTTATTCCCAAAACAAGTCCTAGAAGAGCATTGCTGTGGCTGAACCAGCGCACAAATAAGAACAATTGGGTTCAGTTTGTTAGGGTTTGGGGACTTTAGTCTGCCAAGAGCTTTGGGAAACAATCTGAGACTCTTATGAGAGTCTAGTATGTGTAGGAGTAGACGGCGACAACAAGCGTTTAAGATCAGAAATCTGCACAGAAGGGTCTCACAACCAGAAGAATCATGGAAAGCATTGGTGAAGACAGACGTATTTGAGCGCGTCTGTGCAATTTCAATCTGCACAGGCCGGTTTAAAGAGTGAATGACCTCAAGAACATAGCAGAACGTTCCCGAATTCCATCCACCATTATCGCCACCGTAAGTCATGCAACGGACTAAGACTTTAAAAACACCAGAGAAGAACAACCTGAACCTGCCAGAAGTGGGAAAGGAATGGCTTGACAATCCAATGTGTTTATATTGGCAGCGTATGGTTGGTGCAAACCAATTAGCAAGGTTGAACGTACAAGTTAGTGTCTCTTTAAGAGCTCTAATGTCCAAATTTGATGCATTCTGATTGGCTCATCAACGTGTCAATCACTAAACCACACGGTAAACCTACATTAGTCGTTCAGGATGGTAATTATCATTGACAAATACTGAGCTAGCCTTAGGGGTTGAAAAGTTATGAAACTGGTTACTTATTTTTGCTTTAACCTTCATCTAAGCACAACCTATAACTGATAGTTTGGTCAAATCCGATAGCCGTGTAGCACGTGGTTCATCCTCCAAATTTCCAAACACAATCGAGCTGTTGGGTTGCCAATCTTTAAAACGGCTTGTCAGCAAACTTGTTCAATGTCACACCAATGAAGGAGATTTATTTCAATGCGATCTAAAGTATTTTCTCAATCCAAAGCATTCAACCGTTTTAAATTCAAGAAATACACAATCTCATGGAAAGCTGGCTCGAGTCAGGGGTTTACACGGCTTCTCTAAAAAGTGTCATTTTCATGATCCACAGAGTCTTAGTTATTGCTCTGGACTTCTAAAATAAAACTAAGTGTGCGTTGAAGGTCAGAGGATCTACTCTACATCTCACGGTGAGCATGCATGCGTGTCTGTGTCTGCAGTGTTTAAGAATGGTCTCCGTTGGCGCTGTCCCCATCGTCCTCTCCTTCCTCCTGCTCACCTTCCTCTTCTTCATCATCATCATCCTCCCTTCCTCGACTCTTGATCTGCACAAACCAGAAGTGACGGGTGAATACGAGCGAGTGGATGCATGATTTCTGACTGTGTTGTATGTCTTTCACTCACCTCCTCTTCCTCCAGCAGGTCTCCATCGTCCTCATAGTCGTTCATTTCTGAGTTCTCGCGCTCTTTCTTGCTGCTGGAGTGCTGTGGTGACACTTCATCTGGTTTAGAGCTCTTCACCTCTGTGCAGAAATGTGAGGAGAGACTGATTAGAAATGACTAGTTTTACTGGTTTTGTGCGGTTGTAGGGTCTGTGTGGCATGTACCTGATTTCTTGCTGTGGTCTCTCTCCATGCGCTCCAGGCTCTCCAGCAGATAGTCCACTTTGTGTTTAATCTGAGTCAGCTCCTTCTTAATGGTCTGTAGATCATCAACTCTCACTGCACACAAACAGGAATATAATCTGTGCTTGCTAAACATCTCAGACATTGAGGTGCTTATTAGTCCAGATGTACACTACAGTTCAAAAGTTTGCTGTTAAGATAGTGTCATTTGTGAAAGAAGTCTCTTTCACAAAAACGAAGATGTATGAAATGGAGAAAAACTGCTCCTCACTGGTGCGGGACGTGCGCTGGCTGCTCTTAGAGGAGAAGCTGCTCTTGGTCCTGCGGCTGCCACCGCTCACGCTCACTCGCGCTCGTTTGGAGGGAATCACCGGCCGTGAGAGCGGAGGAGGAGGAGGAGGGGGGACGCGAGACGGGTACGAGTACATCCTGAAAACACACGCTCAGATTAAACCACACCATCCTGGAATCGTGCAATCCCAGTTCAGACAGACATTAAAAGCCTTTAATGAATAATGATAGAAAAAGCTCTTTGCACAGCGTTTGATCAGTGATCTCACCTGTCATAGTAATCTCTCTGAAAGTCATAGTCCAGATCAAATGAAGGACTGTTGGAGGAGAAAGCAATTAAAGAATGAACAGGGGGAAAAATACTTACACACTTTTTTTTTACATATATGTACATTGAATACAAACCTGTACATATCTCCTGCAGAGCGCTTAGTAGTGTTTGGCCGATGGGGTTTTGGCTCCCCAGCCAGATTTATATCTGAAAAAGCAGAAAGATTGAACACACATGAAGAAAAAAGAACGTCACTTAGTATTCACGGAATTGGATGAAAGCATCTTGAAAATGAATAATAAAAAAATGGTGCTGATGCACAAGCCTGTATCTTAAGTCATCCTAAAACTAACAGAATATTTCTTAGAGGACCAATCACCCTCGAGCAACTGAAGGTTAACAATCCCTACAAATAATGCTGTATTTACCAGTTTGGGGCACAAGATTGCAATACGACTGGATTTTCTTTGAGCTTCAACTTTTGAATTCAGACCATGTCCAATTAAAGATATTCAGCAGAAATGTCCTGATCTCAATTTCCCTCTCCACTATCCATATCAGGATAAATAACTTTTTTGTTCTTTTTTTCATTTTGCATAAAATAAATGACTGAGATTTAAGATCATGACTTTTTTGCACTGTGCGTATGTTTATTACGTAATATAATAATTGCATAAATGAAAGCATAAACGGTCATAAAAATTGTGACGTTACAAAAACAAATCTTGATTTAAGCAAAAAGTAATTCCTTATTCTTTAGAATTTTGGTGGAAACAAATTCTTGACAGGTTATGTGAGATTAACCAAGACCATCACATATACAAAAACAGTTCTCTCATTACCATGAAATGGAAGAAAGTATAAAAGTCTCGCCTTCTTAATAAAATGGCCAATCACCCATTGGGTAAGTCACTTCAACTGCCATTATAATCTTACTACAGAAACAGACCTATGCTTGGGATTACGAATGCACAAATTCGGTGCCAATTTGAAATACGCCATTTAAATATTCAGTCTGGTCAGCAGATTTTAGTATTTCCCCATCCAAGTAGAACGAGTTGGTGTTGCATGTTTGGAAGCATTGCAAGTATGGACGCCAAGTGTGTTGACTTTTAAACAAATCGAAACAACCTTGGAAAACGAAGGTAAGAAATGAATCTACATAGACCTGCATCAACGAGATCTTCGCAGTGGAGATCACACTACTTACCGAGCACCTGTCCGACGATCATCCGCCCATCTTCACCAGCGACTGCGGCTCTGGCGTTCCTCTCGTTGGCGTACTGGACGAAGGCGAAGCCTTTGTGCACAGAGCAACCCACGATCTTCCCGTACTTACTGAAGATGGCCTCCACATCAGCCTTGGTCACCAGCATGGTGTTGAGGTTCCCGATGAAGACCCGGGAGTTCAGCGAACGCGGATCGGTCTTGTTGGTGACGTTGCTGGCCATCAGGCTGCTGGTGGTTGGGGAATGTCTGGGTGAAAAGAGAGGAATAGAGGGGTGCAGAAGATCGACAGAGACAGGAAGAACAAATGAGAAATTAGCGCCGATTACTAGATCACTGGCCTCCATAACTACGTTTCCATCCAAAGTTGCTAATTGAACCTAAAATGGAGCATCACGTGAACCATTTGCAAATTAAGCAGTTTCCTTTCCATATGTTCAAGAGATCAGAGATCTTCACTTCACGGTAAACTGCTCAAATATATCCATAATAAAAATGGACGCTGGTGCACATGCAACTGATGGAATGTAATTATCGTCGCCATGTAATGTGCGGGAATGCAAAGGTTTGAAACAGTTTTAGGATGTAAATACACCAAATTATTTTGATGACAGACTTTGCACAGCCATTTCAGAATCACTATACATTTTAGATGGTGTGTAATGTGATTGGTCCACTGGTAATTACGGTTATCCAATCCTGTGATTGGTTTTAATTGTGCATCAAGGGATTTGTCTGGTAAATGCATTTCTTTTGGAGGCCATGCGCACAACTTCTAATAGTGTATTTTAAGATTTTGCATGCATGTGACGTTAAGCAATATCTGAATTTGCATAAAAAAATACATGGATGGAAACAGCTAGTGAGACCAGATTCATTCTTGAAATCTAAAATCAACGTATTTGCAACCCGTTTTTCTTTCAAAATAGCATTTACTGATGAATTACTTGCAATAAGACTAATATGAAAGTAAATGGGGTCATTTTTGGTTTCACGTGGACTTTCTCGGTTTAAAAAGGGAACCACATGAAGTTTACAGCCCTGATCAATACTTAAACATTTCCAATTGCTCCACTACTATGAACATTACCAAGAACAATGCTTGTGAAGAGCAAACATGAAGATATACAGTTTCTAACAATCAAACTAAAATAGTTAACATTAATTTCATAAGTTATATCAACTCATATGTTTAAAGTAAGAGCCACAGCAGTCATATGAAGCTTCCCTGTGCTATAATGTGCATCGCTACACATTTAAAATCAAGAGATTCCCTCTATGAACTAGACAGGTGTGTATGTGGTAGTCTTGGGCAGTTTGTTGGTCAAATGCCCCACAGGGGACGGCGTTCGTATCTGTATAAACCAATACTGAGCGGGTAATGTGGGAATGTATGACCTGCTGAGACATCACACATGCAAACTAAAATGTGAAAGTGAAACTAAACGCCTGCTGCATTTAAGATTAAATAAAGAGGCCTTATAGTATTGGTTTATGGGTTTGACAGAGTCAAATGGGAAGAAATGCACTGAACGGTGAACTTACTGAGGGAAATGTATGTTTGTGTGTGTGTGGATCACGGTCTGTGCTTACTACACGTTTAAAAGGTAAACTGGTATGTTTGAGCTGGTGTTTTGGGGCACTTTTGGGACACTTAGCAACCTGACCTCCACATGACGTGCACATTGAGATATTTAAGTGTTCTGAGGGGGATGTTGGGGGTTGAATAGTCAGAACTCACTCCATTCTGTCTGTATTTCAGGTCGAGTCGTCTGTCTGCCTGATTCTGTTGGAGAGAAGAGGGTTGTTATTGGACACCGTTGAGCTGCTGCTCAGCAGTGCATTGTGGGTGAAGGTCGTACTGCGTGGGTGGGTGATGTAACCCACCGCACCAATCTCAACACTTTCCCAAGGACAAACAAGCAGTCTAGTGTTTGGATGCTGCCACCCAGTGGTTGGTGCACATTAAATCCACACAAATAACCCAAGTGAAAAAAAGAGCAGCCATGTCACTGTAATGTTAGATAAACCCGCTCAATGTCACATGATCCCTATATTTCCTTTCAAAGAGTCAAAAAGAGTGATGTTTCCCAGTCACGTGAGACAAGCATATCCTGCGCTAATGGAAAAGAAAAAAAAATTCACAATGCCACCAACAGATTAAAAAGGTCTATCAAACGATGCCGTCGGCAAAGCTTAAGATGCACCATTAAGTCTGCATCATAGCTGAACAAAAAGATGAATATCTGTAGGAAATTATCACTTTATAGGGATCAAAGAGGGTGAAACGGTCACTGTGGACCAATTACAGAGTGAGTCAGAGGTGAAATTAAAATCTCCCCAGGCACTATTATAGACAGCAGAACAATAAACATGCATTTAAGGAAAATTAGGCCCTGTATGTATCTATAACGTCATAAATATAACAATAGCAGCTACCTTTGCTTCAAATTATAACAACTTATAACTACATCAATATTTCAGCTGTACAGAATTATTCTATAAATCAAGACCAAATTATGATGCAGTTAGCATTGTTTTCACCACTGCCAGTAGAATGTGGGTGGTCTAGAACACAATAATGCCATTTAATGGGAAAACATAAGTTTTAATATGAAATTTAGATGTTTATTCTTGCTAACAACAAATTTCACATGGCAAGATGAAGATTTGTTTGCACTCATCCAGAAGGACAGAAAAGGGGTTTAAATGACAAAGTAAAAAAAGAAAAGAAAAAATAGTGGTAGTCAACATTTAAAGTGGATCAAATAAAGTTAAACATTTTGGTTTTCTGGTTTTAGGAGAACTTATAAAAGGTTTTGATCCATTTTAAATGATGACTAGTGTAGTAGATCTAAAATTATTATTGCCTTTTATATTACAATACCATTAATTCCCAAAATAATGCTAGAACTCAGTGTTTAGCAAAATGTGAGGTCTCTGTGAATGTTACGCATCTGAAGCGTGTGGTTTAGTGTTCTGCTGACCCGTTTGCTCAAACTTCTTTAGACAATTAACGTGTTTCTAATTGTAAAGCAAATCAAATCCACAAGACGACTAATAAAGTTGATCTGTTACTCTACAGCAGTTTTAAAGGTGACAGAAGTAGGTGGTAAAGGCTACACAGCAAATGGGAGGCTAATCTGAATAACACACTTTTCAGGAAGATTGGAGCGGAAGTGGAGAACAAAAGAAAACCCAACTTACGGATTGATGTGGCTCAAAAATGCTGCCTCAAAAACAAAAAAAGCAAAATGAATGAAATCAGAAATTAACATCTTTAGCTCCCTAAAGCAGGGAAAGTTTTTTTTTTGTTGTTTTTTTGTTAACAATCGAGATCTTTAGGGTTGGAAGACCTGAAATCTCCATGATAGGACTAATGTTTCTAAAGACAGATTTGGTGTAAAATATGGACTTGGGAATAGGAGTGTGACTAAAGAGCTGAATGTGTGTGTTGAATGCAAAGGTATTAATATCAGCAATGTGGGGTTCAGTCTCGACCAGGGTTTCCCAAAGTGTGGCCGGCGTATTTTGAGACAAATCAAATTCACACACCAAGAAAGGACACTGCAATGCAAAGACACTGGATCACTCCCATGTTATTAAACCCTGTTCATACTACAGATGTAGTGATGTTGCATTCTACTGCTTTGTAGATTAAAATGGGAATTAATGTCCAGTCTTACTGTACATACTTGCTTATGGCGTAAAAGTCAATAACAAAATGTACATATTAATTTATATACCCCCCCCCCCCTGCATTCTATATTGAAAGTAGTGGATAAGTTGGTTAGATACTCAATATCTTAATTTACTATAGTTGAAATATAACCCTGATGTGTGCCTAGTGAGGAACGGGATTTGGTGCATTTCAAATAGCAGATACTAATTTAGTGAAGACAAAACAATATTTGTATTTTCTATATCAAGCACAGAAAGACAAAGCAAATTTAAACCACTTTCTAATGTGAAATTGCATTGGAAATACTGTTCAAGACACATTAGCGATGTTTGTTTGGGAGGAGGGGGCATTATCATCATTCTCAATTCTTCGAGACATTACGAAACAACTAGAAGAGCTTCATAGGCTAACTTCTGGATTACATACACATAGGATATTAATCTGAACAGGTAGAGCATGGGGGCAATTGAGTTAAGGCAGTAATTTTGTCTTTGGCCCACTGGGCCTTCTTCAGACATTTATTTAATATTAATGCAACCAGTTCAATTCAACAATCTTGATGTACTTTTAATGGAAAGATTCCCATTTACATGATTTTGGGTGCACATTTTAATTGTTACATGGTCCATGCATTGATCTGAATTATTGCATGAGACAGAAAACGTGTTTTTTTTTTTTTTTTCAGTCCATTAAAAGTGCCGAGACAGAATTCAAAGCCTGCAAAAATCAATGGACACGATTCCGACTGGAACGACCCTCGAAAATAAGAGCAAAAATAACCCGAATAATGGTAAACTCAGTCCAAATGTCTACAACCGAATAAAAACAGTCTACTCGTGTTGGGAAAAACAGTCTTTCATGTTAAAAATGGCCTTAAAACGCGTTTATATTCTGAATCCTGAACATGGAGGGAAAAACGAGCCCATCTTGAAAACACAACCACCGGTCCATAAGAGACATTTCCTCCACATTAACTCCAAAAATCAAACAAACCAGCTGCTCTAGCAGTATTAGTCCTGCAAAAATGGGGTGAAAAATAACTCCTACTTTCAAAAATAAAATAAAAATCGTGCGGTCCTCTCAAAGCATACATGTTTTTCACTGCTCTACAACGGCATCACAAAATGTACGCCACCAAAGCCCAGCAGAAAACGACCAGAAAAATGCATTAAAAGTAAAAAATAAAAACACAAAAAATTCTCCAAAGATAGTTCAACGTCAGTCAAAAAAAGTGACAAAAATCTCTCGAAACAAAATACTCACCGGGAGTTTAAGACTAAAAATGATTAAAATTCGGTGCTGTACTGTTTTGTGGATACAGTCCGTACCAGCGCGTGCAGCAGACACCGACCAACAGACGAGGCACGAAATGGCGTCGCGCAAATACGCACTGGAAACAAGCCCCGCCCCACACTCTACATCCTCGAATATCATTGGCTACATCACAGCGCGCTGGGGAACAGCACGGCATTGATTGGTGGATTTACGCGTCAATCTCCTATACGTGGTTCTTCTTTAAAATAAAGAGTTCGTTTGATTGGTGGATTAAAGCACCAGAAGAAGAAGAAGAAGATTGGTGGATTAAAGATTTGGTTAAAGCAGTCCTCCTCCTTCAGAGAGTAAATGCCTTAAACCGAAATTAAAGGTCTGTACAAAACCATTGTAGTAACTACATTGTATAAAAAAGTATTTACTACATTAATACATGGTAAATTGCCAATTAAGGTAAACAAATTTTGCTATGTAGGCTAGTAAAAATATCTGTAAAAAAAACAAAAAAACACTAGGAGATAACATTTTTATATAACTGTTGTTATTAGCTATGGTGCTTTGAGATTTTACCGTTTACCGCCATGCTTCTAAAAACATCAAAAAATATAAACTAAACTAAACTAAGAAGGTTACTGAAAATATATTTGAAATTGTTTATTTCATGCGAATCACAATATTATCAATAAACATAATTTATTTGAAATTCTAAATCACTACAGGAAATTATGGCAAGAAGAATGCTAAACTGTTGACAGTTTATTGTAGTTTATACAACGGTACCGTTAATGTTATATATAAAACACAAAGTAAGCAAGTCAAGCATTGGGATGTGGTCACAATATATGGGGTAAGTTGTCACACTGGAAACTTAAACGTTTTTCTCAGCAAACATTAAGGATTGAAATAATGAAACAAAACAATTAATGAACAGCAACGATATAACATGCAAAATCTCTGCTTTTGACTCAAAACCCAAAAGTTACCAATATTTGTGACAGCTGCTAACTTACCAATAATTCTTAAAAAAAAAAAAAGAAAGAAAAAAAAAAAATTATTTCAAGTTTTTCTTCCATAATCAAAGTTAACAAGCTAACGTGTCAACAATGAGCTACACTCTTTGCTGAGATAAGGACTGGAGATCACCACTTCAGCTTTCGGGAGGGACAACCTGCAACAAATCAATCATTGATATTTGAGAATATTTTCCAATTTTATTTGAACACAACCAAATGATGTACAGTAGTAACATTTAGAAGAGACTACCTTTCTTGTCGCTCGTCTTGCTGCGTTGTCGTGGAAGAGTGAAGTCAAGGTGGAAAGACGACGTCGACGGTGTTTCAGGAGTCTTCAAAACCTCTTCCAGTTTCACCTGCTCCTGATTCTCCTGCGGCGAAAGAAAGCAACCCAGCATTACATCTACCTTCTTAATTAAAATGGTCAAATTTGGTGAAAATGGGATGTAAATGGTAGGCTACATCTGGTTCTCTTTGCTTTCTCCAAAATATGAACACTTTTCAGTTTAGAACTTGTACATTTGGTGGATAAAGGATTATTTAAAAAGCCAACCCAATGCCTAAACCTCTACCTTACTAACAATTAATAAGTTGGGGCATTATTGAGGCAAAACTCCTAGTTAATTTGGTTTATAGTGAGAATTGGACCTTAAAAGAAAGTGTGACCAAATGTGCATTCACTTTTAAATAAATGAAGCTAGGGTGTAAATAAAAAGAGTTTGTGAGCAGTGGCTGTGACGTACGTGAGCTGGGCTCTGTTGGAGTCTGGGTCTGAGTTTCGGTGTGTTTTGGCTGTTCTTCTTCTCCTTCTCTCTCTCCCTCTGTTGAAGCACAGCACTGCGAGTGGCTCTGTACTCCAGAGCGAAGTCACTGACGGTCTTACAAAACACCTCCGCACTCGTTTCTCTCACCATGCTGCGCGAATAACCCAAGAACAGCAGGAACGAGTGGAATCTGAACGCAAGGAAAAAGAAAACAAACTGAGCACATTTCATGACCTTTGATATGTAAAGTGTTACACTTATTGGTAACTGCAAGTGTGGTCAGATGAAATAGTATTAAATAAATTAACTATAACCACTCAATTATTTTGAGGAACTTGATTCAATGCTGAAACTGCTTGATTTAACCTGTTGATGACTCTGCGGTGAACGGCTCGGAGCACCTTCAGTCTCTCCTCACAGTCCTTCAGAAACTGTGTGAGCCTCTGATGGAGCGCCGCCTCTTCTCCACCTTCCTCTTTCCTTCCTCCACCTTTCTTCTTCTTCCCATCCTTCTCAAGTAGTCGGAGTTGATCCCAGGATGCTTTGCAAAGCGATTCGAGCTGCGAGACATTCGTCTGCACTTGTGTGTAGTCACACTAGCCGCCAGCGAGTGAATGTTTATCAGAGACAGGAAGAGACGGATAAAGACAAGACAAGTTCAAAATAAAAGCATGATACAGATTAACCGGACATCATCCCAAACATCTGGACGTCTGACGCGGAGACTACCTGTTTTTCTGAGAGTGTTGTATTTTTTCATGTGGGTTTTGCACAAAGTACTAAACACATAGCCTCATACCTTGCTGGCTTTAGTGACCGCAGTGATGTCGGAGTAGAGATCAGAGGATTGTGGGTAAAGCTGGAGCAGTAACACACAAACGTGATGAAGCAGAGGCTGGCGGCCGTGTGTGTCTCTCACCTGAGAGAGCTTGCCCAGGTAACTCAACTCAAAGCCCTTGGCCTGTGAAGACACACACCATCATGCATCACATGGGACGTGTGTGTGTGTGACCGCACACATCTTCACACACTCATCCTCACCTTACAGCCGTTCAGAAAGTTACCGACGGCCAGCACAGTCGCAAGTATGCAGCGAAACGTCTGATTGGCCGCCAGCTGCTCCATGGCAAGCTTCAGGTGGAAGAGCGGCTCAGCGATTTCCTGTTGGGATGCGAAGGAAGAGCTCATTACAAACACTTCTAATGACCAGACATGACAGAAAACAGCAGCTCAGATCATTCGCCATCAGTTCATTGCTTTATCTTAGTTCATTATTTTTTTTTTTTTATAATATGAATTAAAACCAGTTTTCCAGCACAGATTTGACTCATACAGTTGAGTTCATGAAAATATGGTGGTGATTTTTTTGTTAATTTGTATAATGTGATTTTAATGGAAAACCCTGTCAGTAAAAGATGTGCATGAATGAGATCATACGAATTCATGAAAAAATTAACCACAATAAAAAATAAAAATATGTATATATATATATATATATAATAGTGTTGGATTTTCTTTGAAACGATTATCTAACAATTACATTTTTAAAATGTAAAATTAATTTAATTAATTATTATAACGTGATTTTATTGGAAAACCCAACTGTGAGTAAAAGATGAGTACACATGAGATACGAGTTCATACCAATTTGCCACAATAAAAAAAAAAAATAAAATAAAATAAAAAAATAGTGCTGGTTTTACTTTGAAATTATTATCTATATTATTATCTACTGATATAGTATTTTCTTGTAAAACTTACTTTGAAAAAGAGTATGAATTGCAAAAACATAAATTAGGTTTGCAAAGAGAGTGTTTTGGATAGTTTTTTTTTTTTTTTTTTTGGAACTGGAACAATGATAGCAAACACACCCTTTGACCCTTTGATGTTTACATGACAACAATGTACCAAAAACTGATTTTTGAAAGGTTTCGCAGATGACAATGTTGTCAAAACAATCCCTGATCTAATTTCTGTACATTTTCATGTTACGTTTAAAAAAAAGTTATGAGAATAATGTTATGTTTGGTATGATCATGCGATATAACAACGATATATCTATAGAATAGCACCAAAGTGTATTATTATATTGTTGCGAGGAAATCAGTTTCAGCATTGCTGAGAGCTTGCACTGATAAAAGCAATGTAAGTCCTCACTCTCTCCAGTGTGTCGTGGTCCAGAGAGAAGGCCCAGAGCTGCAGTCTGACGCTCAGATGAGGAACGCTGCCCAGGATCAGGAGACACTGCTCTGCGGGGCCCAGAGGAGAGCGCGGGGCCCGAGCCTTCGCCTCCTTGATCAGATTCAGCTCCTCTTCAGTGGGAACCAGCATCTGTAACCTCTGGACACAGTAACGTCAGTCAACACTCACTGCTGCTGTCACATGTGTTAGTGAAGGGTTGCAGACTGCACAGCTCACCTGGAGGTCTTCTCTGTCCAGTACGGTGTTGTCCATGCTGTGTATGGCAGGAGGAAGCAGGTGAGCCGGAGGAAGACTGCTCAGCGCGATAGTGATGATGTTACTGCGCTTCACACACAGAACACACACACACGGCTGCTTCTGCACAGAGAGAGAGAGATGGAGACATTCATCTGTCAGAGCTGCTTGTTTCCTGCTTTATAAAGTATACTGGTTTATAAAAGTCCATTTCAGACACGTACAGTCCATTTTATTTAATTTGTTTTACTTTAAATGTCATAATCGTGACATAAGCAGCAGTTCTGACGTTAAAGTCGAAATTATGTCATACTTAATCAAAATTATGAGAAGTCATAATTTCTCATAATTCACTTTTCCTGTCATAATTATGGCCAGGACTCTATGGGAGTATAGATGTTATGTCAAATTGGACTATCCTGGTAAAACAAAGGAGACTCCACGAATCAATAAAGTACAATTTTGACTTTTGATGTCATAATTATGATTTTGTCATGATTTCGAGTTCTAAAGTCGTAGTCAGAGATGGACAGTAGTGAAGTATCTGTATCTGAGTGTTTTTCTTTGGAAAACTTTACTTCACTTCATTCCAAAGCATAATGTCATACTTTTTACTGCACTTCATTTCATAAATTAAAGTTGTTGTCGTTGTTTTACTTTTAATACTTAAGAACGCAAAAATATGTAGTACTTTCTTGAGTTACTTTTACTCGAGTACAAGTAAGAAAGTAATATATTTCCAATGCCATTAAGTAGCCTATTAAATGATATTTAATATGAAACGCAGTGCAGTAAAAAAGTACAATGTTATGATCTGAATTAAAGTTTTCTAAAGAAAAACACTCAAACACTTCACCTCTGCTCATAGTTCTGACTTTTCATCTCCTAATCACAACTATGTCATAATTTTGACTTTTAAATTCATCATTTTTACTTTTTTATCATGACTTTTCATCTTGTATTTCATAATTTAGACTTTTAAAATCTTAACTATTAAAGTAATTTTTTTGCTTTTCTATTTCATAATTATGATTTTGTCATAGCTTTGAATGTTTTTGTCTAATAATCCCAACTTTTAAAGTCATAAGTATAACTTGCCAAAGCACGAGTTCTATTTTTGGGGTTTTTGTACCATTGTGTTGTCAGCAACAGTTCTGATCATTGATGAAAATCATGATTCTCTGATGTACGTAATCTTTACTGACACATAAGGAGGAAACAGGAATATTTTATTGGGATGTTCATGTGGTCCATTGAAGCCTCACCTGTCGTGCCCCCATCAGACTGCAGAGGGCGCTGCTGCTGGTGCGCTTGCTCTCAAACAGGTATTCCAGTCTGTTGGTGTCCAGCTGAACTGGTTCCAGACCGGCCCAGATGGACTGGAGCCCGAAGCGGCCCACTCTCGGCAGAGACGGCAGACTCAGCAGCGCGCTCCAGTGGAGCCTCAGAGTACGACAACCTGAAGGAGACTCGCTCGCTGCAGAGAGGGGCGGGGCTAACGGGGGAGGGGGCGGGGCGAGGGGTGTGGCTGCAGTCTGATTGACCGATGTTTGGGAGGAGTCTTCATCAGTGCTGTCCAGCTCCAGATCCTCATCATCCCACAGGTCGGAGAAGTCGAGGGCGTTGAGGCGGAGCAGAGGGGCGTGTTTTACAAGAGAGGACCAGGAGGAGTCGAGAAGAGAAGATTCGGCTTCTTTCATTGGATATTCTTGGAGATTTACTCTTGAGGCACTTGAGGAAAGTAAATGCATGTGCAAAAAGATGCTTGCGTGGTGAACCTTGCTCTTTCTCTTCTCCAAATAAACACAGTGAGTTTAACAGAAATGGTTTACCTCAATAAAAACGATCAGTGTCCACTCGCAGTTGCATCATGAAGAACATGCAACTCCTCCACCGCTTTGCTGTAGCACGATTTCCAGAAAGTGACCAAAAAGCATGCATTCACAGGACCATCAAGAGCGTGCAGAAGAATACGGTGGTGTTTCTAATGGTGCCGCTCCTCTGAGAATCTCCTCTGCAGCTTCAGGTGTAAGATTGAGCTGAACTTCTTCAGCGTCTGTGTGATGATGGCTCACACCGAAGAGCTTGTCTACGTGTGAAGAGCACCAGAGGATGTCAGATGTGCTCGGTTGAGGTTTGCATCCTTCAGAGCCGATCATGCAGTGCTTCAGAAGCTGTCCAGTGAATGAAGTCCTTCTGTGAGAGAGACGTGACTCTCGGTCTGCGTCCCAGACGTTATGAGGGGTCTTCTAGACAGAAAAGAGTGTGTGTGTTTGGGTGTTTATTAAAAGGGTGCGCCCTTTCCCTTCATTTCCTTATCCCCTGTTTATATCACTGCTTATGTCCACACAGCTCCACTATCTCTCTGTCTCCACCCTTGCGCTCTCTTTCAGTCTCTCCCGTGCTTTCCCAGGTTATAACGGCATCCCTCTGTATTCCCTTGAGAGTCAGATCACACTGGGACTGGGATTGCATATGGTTTTTGATCATACAGTCTAAGTTGTTGAAGCACGATGCTCAAGGATCGAAACAATCCTCTTAGTATTAAAGTTCAGTTTAATGATGCTTTAAATCATGTGCATGTTCATCTGCTGGACCGTAAACTGCTGGAAGTGTCCCACAGATGCACACTGGAAGTTGCGTGCTATCTGCTTTTCCTAAAAGTCAACTAAATGAACTAAAAGCACTGAAGAGCTGAACTCAAGCAGCTTTAGGAACTGAACCTGGTTGTGCCGAACTAATGCATAGCACTTTTCCAGTTCTGCTCTTGTAAACACACCCAGAAGTCTTTGCAGTTTGATTTCATGCTATTTTTGAGACAACATGGCTCTTTTATGTATTTGTTTGTGCAGTAGATTCAGTGACTTTCCAACAACCATTTGGACTGACGTAGTGAAAATAAAGATCTTTTATCTGCAACCTGAAATATAATGAAAGCTAAACTGAAACATAAAAAACGACAATAACAAAATCACCAAAACTAATAAATGAAAACCAAACATATAAAATATGAGCTGATTCAAAATATGAATAAACACTGTAACAGTTGATAAATAATAATAATATAAACGAGCGGAGGGGATTTCTTGTGTTAATCGCTGGGCTGTTAGACTAATAACGTCTCATGAGGATCTGTCTCCAGAAGCTGTTTGTGTTTGTTTGTAACACACTGATTGCTATCACAGGCTGGATGTTGTCCATAATAGTGTTTAATGACGTTTAATTAGCTCGAGAGGGAAATCCCAGACTTCTGTCAGACGGGAATGACCTCTGATTAGAATCAGCCAGACGCTGTTCATTATGAAGGACTTCAAACCAGTCAACTAGTTTTAAACATGGGTCTCTCTCTCTCTCTTTCTTTTTAAAATAATCATAATTCCTATTTTCAGTGAGGCTATTTAATATTCATTAGACTCCTGTTGATTCTTACATGATTCCTGGTTGATCCCAATAGGATAAGTTACAAATTATGACACAAATCCAATATTCAATAGTCAATATTCTCAATTCCTGGGTAAAAATAATGGAAAATATTACCTAAATGTTTGTTATTGCATTTTTCTCAGTGAGCTCAACACCTTCTAAAATAGATTTAGGGTTTGTCACAGATGGAGAATCATAACAAATATGACGCTTGACAGGCTGACGAAGTGTTAACTTCCCTAAACTTATGTGGAAACTGTAAATAGACATGAATTGTTCGTAAGTAAGTCTAAATGAAGGAGGTGGGAGGAGAGAAGCTGTGAGTAACAAATATTCCAAGAGAGAAGAGCTTCTGGATGAAATCTGGATAATTTGAGGGGGCTTTTAGAAATATTATAATGCATGTTAATGCTGCTCTGAACCGTTTTTATGCTTTAATTATTCAATGCCACAAGAACAAGAGGAATTATACATATGATCGAATTATCATTAGGTGTCAGAGAGAGAGAGAGAGAGAGATAATGTTTGAGAGATTTAGATTTAATTTAAAGTAATTCATTAAATGTGAAAAACTTGGACTACATTGAGACCACTTCTTCTTACATATGTTTATTTTGCTAGGGAAATTCCATCTGTGCTCTTAACCATTCAAATTTATGTTTTCTGTATAAAACAAAGGACATCAAATATACAAAATTGTATCATACACTCCATTTTTCTGTTCAAAATTCAAAATCCTTCAGACATGATCTTAAATAATAATAATAAAAAAAAAAACAGAATGGCCTATATGAAATATTAAGCTTAAATCTTTCCCAAAGATGGTTAGGAGGACACATTCTTTGACGTATCTTGTTAGACGGATCTGAGCCTTGTATTTCCAGTGATGGAGCTGAAGATGTCATCCTCCAGGCTACATTCGATTGGTCCTTCGAAACGCCATACGTCTCGCCGCGGGAGCGCGCACGCCCTGGAAGGTTATCTATGGCAGGCGCGCTCCCGCGGACTGCACCGTTATGATTCTAGGAGCGAGCGACACCGAAACTATGCCAAGCGTTCCCGGGACACCGAGCTCCTCCGCCTTCAACGATCCGTCCTGATTTCTGAATACATTACTGAAAACAAAGTCTACGAACGAACAGTCAGATGATATCTCTGGAAGCAAAATATTGAGATGATGTTTTATCTTCCAGACAAGGTAAGTCGCGAGAGCGCGCTTTAAGAAGTTCGCAAACGGCCGCGCTCGTCGCGTGCTCACTCCACGCGCAACTCTGAGTTTGTTGATCGTTTCGCGTGTTTAAAAAGACTTTAAATGACTGACAGCAACCCAATGTTTCAGCTATGAAGCGGACATGTTGCGAAATATAATGTAAAGTATTCGCGAAATAAAAATGCGTGCGAAATATCTGCGCGCTTCGAGCGAACAAAATACGTGCGACTCTATTACGCAATGAGCGCGCGGGGCAGATGCGCGTGGGACTGAGCCGAGATCAGCGCTTGCTTTCCTTGTAATATATATATATATATATATAATTGGAAAGGAATTGTACAAATAAAAGTATTGAAAAGTTGCGCACCTTTTTTTTTACATGCCATATTTTTGTACCGTGCTTGTATCACTGTCAATTGCAGTTTCTGGAGTGAATCACGCATTTATTTGTACACACACACACACACACACACACACATACACTTTGAAGCGATGCAACCATTTTTTACTTGTCACGTCATCACTGTCAGTGCAGCGCTTCACAATTGTTATTTTAATGTCCATTTTATAAGTCTGACAGACAATAAAGCTCAACTTGCACTTTATTGTCGTTTGATCATGGTTTCCCGCTGGCTCTGCATGTGTAGGTCTTTATTCTTCCCTCTCCTGGTGTAGGTGTGAGGTGTGAGTGAGTCAGGGAGAGATGGAGGTGATCAGAAGAACACACTCGGACTCTAACGGTCTGTTCTCGGACCATGACTGTCAGGTATGAAGCTGTGATTGAAGCTATGAGTGTCATTACTGGAGCTGCACATGTTCTCCTCTCTCTGCAGGACACGGGGGCTTGTGGACGGACCACTGGAGTGTGTTTGTGTGAACATCAGCTCCCACAGGACGTGAGTCTGCATGGTGCAGATATGTATGATAGTATTCAACATTTGGGATCAGTAAAGAAATGAATACTGTATAGGTATTTTTAATGTTACTAAAGATTTCTATTGTAAATAAATACCGTTTTTTTTTTTTTTTTTTTTTTTTTTTTTACTTTTGTACAATACTGAAATAATAAAAAATATAATAATAATAAAATGTTGAGCAGCAAATCATCACATCTGGATGATTTCTGAAGGATCATGTGATTGGAGTCATGATGCTGAAAAACATAGTTTTGAACACAGAAATAAATTGCTTTTTATTATATTCACATATTAAATTATTATTTAAAAATACTGTATTTTTCATTAAATAAATTCAGTTTATACAGTGTCTTTTATTTCAAGTGATGACAAATGATGACAATATAATCAATCAAAATGAACAAAAGATCAATTATATAAATAAAAATATGCAGACTTATACACACAATAAAAACAAAACAAGTAGAACAGAAAAATAGTGGAGAAAGCTAGTGACTGTAAACTTTTAAAATATTTAAAATGTATATAATAATAAACAGTAATGATAAAAAAAAAGAATGAATACCTAAGATTTTGGACTCTATCAGTCCTTTTATATAAATGTATGGGATTTTCACCATTTCATCATCTGGTTTGTCTTTGCCTGAGCAAGATCTACACATGGATCACAGTACAGGGATTAGTTTGTGAATCCATCTCTCTGTCATCATCAGGACTCCAGTGTGAAGTGTGTTCAGTGCGGTAACAGAGCCATGATCACCAGATACTCAGAGGGTTACGGCACAGAGGTGAGTGTGTGTGTGTCTGTGTGTGTGTGTGTGTGTGTGTGTGTGTGTTCATACGTGTGACTCATGTTTCAGGAGGAGTGTGTCCAGCCTCATCTTCAGGGAGACAGCGATGCAGACGCAGACATCGAGGACACGGACAGCAGGTGTGTGACTGACACACACACACACACACACACTCACGCACAACACCGCGTCCACTTCTTCAGCTTCTTTCTGCTTTGTGATTCGTTCAGGCTCCAGATTGTGGGCTCCCTCCAACGAATCAGCTCCCGGAAGAGAAAGCGTCAGCGAATCACACGGCAGGACACAACAGAGAGCGAAGACGATGGTGGGCGGAGCCACAGGACGCACCGCTGGAGTCTACGACTCAGTCCTCATCGCACACATAACAGGACCATCCTGGAGGTGAATCCTGTCGCCTCATGGCATCTGACCAGACAAACTAATATTATATATAGTGTAAAGGGCACATGTCTAGTTAAACCAGTGTTTTGAACCGCATTATGGAAGCAGACAGATTTCAGTATTGACTGGATTCCTCTGTGTTTGATGGTGTCTGTCTTGAAGGAGAGTGTTTCTCAGGTGCGTCCGCTGGTAATCTGTCGCTGTGCTGCTCGAGAGACCGTCCCGGACCACAAACCCCACGGTGGACGATGGCTCCTGACACTGTTCCCCGTTCCTCTTTCTCTCTCTGTGTCCTGTTATCTGCTCATCGTCCCTCTCTCCGTGTCCATTATCATCGTTCTCGTGTCTGTCCTCCTGCCGCTCACAGATACTTGACATTGCCTTGAGCATCACTGCTTAACCCTCTTCACAGTGTAGATCGATTCATTTCTTTTAGTTGTGTCTATGTTTACTGTGAAAGACCCTTTTATACAGTGTCATCTATAGAAACCACATGAAGAAAAAAGCTTTGGTAAATCATTATGAGATAAAAAGTCGAAATTGTGACACATCATGTCATAAGGAGATAAAAACACATAATTGTGACACACTGAGTCATAATTATGAGATAAAATCAGAAGTGTGACACCAAGTCATAATTATATAAAACGCCAAAAATATGACATACTTATAAACTATAACTTATTACATACATAATTTATAGTTTTGAGATAAAAAACAAAATGTCAAACACAGAGTCTATCATGAGATACAAAATGTCAAATAATGACAAAAATCACATCATACCAAGTCATTATGAGATAAAGAGTCACAATTATAATTGTTCACATTTATGAGATAATATATAAAACAATTAAATTATGAGATAAATATAAAAAATTATCATAATCAAGAAATATTTAAAATAATGACAAAAATCATGACAAACTAAATCATTTTGAGATAAAAGTCAAAATTATGATATAATAGGTCACATGTACAGTATGAGATAAGTCAAACCTATGACAAAAATCTTAAATCATAAAATAAGCCTTTATTTCTTTTAAAATAATAGCTTAGTATGGCATATTTATAACTTTTTATGTCATAATTATGACATTATCTTATATGGTGTAAATGGGCTCCTGTAGCTGTTGGACACCAAAGACATTTGAAAGCACAAGGTGATCAGGAGTGTAAAACTGCACTGATACTGTATTTATGTGAGGGAATACTGTGTCAAAAAGATGTTTCCACATTTAACTGTGTTTAACAAAGATATATATATATATATATATATATATATATATATATATATATGAACTAAGGCCTCTCTTCACAAGGACAAATGACTGCAGTTGTGTTCAGTTACATTTCACATTGAAATGATGTCATTGGCTGTTCATAACAAAGGCACGAGAGTTCAGTTTGATTGGCTTAGCTGCTAAGCTAGTTAAACACACTATAGGCTTATATTTTTGTAAAATAGGAAATATTTAAATAATTATGTACTTGTTTCTTTGAAATGTGGAGCAGTTTCTCCCTTACAGAAGAGTGACAGAGTAAGAGTTGCAGTTTCAAACTCACTCAAGCAAGGAACGTATTCCCAAATTGATATTTAAGTATATTATTGAAGTATAATTAAGTATTGTAACACCCCTGCTCGTGCTACTTGAAACATTGTTGTTTTATGATTAATCAGATTTCAATATAAATGCATTTCTCTCTGCAGTTTTTAAAGTCAACATGAAATGCATTCTCAATCTGTTTTACTCCTCAAAGCAGGACTTGATCTCATTCATCAGAGTTTGATGTGAGGAGTTTAGTGCATCTGAAGAGGTTTTTTGACCTGGAGCGTGGAAGGTCATGTTCACCCTCATCTGCTATTATTGCTATGACCTTTAGTTCATTGTGAAGTCATTTAATGCTGGTTAAAGATTTCAGAAAGCAGTTGAATAACTCTTCGACAGCCTTGATGTCAAGTGTAAAAGAAAGTCATTTCAGGGATGAAGAAAATTCAATGAAAGATTAAAAGCATGGACAATAAGACGAGGAACATGAGGAAAGTGTCTTTTATGTTGATTGAACATCAGTAAGAACAGCTCAGAACCACATCATCATGAAGTGAATTGCTCCTCGTGTCTGTTGAACCTCTACACTATCATCAGAAGTAGAGCTGTTATCTAAGTCTCTATGCTGTGTGTGTGTGTGTGTGTGTGTGTGTGTGTGTGTGTGTGGGAGAGAAGCACATCAGGGCCAAAGGCCCACTGTCACATGTGGGCTGAATCTATGCAGGCATCAATCTTCTTACAAACTCTTTTTGGTGTAAATAATCTCGTGAGAGTTTTCTTTGCTCTTGCTTGCGTCTTTAATCTGTTCCTGTCTCTTCATCGTGTCGCTCATGATCTGTTCTCTGTGGAAAGGGCTGTTGTTTGTCTCACACTGGCTCACTGTAAAGACCACTGCAGTATTTCAGTCAGTGACTCATTTGAACCGTCTCCAGATGCAATATTCACTGACAGACGCACAAGTGTGACTCAGGTCAGATGAGTGCAGACAAAGCTTTCCTGTAATCCATCATCATTAGTTCATTAGCCGAGTGTGAACAATCACAATTTACCCAATTTATCAGCTGCATGTTTATGAGTGATTTTAACATTCTGCGTCTGTTCCTCGTTCCAGCCTATTTTAGATTTCACATTTCTTCATATTTGCTTAATGCTTCTCTTCCTTTTTATTTGATGTATTTTTCCCCCGGTGAAAATTATATTGTAAAAGGAGACTGTAAAGTTGTAAACTGAATTAAAATTAAAAAATTAAAATTATAGTTTGACAAAAACGTCTGTGTCTCATTGTCTTTAAAAAAACAAACAAAAAAACAATTATTTAATAATTTTGCATGTCATAGTTCAACATAAAACTGAAATAAACAAGAAATTATATCTTGCTTATGAGAAAACGAAACTGACATTTTTTGCATTGTCATTAAAATAATATATAGCAAATAATTAGTATTTTAAAATCTTATATAAATGTTTATTTATATAATATTTATTTACGTATTGGTTGATTTCATCACATAGTCACAGTCATTATGAGCTTGATGAATCAAAATAATAATAATAATAATAAAAAATAATACTAATAAATAATTAAATAAATTAATTAATCCTCTAAATACTTATAAATTTCTTCAATGGATGCCATTTAACCATCTAGGTGAAGTTAAAGTGTGCTTCCAATATTCAAATACTTTTTGCATTAATTAGTCCTGCATTGATAGAGTCTTTGCATGAGCATGTTCTCTCTGTCTCTCTCTCTGTGGCCTCTTGGCATCTCCGGCAGGTTTCCAGTCCAAGGCCACCAGTGACAGACAGACTCCTCTGTTTGTAGCTCTTAAAGCGCCGCAGTTTTCCATCTGCTGTCTCGCGCATTCACGCTTCCCAAAATGGACAGACAAAAGACACAGAGAAGGCTACTGTACACATGAGCTGGACTATATTTGCATGTAGAAGATCATAGACACGCTATATTATAACAGTTTAATTACTTTAACTTCCTTATATGATCTCAAAATGACAATGTTTGTGAATATTCAAACAGTAGCTAACAGAACTGACAACAAATTGAAAAAGAACCAGATCATTTTGTCAAGTCACCTTACTGTATATAGTGTTTTTAACTATACAGATTGTGTCAAAGCAACTGTACGTCATTAATTAGGAAAATAATTGTGTGTCATTAATGCAGATGTACTATAATTAACACTTCTGTTTTCAGAACTTAGCAGTAAGATAATAACAGAACTTAGCAGTAAGATAATAACTTGTTATCAAGTTTTTTTTTATTTTTTTTTTCTATATCTACAATGCTTTCTTTTAGTTTTTCAAATTGGTATGTTTTGCCGGGCCGCAGAGAGCTGAGGATCATCAGCATAACAGTGAAAGCTAACACCATGTTTCCTGATGATATCTCCCAAGGGTAACATATAAAGCATGAAGAGTAGCGGCCCTAGTACTGAGCCTTGAGGTACACTCAAAAAAATGTACTTTCACCTTTGCTAATTTTACTTAATCCGTTCATGTTATGATTACTTAAAAAAATTTATTTTACAATGTGAACTTGATTTAATCTAGTTCATTCAACAAAAAAGTGTGTATTGTCAGCTTTACTTAAAAATTATTTGTTCAGCCAACATAACATTTTTGCTTAAAGGTAACATATTAGTGAAACCAACACAGACTTGCATCTCATTGGCTGAGGATTTCTGCAGTGTATTATGGGTAATTGTTATTCTGTCACCCTCTTGGAGAAGTGTAGCACCATTAGATAGGTAGATGAGTAATACACTTTATAGCAATTAAGTTGTTCTAATAAATTTTAGAACAAAACAAACAAAGAAACAAACAGTTTGAAATGTTGCTTTGTAATTTAAATATGTTTGTGATATTCTTGATAAGCTGTAATTATACAAAGGTTTGAATGAAAAGTAATTTCAATCAGCTGCTCATGATCCTAATGCAAGGGGATGGCATTCCTAAAATGGCATTATTCAAATTTTATGTCATCATTATTTAACATTTTCAGGTACAATTAACTCATTTGTTGTTTGTTGACTCTATTAAGGGTTGTTAAGTTTACTTAAACTTATTTTGTAAAATGAACTTAATTAATTAAAACATTGTCCAAAACATTGCAGATTAGTTGGGCTGACACTATTAAATTAAGCTTTGCCCAACCATAGTAAATAAGTTGAATCAACCTTAATAAATTAAGTTGACCCAATGTAAGTACATTAAATTGGAGTAACAGAATTGCATAATGCTGAAATAAAGCAAATTAATCATGTGGAAATCCTTTCCATGATTTTTTTATGTTCGTTCAAAGAGTTATTTTTTTGAGTGTACTCCATACTGCACTTGTGATCGATTTGATACATCTTCATTCACTGCTACAAATTGATGGTGGTCAGATAAGTACAATTTAATAAAACATTCTATTGCACTTCCACTGATGTCAACAAAGTGTTCAAGTCTATGCAAAAGAATGTTGTGGTCAATTGTGTCAAACGCAGCACTAAGATCCAATAAAACTAATAGAGAGATACACCCACGATCAGATGATAAGAGCAGATCATTTGTAACTCTAAGAAGAGCAGTCTCAGTACTATGATACGGTCTAAATCCTGACTGGAAATCCTCACATATACCATTTTTCTCTAAGAAGGAACATAATTGTGAGGATACCACCTTTTTTAGTATCTTGGACAGAAAAGGGAGATTCGAGATCACGATCTTTGGGGTCAAGTTGAGGTTTTTTTATGAGAGGCTTAATAACAGCCAGTTTGAAGGTTTTGGGGACCTATGACTTCTGGAAGCACCTCTTTTAAGAGCTTAGATGGTATAGGGTCTAACATACATGTTGTAAGTTTAGATGATTTAACAAGTTTATACAATTCTTCCTCTCCTATAGTAGAGAATGAGTGGAACTGTTCCTCAGGGGGTCTATAGTGCACTGTCTGATGTGATACTGTAGCTGACGGCTGAATGGTTGCAATTTTATCTCTAATAGTATCGATTTTAGAAGTAAAGTAGTTCATAAAGTCATTACTGCTGTGATATTGGGAAATGTCAACACTTGTTGAGGCTTTATTTTTCGTTAATTTAGCAACTGTATTGAATAAATACGTTTTCTTTTTCTCCTAATTCTTCTAAACATTTCGTCATAGACAAAACAAATTACAAAAGCATACTGCAACAACAATTGTCAAGTCTGTAAATTGCTTGTCTCTCTGGGCTCCTTGACCCAAATAACATTCCCAGGCTGTGGAGGAGAAACATGATTCTCCTGACACGATCAGAATCTAATGCCTCAAGGCATCACATGCTCCCATCACCCGCTCCAGAGTTTCTTATGGCCCAGAACTGAGCCAGAGATGGAGTCAAGGGCAGGACCATAAAGAAGTCACGCTTTTAAAATTATCCCAGCACAGTTTTGAGTTTGTGGAAAGGTTACTGGTTCAGGACCAGTGCTAAAGGTCACTTCTTTCAATATGTTTTGTGTGTTGTGTGACTGAGTGCTGTGGATTTCAGCACAATGAAGCAAACGTAACATTTAAGTTGGATTAGGTGCTTTTATGTTTGGAAGACATGTTCTCAGAGCTGACAAAAAATGGTTTTCACAGCCTAGCTTACTCTGTTGAGTAACCAAACCAATTGAAACTGTTGCTGAAAAATAAGAAACATAATTTTGAAAAGGAATGGCAGACCAACATTTTTTTGGACAATTAAATTTTATGGAATTAGACCAGAAATATATATATCAGAAGATATCAGAAGTTGAGAACAAAAGGATTGTAAAACATCAGATTAACAGATAAAGCACATCCTCAAATTATTATTGAAACAATTTGATTTCATACACACAGACAAGTCATACAAACAGAGAGTTGTGCAATAAATAAATTGTTTATTTATTTAGCACCAGTCACTCGAATGGATATAGCACGACTGGATTATAGTCAGCAGGTCATTCTTAGATGACTTGAGATGTGATCTTATTGAATGCTTGAGGTAAAAATAGTGTTATGTTTTGTGTGACCTCATGAGACACTGATCTATTTCGCATACCAGACTACAGTACAAGATCAAGATCAAAACAAGTTGGGAAACAGATGTGATAGAACCTGCCCTGGTTTTTGAACACAAGGTAGTTTCTGTCAGGAGAGTAAACTGAAGTAACAATGGCAATAAATCAGCAGTGTCTTCAGAAAGAGTGGAGAAGATCGGGGAGATCAAGAGAGGATGAAAATTCAAGCTGTGACACTGGAAGGATAGATGTGAGTGAAGAGGAGTGTGAAGAGAATCCAGGGGAGCAAGATGAGTGGACAGAAAAAGAGGATCCAAAGGAGCAGCAAGTAAATGCATGGGGAAGTGAGAAGACTGTTGATGATGATGAAGGATGTAGTGTTGGTTTTCCTTTTATGGCGGCAAACAGTGACAGTTTTTTAGCAATGTGTAATGATAAAGTCAGCGAAGAAAAGGATGTCAATAAATATGACAACAACAACACTGATGCAGTATCCAGTAATAGTTGTTCTGTTTCTGATAACTTAGTGAATGTTTTTACAATTGATGCCGGTGATGATGCTGATAAACATGATGATAAAGCATATAGTGTTAGTTTTCCTGCTGCGTCTGCAAACAGTGATGGTTTCATTGATGCATGCACAAATAATGAAAAGGCTGGAAATGAAGATGCTGATAAATATGAGGCCAAAAATACTGATGAAACATATAGTAAAAGTCCACCTGTTGCATCTGCAAACAGTGACAGGTTTGTCAAATCAACTATAAGTAATGATAAAACCATTTATGAAGAGGATAACAATGAACATGACAACAATGAATTTATTATAAGTTATTCTGTTATGCCTGAAAATGGTTATTGTTTAATAGCTGCATGCACAAATAATGATAAAGAGGATGTGGATAAAAAAGATGACAAAAATAACAATGAAGAACAAAGTAATAGTTCACCTGTTATGTCCATAATCAGTGAAGGTTTAGTTACTTCACTTACAAATAATGATGAAGTCAATGGGGACAATAGTGGATATAATAAACATGTTGACATTAATGGCAATAAAGAATATATTAGGAGTTTACCTGTTACTTCTGCAAATGGTGACAGTTTTAATGCTATATGTGCACAAAATTATAAAAGCACTGATAAAGATTATGATAAATACGACAAAGACAATGAAAATGACTCTTTTGCTACTGCCTCCTTCAGTACCGGTGACATTGGTGGTTCTGAAAAAAGACTTAACATTTGGAGGTTTAAAATTTAGAGATGAAGAGCAGCACATGACGGACTCCAGCTCAGAACAAGAACTGATAAATCAAAAGCTGGAGGAGGAGGATGAAGAAGAAGATGATCATGAATATGATGGAAGTAGCAGTTTTGAAGATTCTGAAGATGAGGATTGTGGCATGTATCCCAAGAAGCTATACTCTGATCCGGCGTACCCAGGAGCAGTCTTCCAGGCTCTTGAGAACATGATGTTGTACTCGGTCCTCACTGACTTGACCCTCTTCACAGAGGATGGATACCAATTCCAGGTTCATTCCTTTGTCTTGGCTGCGGTCAGTAACCTTATACAGACAAGAGTCAGACAGAAACCCAAACAAGAGCAATATATCTCATTGTATATGGGTCCCAGGGTTCATGGTTTAGGGTTGGCAGCAGTGGTGGAGTTCGCCTATACAGGGAACATCGGCATGCTGAACAAAGGCAATATAGAATGGGTTTGGTCTGCAGCTGTCAGCCTGGAAGCTCCGAGAATTCTAGAACTCTGCAAAGAGGAGGAAGAGAGAGAGGAGGACGAGGCAAGAGGAAAGAAAGTGGACAGAAAAGAGATTTCTGCTGAGGAACATTTAAAGATTAGTCTACAACAAATCAGACAGATGTGGACACAGAGAATGGGATGTGACGTGGAGCTTGAAGCGGAAGGAAGAGTGTTTCATGGTAAGAGATTAGGAAATATGGCAAAAGATTGAGCTTCCTATGCATCAAGTTAAACTTTTATACTCTAGCTTTAGTATTAATTTAGTGCCCTCTGTGTTTGAAAAACTTGTTTATGTGCTGTATGTATGTATTGTAAGTTTTATGTATGTCCCACCTTTATAAAGCTCACAGAGCACTCCTGGCTGCCAGCAGTGACTACTTTAGAGGCATGTTTACCAGCGGGATGAAGGAAAGCCAACAGGAATTGGTGTCACTTCTGTTAGTCGGGGCCACCAAGTTTGAAGCCCTCCTGCACTACACCTACAGCGGGGCTCTTGCTCTCGGATGGGGCTGTGTGTTTGATCTCACCTGTACATCTCTGCAATTCCAGTTCCAGACTGCCTTTTCACTGTGCCTTAGCTTCCTGCAACAAGAAATAGATGCTTATAGCTGCCTAGACATAGCATCTTTCGCAGAGGCCTATGGGATGGCGGACTTACTTGCACTGGCCGATGACTTTGTCTTGAGGCACTTTCAAGATGTGTCCATCACTCCAAAGTTCAAAGATCTATCTGTGGAGAAACTAAAGAAGTACCTTCGAAGTGATTCTCTCTGTGTTCCCTCGGAGTTGCCCGTGTTCAAAGCAGTCATGTGTTGGATTGAAGCCTCTCCCAGAAAACGGCTCAAACTTGCCAGGGAGCTGATGGGAACCATTCAGTTTCCCCTCATGACCTTTAAGGAGTTCAAAGAAGTTAAGTCCATAACATCTTTGCCAAGAATTGGTGCCAAAAGACTATACAATTCTCTCCTTGAGGAGTTCTGTTCCAATTCTTCAGATGCTCAGTCAAATTTCAGGGCCTATATGCCTAAAGAGACTCTAGTCTTGGTTGGGGGTGAGAGGATCACTGATAATTTTGACAAACGTAGACTGTGTAGGGATATTTGGTTTAGCAATTCCTTGCAGAACCACGTTGGATTGGTGAAGAAAATAGAGTGGAGAATGCTGGGAACTTTACCTGAGAAACCAAGGTTCAGTCATGGAGTGGGGGTAATGAGGGGCAAGCTTTACGTAGTTGGTGGACGGCATTATTACGGCAAAGCTGATACCATGAATTGTACCTACAGGTAAGATCTAACATGAGGACTCATCTACTGAATCTGATCTTGTCCAGGTTTGTGCTCTCACACTGTGGACCTCCTTTTCAATCTTTCAACTAGATACGATCCCAACCAAAACTTTTGGCAAAGGTTGGCCGATATGCATGAGACAAGAGGCAGCTTCACTCTAGTGGTCCTGAATGGCAAAATATATGCAATTGGTGGAGAGAGGGACTCAGAAGCCAATATGGAGAGTGTGGAGGTTTACTGCCCCAACACAGATTCTTGGAGGTTAGTACAGTAAACGAGTAGCACAAGGAATACATTTGCAATTTCAGGAAGAATGTAAAAATGCATTCATGATCCTAGATCAACGCCAGCTGTTCTTCCTGGAACTATGTTCTAAAACGTAATCACAGGCCTAACACTACCCACAAGTCTGAATGTTGTTTAAGAACCAAACCCTAAATCCAACTCTTAACTTAAACTTTATTTGTTTATGGACCTTTGTCAGATTAGGCAAATGAAAGTCATGTTGTAAGGGACAGATACAAGACAGTAAAGTCCATTCAGTGGGTTGTATGCCTTATCTAATTTTCAAAGCACATTTTCAAGAGTTGTGTCACCAGGAATTGTTCTGATAAGATATATTGTATTGTGTAAGCTCAACAACTGGAAAATGTGTTGAGCTGAAAACTGGAAAGTAAAAACATTAGCCATTGGACAGACTGTGTGTCTATCATTCTTGACATGAAGTTGTCATAGGCATTTACTCTAATAAAGGTCCAGAGGAATGTTGCTGCAGAACAAACAATGTTGATACAATGTAGAGTTGATATCCTACTTGACAACGTCATTTAACCTCACAGAACATAAAGCAAATAAGTGTTGTCATATGTACTGACAGAGTATGTCTCATGAGCATTTAGAGTGCCGTTGAGTGGATTATTGTAAAAATAAAATCCCCATAATCATCGGGAAGAAGGAGACGGGAACCGGCACACAATCCAAATGAAACTTTAATATTTCAAAATAAACAAAAAACACCCTCACGGACGACTGATGCGCGCAAATAAAAAGCAAAACATAAACAACAGCCCAGGCCTGGTCCTCTCTCGTCCTTCACTGTCTTCGCTCCAGTTTTATATCCTTCCATCTCCTACGTGGGACTCGAGACCGGCGGTGGGGCGCAGGTGTCGCCGATTTCCCAATCATTTGCCGGCCTCACTCCTTGTTCCCACGTCCCTCGGCCCCGCCCCACTTGCCACAATTATTAAACACCTCTGATTGGCCATTGTTTTCATGTGCCATTGTGCTTTTTGGTTAGTTATGTTTGCAAGCATGGCTGCTGGTTTTAGCTGGGTAAAGCTGGTCCTTGGCTGGTTACCAGCTTAAAGCAGCTTCAACCAGCAGCCATGCTTCAAAACTCATCAGCTGAAGAACAATGCTCAAAAAGCTCACGGGAAATGCTGGTATCATGACATTTTTTACATTTCTGTTCCAAATGGTACAGAAGTCGGTACTTTTAACAACACTTTTGCAAATGCACTGTGCAAGTCAAACTGTTCCCAATACGTACTGAGAACCATTCTAAGTGAATGATGTTGTCCTTCATTTAATGGCTGTCTTTTTAATTTTTTCCTACTTCAGTTTTGTCCACCCATTAGACCACGCTCTATGCTGTCACGCGGCCAGTGTGTGGAACGGCACGATCTTCCTGTCAGGAGGCTTCAACAGTCAGTACCAATGCCTGTCGTCTATGACCCTTTACCATCCAGAACGAGGATCCACTTCCCTGGCTGAAATGACACATGAGAGAGCTCTGCACTGCATGGAGACCCTAGGTGACCGTTTGTATGTGGCTGGAGGGGTTTCATGTGAAACTGATGGCCATCTGGTAGATCAATTAGCCTGTGAGGTCTATGACCCTGTGGCCAACTCCTGGAGTGCCATTATGCCATTCCCAGTGCCACATGTTGGGTCAGCATCAGCGGTCTTAGAGGGGAAGGTCTACATAATCGGAGGTTACTGCCAGGAAGACTACAATGATACCAAAACAGTGCACCGCTTTGATCCTACAACAGAACGCTGGGAGAACATGAGCGTGACACCGGGCCCGAACACACACATAGCGGCCTGTGTGCTGCCACTACCAGCACATCTAAGAAAATAAGAAAAAAATAAATTATCTGTGTATTATCTATGTATTATCTCCACCTCATTTAAAATATAAATATAAATATATATATTTATTTATATACCGGGCTTTTCAACAAAAACACATTGAAATCTGACACTTATGAACATGCATTGGCTCATTGGATCAATCAATTGGCTTTCAATTTTGTTGATCACTTAGTTGGTTAAATTAATACAGCAATCTCTGAAGCTTTATGCCAAATTTTGTTTTTTTGCCAAATTATTTGTATTTAAATTGGAGATTGCTCCTTGAATTAAATTCAACAATCTTTTTTTTTCTGCCATTCATTCATTGGTATTCAGTTTCTAGTTTTTTTAAATTTAAGATTAAACTTACTTTCTCTGTGTCACGAATACAGTAATCTCAACCAAGCTTAGTTTTTTTATTTAACACAGAATATGTAACTAGTGTTTTATGTGCATGGATTTACATAACTGTTCTTTGACATCACATTTGTTAGGTTACCATCGTTAAGTTTGCCATCTAGTAACATACACAATTGAAAATAACAATAAAAAAGTCTATGATAAGTCCCCATTTGGACATCAATGTAATGTGTCTGAATGAAAATGTATGTTCCACAGAAGAGTAAAGTAGGACTCTTGTTTTTGTCTGTATATCTGAAATAGTGACCTTTAATTACATGGATGCATGATTAATGCAACAAAGAAACATAATCTATGTTTTCAGGACATTTAAACAGTTCTTTTTGACATTTTATGAAATGATTCACACATGCAAACTATACTGAAGTAGAGTCGAGTGGGTAAAGCAGGTATCCTGTGAAAGTGGAATAGTTGTACCGTGGATCCACAAAGATCCAGGTTCTGACCCACAGCCTCATGTGAACCTCCTCGCCAACATCCAGCTCCATCACGGCTCCATTCGACATTTGGTCATTGCGCTCCCCAGAATTATATTCATATGACGACACGAATCGTGCCGTGCCTTTAAAGATGCTCAGACCCATATCATGGGAGGAAAACGCGGAGCCTGAGTACCTGAAGTAATACACACCTTTAACAGGTGCTTTAAACACTCCTGCAAAAGACACACAAGCAAAGATCTCAATACTACAAATTAAACCATGTTTAAAATTGAATCAAATTATGATTTTTTTCAAATCATAAGAACCTGTGACAGGGTCATATGCATTGCCAATGTTGGTTAGGACTTTATCAAAGATGAGCTTGGTCTCTGAACTGAAAGGCCCTCGGTTTGTATCCTCTGTACTTGACATGGATGCAGTGAATGCCACTTTAGGACTCTCTGTGAAGGGAGAAAAAAATAAGCAGTAAATAAATCTAGAAAATGCTACGCAAAATTCTTAAGTGGTCGCAAAATATTGCTTTGTAGTTTCTGTGGTTACGAACTCAAGTTCAAAGTTCAATCATGCACATTACTGTGAAACAAAGCAGAGAATGTACCTTTAATCTGTTTCTGCAGATCCTGAATCAAGCTTTTCTGCTCTGCGAGTTCATTTTTAGCAGTGTTCAGATCCACTGTCAGCACGTCAACTGTAGCTTTAAGCTCCTTGAGCTCAGAGTAGATGTTCACCACGGGAGTCATGATATCCTCATCCTGTGCCACGCAGGAACTTAAGATGGAGATGAAGAAAAGCTGAAATAAAGCCATGACGGATTCTCTTGTGCTGAAGAGAAGAGTGACGGTCTACAGTCACTGTGCTTCTTATCTTTATAGAGCTGCTCTTGGTTAATAATTAAGCATTTTGAGTTTTTAGATCGAAAAAACACACAAACAAGTACCCAAATTTGAATAACAGATAAGAAAAGATTCTAGAATTGCACAAGATAATGTCCATGAGTCATCTGTTGGCTACAAACTACTCAAATGATGTAAGTCTTATGTTTAAATCCAGTGAAATCCATTTTTCACTTGATATACGATTTAAATGTGATACAGCAGTTATCATGTGATGAAATATTTAGTTACAAGTCCTTTCTTAAAAGTGTCAGATGTCCTCATAATAGACACAGAGACAAAATTTATAATGTGCTCTGAGCTCACAGTGTAAGCTACAGATGTGTGTCGTGTTGAATCTGTAATGCACAAACAAATTAAGAAGACTTCATACGTAAGTGTCATTATACGTTGTTATTTTTAAAACAAAATGATATTGAAGACACATAGTTTGGCACTTGTGGATACTTCTGAAAACAAACACATAGACAACACATACAGCAACACAGGATAGCCATGCTATGGATCTATGAACAGAAGTAAACAAAGTTAACATACTGGTGCACAGGGCTATCAGCTAACACCCGGCACCCTTATTTTTAAAGAAAATGCTGTAGGCCTATTAAAAACAGTAACAGCATTTAATCCTGCTGACACTGAGAGCAACATTTTTGCAGTTTTAGTAAAAAAAAAAATGACGACATGGGGAATGGAGAGAAACTAATGAGATGAAGATTTTTCTCCAAACAGACAAATCAGATGATTCTCTGAAGAATTAAAGGTATGTTGTTGTACTTCTAAGAGCCACTAGGTGTCAGCCAGTTCGATCTGTCTTTGCATTGCTTTTACATTTTCCCAATGAACATGCAGGGAGTTAATTACACTAATAGATGTATTGTATTTGAAGATTTGTGTTGATGTCTTTGTCTCCTCCGACAGCACACAGGCCGTCTCCACTCACCACGGGTGTAAAGTTACACCTCTGTTCATGGAGATCCGCCAGCCTTTTCCACAGGTCTAAAAATAAATAAAAAACAACTACAGACATACGGAGACACTAATAAAATATCAAATTACTAAAACGTTACCTAAAACTACAATTAATTCAAAACACTAGTCAACACTCTAATCTGATATTAAAATAACATCAGCAAATCAAAGATTATTTTCAGTCATAACCAGATAGTAAACCTTATAAACAATGTGTGAATGTACCATGTGGATAATAAATAACTGTTCTTCACTTTTAAACTACTGTTGTCTCTTCTAAAGCTCTATAAAACTCAGTAAATCCAAGCTGTTGATAAAATGGGGGTTTGGGGTTTGTCATTTTCATCTGTTCAGATCATTCAAATTCAAATAATGCACGGAATGGAATGGAATTCAAAGGTTTGTGTAACTGACATTTTTATTCTACATGTGTTTCACTTTTAAACATTGTTTTAGATTTCAAATTTGAATAATGAATGTAGAGTAATTAAAACGTTTGTGAAGGCTTTTTGTCTTCTCTTTTATTTAGCTAGTGATATCTTTTTGTACAGCTTGATCAAATTCAAGACTAAATGGAGGGAAAATGGTATTTAAAACAAAAAATATATATTTAAAAACATTCAAATGTTAAATAATGGATGCAACAGAAAAGAGTTTCAAAGCAACCAGATTTCAATAATGTTTGTGTGGAAACAATGTAATGGAATTAAAAGGTTTGTGAAGTCAAGGAAGGAAATTTGGTCATCCCTTTTTTTTCTGTTTATATTCAAATTTCAAATGTTAAAATAATTCATATTGTCATTCTCTGTTTGCAGCACTCACTCTTGTTGGTGCTCCTTTCTTATACACACATTATATATATACACACACACACATTATATATATACAAACAAAATATTGAAGAAACAGCAGTTAATTAGGGGATTATTAAACAATAAACAATAATAAGAGCACATTTAAAGGTTTCTCTCAGTACATATACCGTACCTTCCCAAGTGAAAGCAGGTGCTGTACATTTGTGCTGTTCTCTGATGTTTTGTGTAGGTGTCCTTCTTTATTTCTTAACTCTGTATTCATGTTTTACTTTTATATATGGGCCAGTTCATTCACAGTTAACAAATTACCCAATATCACTGTTTGCAGATACTGTCGGTTGTGTCATTTCACATTTTACAGAAAAACAGAGCAGTTCTTGGGCTTCTTATGATTATGAAATACACATTAAGCTCTGAGAGAGATGTATTTGTTTCACTGATCTAACTGAGAGTATCGCATAGATAACAAATCAAATAACATCAGTTCTTCTTAAACATTAAGTTCACACAAACTGCATGTATAATTATGAAAGAATGCTAATAAATATTATAAATAATGATGTTATAAACTACATGTGATGAAAACATAAAAATAAAAGAGATTTAGCTATATTTAGAAGAACCGTATTGCTCAGAATCTAATTTAAGGCACAGAAACAGGTTTTCATCAGGACTTTCAGAAAACAACATAATACCAGTAACCCACAAAGCTGACGTGTACTTTTCAGAAAGCTGGTTCTTATTTAGTACAGTCACAGTGTTTCTGTTTGGGGTTACATTTAGGAGGAACATGCTATTGAAAAATACAACAGAATCAAACACAAACAGAAGTTTGACCGAAGTGAACCGCTGCTGTACACCAACGAGCATGCGAAAAGTCATTTTATTTATTCAAGTAACATTAAAATTATCATAAAATTAAGAAAAAATCATCATGCATCAACCCGATCTGTTTGCATCAAGACAGATGATGAGCATTAACCGTGTTTGCACAAATGTCTGTATGCTTGTTAATAGTGTCCAGCAGTAATAAGTTACCAAACACTCGTTTCAGGAAACGTTCTGTGCATGCAGCACATCAATCCTTGGTTGTACTTTCTTTGTTCTTGTTAACAGAGAAGACGCTTTGAACCCAAGGTCACTTACACAAGAGTTCTGAGTAATGTACACACGCTTGACAAGCCCACCCAAATGAGCTGTGTGCTCCAATATTATAATAATAACAACTTTTACTGTTCATAAAAAAAGCACTTTTTATGGCACACGATTCCTTGAAACAGTTTGTGTTCTTTCGGCCCATTCTGATTGTTGACTCAAGTGCTCTTTGAAATCTAAATTCTAGGAATGGAACTGATTGGCTGATGTATAAATTACATATCCTTTGGCCATCCATATTTTGCCCTCATGAAAAGCACGATGGTTCCAGTAAACGAGACCGGCATGCCCACATTCTGATTGGCTAGCTGAAGATGTGGGCGTGTTTACTAAATACTGCTGTATAGATAGTTGGAACAATCGTGATGAAGCAGGTTGATGTTCTCAAAGAAAACATATGTCAACAAAACATTTCATGTTACTACTCACAACACATGAATGGGAACACTAAACGAAAGTAGCAGATATTAGACAATGTGCTGGTACTGCTGGTTCAAATCACTGCTCTTCACATGAAAACAACGAGGCTGTTTTGCATTATTTCAGTATGAGAAAAATAAGAACGTTATGGAACTGATCTCAGCACAGTTTCATAACGTCCATTATCTCACTGTTACGTTTTACGTGTTGTCATAATGAGCAATATCATCTTTGATGTACAGTTTCAATTCAGTTTAGTTTCAATATATATATATATATATATATATATATATATATATATATATATATATATATATATATATATATATAATGCAGTGCAAACAGGTTTTATAGAGGGAAATGTAAGTGATTTAAAAAACTCCCTTCAGTGTTTCTATTTTCTTTTCTTTTTTTTCTTTTTTTTTGAGGAGGAAGAAACTATTGTTAACATATTAACATTAAGCATGTATAACGCTGGGCAAAATGAAATTAAATACATGTAGTCATGTTTTTATTTTTATTTTTATATGTTAATAATTATTCTTAGGCAGTGACTTTAAAAGGCAGATTGAGACTTTTTGGTCGGGGAAGTCTAAACATCGGAGAAGTTTTCCTAAGGTGTTTCTGCCACGTAGAGTTTAAGAAGAAAACGTAATATCTCAGATTGTACGCAGGTTCACCAGGATACCAAAGTCTACCCAGATTTACCTATCTACAAATGACTACAGCCCCATTGACTCCCTCTGCCAATGCATTGATGAAATTAATAGTTGGATGTGCCAGAACTTTCTTCAGTTAAACAAGGAAAAAACTGAAGTCATTGCATTTGGAAACAAAGATGAAGTGTTCAAGGTGAATGCATACTTTGACTCTAGGGGTCAAACAACTAAAAATCAAGTCAGGAATCTTGGTGTGATTCTGGAGACAGACCTTAGTTTCAGTAGTCATGTCAAAGCAGTAACTAAATCAGCATACTATCATTTAAAAAACATTGCAATAATTAGATGTTTTGTTTCCAGCCAAGACTTGGAGAAACTTGTTCATGCCTTTATCACCAGCAGGGTGGACTATTGTAATGGGCTCCTCACTGGCCTTCCCAAAAAGACCATTAGACAGCTGCAGCTCATCCAGAACACTGCTGCCAGGATTCTGACCAGAACCAGAAAATCTGAGCAGATCACACCAGTCCTCAGGTCCTTACACTGGCTTCCAGTTACATTTAGGATTGATTTTAAAGTACTTTTACTCGTATATAAGTCACTAAATGACCTAGGACTGAAATATATTGCAGATATGTTCACTGAATATAAACCTAACAGAGCACTCAGATCATTAGGATCAAGTCAGTTAGAAATACCAAGGGTTCACACAAAACAAGGGGAGTCCTCCTTTAGTTACTATGCTGCCCGCAGTTGGAATCAGCTTCCAGAAGAGATCAGATGTGCTAAAACACTA
This sequence comes from Carassius auratus, assembly GCF_003368295.1. Taxonomy (NCBI): domain Eukaryota; kingdom Metazoa; phylum Chordata; class Actinopteri; order Cypriniformes; family Cyprinidae; genus Carassius; species Carassius auratus. Next base: position 1,874,617 of record NC_039249.1, read on the forward strand.
GTCACATTTAAATCTAGACTTAAAACCCATCTGTATAGCTGTGCATTTATTGAATGAGCACTGTGCAATGTCCAAACCAATTTCACTGTATTTTAAGTAAAATCATTTTCTATTTCTTACCGTTTTTAAATTCATTTTAAATAAGTCCATTTTAAATAATTTCCAAAGTTTTAAAATTGCTTGTTTTTATTTTTGTTTTATTATTTCTTCATGACTATTTTATTTTATTTTATGTTAAGCACTTTTAAATTACTATTGTGTAAGAAATGTGCTATATAAATAAACTTGCCTTGCCTTACCATCAGAAGTCTTAATATAAACTCAGACATTTCTTATCAAGTGATAAGAATAAGTATGCTCTTCACATTCATTATATAGCTCTAAACTCTTCAACCAGGGGTCCACAGCGTTACTGCAGGGGGTCAGCCAACATAAAAACAAAACTAAAAAAGTCAAAACATTGGTAAAAACAAACAAACAAACAAAACATCAAAATCAATTATAAATATAAGCACCCTGAAACTAAATCAAGAACCCCCCCAAATGATAATATAATATAATATTATCTGTAAAACAGTTTTAGCAAATGTTCCGCTGTTATTTCAAGACTCTGCTCCGGTGAACATGAAATGTATCTTTTTACAGCGTGTTTCTGCAGCGGTGAGAAATGTATCCACTCACTCACATTTGTGTTGATCTCTAGAACGCAATGACCAATCAGATGAGTTTAAGTTAGCATTGAGTCACCACTCGAAACTCCAGAGGGTTTCATGCTTCCAAGAGTGCAGATGGCCAGTTACATGCTGCAAAGTTGTGGAAATGACATCCGCCAATAAATGCATGATTCACTCCCGAAACTGTAATTGACAGTGATACTAGCACGGGACAAAAATATGGCATGTCAACACAGATGTGCAATATGTCAATACAGACTTCTTTTTTTACAATTACTTTCCAGTTATGTATATATATATATATATATATATGTTAGGAAAAAAAAGACTTATTCTAAACAATTTTAAATGTCTCACTGTACATTGCTGTTCTTGTACATGGAACCGGTGCTTATGTATTACATTTTAACTTCACTAGAGAACCCTCAGTTTAAGTGACTTGATTTGATTCTGAACTTGAATGAATCTAAAAATAAATTGTGAAGTTTTTGTAAACTTGAAGCTCAAGTTCAAGTATATGTTTCATTTGTCCACTTACAGTAAGGTTAAAATGTGAATTTTCTTAATCATAACATGGTTAGTTTCTATTAATATCAAAGTTTATATGCTTAATATGTCACTCTGTTTGACACATTTTGCATTGGGGGTCCCTGCTCCATGTCCTTGTCCTGAAAAACTTTTCAGACCCCTGTCTTACCGGATGACAATCATCGAATGATTTGAGACATCTTGATGTCATTTCAGTCAAAGTTGGTGATATATGGAAGGAGCAAGTGTCTTATTTGAATGGAATTTTTGTCTAGGAGAATACATTAAAAACTAACTTATTCATGTCTTTTCTTTTGGACACACTTCTCTGATACAGCCAGATAAACTTTAAGCTTGCTTAAGGCTTATCCAGCTATCCAAATCAGTCATGTACGGTCATGCAAGTTTTTTTTTAGACTAGTGATAATAATTTGTAACAATGTAGTTTGTGATGCTCACTTTGAATGAAAGATATCCCAAATTAACATGTCTGAACTGTTGGAAAACAAACTCTATATTTGACAGATGTGACATGTTGAGAAACCAGTCTGTTGATGTTTCTGAAGAAGACTTCAAGCGGACACAATACAAAGAACTGCCAGTCATGGTTTTGGAGCAATTTTGTTTGTGTATGTCTAATAATGGGTGTGTGTAAGTAGGCTCAGTTAAGGTATAAAAGAAAACGCAACTCATTTTCTGACAGAAGAAGGTCTGTTCATCTACACTCCGTAGATGTGTCGGATCCGTGGATTCGTTGGATCAATCTGTGTCCTCCACTGAAACTGAAACAGGAAAGGTCGATTTCTTGTAGTTTAAAGTCCTAGAAAGTCCACAATGTCCAACTTTATTGAACGCATTAGGAACCGAATCCCGGGTCTGCGCCGTCCGGAAAACAATGGCCCACCTCAAGGAGTCGTTACCGTGGATATGGGGGAGATTGATTATGGGAAGGAGAAGGATATGAAAAAAGTGTCATTCTTCAATCCACTCGATCCCGTGCCAAAATATGACTTCTATGCCAAAGATACTTGGGCTGGACGTATAAAAAAAACCAGACCATCACTGGATGTTCTGCGCAAACCAGTAAGTAAACTCCACAAGTGGTCATTTGAAAGAAGTTGCATGTCTAAGTAAGCTTCTTAACACAAGTGTTTAATACGCACAAAGATTGCATTTATATGGTTTTGATTTTGTCGTTGATTCTCTGGATGTTGCTGTCAACAGCCGGAGCCTGATGATCTTCCTCCACCACCAGAGGAAGATGGACGGCCCAAAGTCAAGCTTGTTCGCTTTGGATGGGTTCTGGGAGTCATGGTGAGAAATCAACAATCATTTATGTGACTTATTAACATTTCTAGTTGTTTCTCCAATATGTTAAATGGTGAGCTACAGTAATGCTACAGTAAAGTCTGCGATAAGATTTCCAAGAAAACTGCCAGATGTCTTTCTCAGTGAACAAACATTACAGACTTATTGAGTGGGAATGTCATGTACATGTATATTTCCCACAAAATTGTCATTATCATAATACATTTTTAGTTTTTTCTTAAAAATCAATCTCGTTTTTGGGCCGTACAATAGAATACAGTAAAATACCATATCACTTAGTCACTTTGGATAAAAGCGTCTGCTAAATGACTGAATGTAAATACAATATCATTCTTTGTTTTACATAGTCATCAGTACAGTAAAAAATACTGCAAAAAAAGTGCTTAACAGGGATAGATTCAATTTAAGTTTATTTGTATTGTGCTTTTTACGATACAAATCATTGCAAAGCCACTTTACAGAAATAACGTTTCTACAGTATTTAGTGGTAGCGTATCAGTGGTTACTGTCACTTTATGTACATACGGCAGAAATGTACTGAAAAATCAATTAAAGATGTAGTCAAACAGAGGATGAAAACTATTAACAGCATTTATTTTATGTTGCAATCGAAGTTATAGCAAAATTTGGTAGTGTTGTGTATTGTTCCAGGGTTAGCATCATCTGAGGTCCTCTGAGGGATTTTAATCATCTCTTGCGTAGCTAATTAGGATACATGTTTCAGTTGTGGCATGAAATCATTCTTAGTTAGCCATTATTATACATATCAGTATACCTTCCAAATATGTGTCTCTGCATTAATTGTAATTTATTACAATCATATTTAATGAAAAGCATTATATGATATAATCAAAGATTGTACCTAAAATTTATTTTATTATTATTATTATTATTATTAACCGAAAAAAATTTGCTTGGAATGGAATGCCTTTTTCCTCTATTTTAAATGTGCAGTGAAATACGAACTTGGCTTGTTCTTTAAGGAATATTAAGGAAATACGTCCATGCACCACTCATGCTTTTGCTATGACTGGGTTTCAGATTCGCGCTATGTTGAACATCTGGGGAGTCATTATGTACCTGAGACTGCCGTGGATCACGTCTCAAGCCGGACTCAGTGAGTCAGTCCTCCAGCTGGTTTAATTCAGTTCAAGACACTTCATTAAATCAACTAACAGTGAAATATTTCCACCTTCTGAGAATTAAAAGTATCAAGGCCTAATCTAAAGAAATCTGACATGCCATTCTTTCATTTCTACTTGCAGTTCTGACCTACGTCATCATCTTCATGTCCATCGTCGTTACAACAATCACAGCAACGTCTGTGTCAGCTATCTCCACCAATGGGAAGATCTACTCTGGTGAGTTTAACTAATTATTCACCTTAAAAACTGCAACAAATTTTAAGTAAATAAGACATTTAGCTTCATGTTGGTAATTTTTCTTAAACACATTTAGTGAAGTGTATCATTTCAACAAGCAAAGCCAATTTGTTAAGTTAAACCAGCACTGGGAGGTTCATCTGTGATCTTTCCTCCAGGTGGCACGTACTTCATGATCTCTCGGAGTCTGGGTCCGGAGCTCGGAGCACCCATCGGTTTGCTCTTTGCGTTCGCCAACGCTATCGCCTGTGCGCTCCACACCGTGGGGTTTGCAGAGACCGTCAGAGATCTTCTCAAAGTGAGACATGAACACATTGTTGGGCTTGTGGGAAATTCAGAAAGCAAAACACACACACAACAACACTACACTTTTAAAACACGAAATCCAATAAAATAGTTACATCATTTGACAGCATGATGATGGAGATTAAGAGTGACTCCTCATTCTTTATAAATTTGATTTGGTTGCTTGAACAAGTATATACAAAGATCAGGTGTGTTCTCAGACTTTTTAATGCAAAGTTTCTAAGAAGAACACAAAAGTACTGAAATACAATTTACATGTCCCTTCAGGGGCGCCAATATTTTTGGTCATTTTTCCCAAAAAGCAAAGACCAAAGTTAAAGGGGTTAAGAACTGCCTTTGTTTTTGTTTGTTCTGTTCTTGCGTGGTCTATTTATAATGTCATCAAGGTTTTTACATAAAGAAAAACATAATAATTTAGATGTAATAGGCTATTTTCTGTCCTGTTTTAACCCCCCCGCCCTCATCAGAACGCTCTGCTTGAATAAGCGTGGATGATTGTAGACACAGAAGAAAACGACCACTGCTATGATTGGCTAATATTATGTCTAAGAGCATACATTCAACAAAGATGGAAACTGCTGTGATTTAGATTGAAAATTCTTAAGATTTATCAAGCAAAATATAAAACATAGACCTGCTTTCGTCCCTCTCTTTAATTACACTACATGAGCAAATTTGGGGGCGGGGCTAAACAGGCAGTGATGTAGACAGGCATTGATCTTCTGTGGAGGCGGAGCTTATCAACACTATTACATCATAGATCAGAACATTCATTTGATCAGAATGCCTTCAGTATAAGCTGTTTTTGACCAATGAGAAACTGTTGAGCTCTGAAACTTACCAGATGTTTTATAAGACAATGACCTCTTATATGTCAAAAGATCAAGGGAATTTTGGTTTCTCAGTTCATGATCCATTTAAATGTGGAAAAATAAATAAAAGTAAATTATAGTAACTACAGTTGAGCTCCAAGTGAACTGACGACAAAATCTTCTCAGGACTTTAAATCTCAGATGGTGGACGATGTCAATGATGTGAGGATCATTGGGGCAGTTACTGTCGTTGTTCTCCTCTGCATTACATTTGCTGGAATGGCTTGGGAGGCGAAGGTATGTTCCTCTTTTCCTGCTTTCGCAAATTTCCCAATATTGCTTCTTTTAACACAACTGTTTGCTTGGTTTTCACTCCACCACAGGCTCAGATCCTGTTCTTCATCGCCATCATGCTGTCCTTAATTAATTATTTTGTGGGTACAGTCATTCCTACCAACACAGAAAAGGAGTCTGTGGGATTTTTCGGATACCGTGGTGAGTACACGGGATCCTGATCTAATAAGACTATGAGTGCACATATTTGAGTGATTCTATAATTGGTGAAACATTTAGCATTGCAGAAGGTTAGGATTTTTTATTATTATTATTATTATTACTGAAAACATATTTTAATTTTAACAATTCAATGCTTGCCAAACACAAGTTACTTCCTTTTTTTTTTCTATTTATGAAAAAAGAAAAAAGCAGATGGCTTTATGGTATTGTTTGTCAACTCTGTTACAGACAAATTGGCCAATGTGTAGAAAAAACAATAAATCATAACAGGAAAAATTATTCTTGTTTTATTAGACAATCATTCCATCACTTGAAACTGAGATAATATTTCACCTATGCGTACCTTGAAAATTAAATAAAAATACCCATGTCTGCACATAACTGTCTATAAACAATATCCAGTTTAAAAAAAAGAAACATTATTAAAATATTATAAGGGTGGAAATTAAATCAGTAATGCTTATTCAATTTTAAACAGCTATTTGTTTGTGTTTGTGTGAAAATATTTCATAAACAGAGCTTACTCTTTAAGTAAAAGAGTTGTAAAGTAACAGAATTGTCCAATGGACTCTCAGTTCTGTTACTGCAATGTCAGCCTGGTTACTCTAGCTTGGTAACAGAGTTTGACGGTAACAGAATTGACAATTTTCTTATTTTTTTTTTGCCAAAAACTCCACTTGCTAGCATAAATGCTAAGAGCACATGGCACTACTGAAATTATGATTACAACAGGTTTAAATAACACAAAGTGTGTTCAATGAAAAAAAAAATGTTTTCCTTTTAAAACTGTGGTAATATATAATGTTACATTAATGGTAAATTACTCTTTAGGGCTTTTATAAATAAAATGAATTAAGTATTTCCAAAAGAAAAGTACAATACATTATTTTGATTATAGAGTTATACATGATGGAAAAAATGCACTGTCTAATTCAGACAACAAGAAATCATGATTTTTCAGCTATTTAAGACACTTTTTGCACCCCCCCCCCCACCTTGTAATTCATAACAATGAGTAACACAGTATTAAAATAATGAGAAATATAACCATATAAAAAAAAAAAACAACAACAACAACTTCGGACACTAAATGTACCTGCAGCGATATAATCACTCATATGTGATCTGATTTAGATATAGATTAGAAACAGTAATGAGGGCTTGGGGAAGGAGCAGCAAAACCCACAGTTTTCTTCTTCCAGGTGACATTTTCGTGGAGAATCTGCTGCCTTCTTACCGAGGCCCAAATGGATATTTCTTCAGGTTGTTCGCCATCTTCTTTCCAGCCGCCACAGGAATTCTGTCTGGAGTCAACATCTGTGGAGATCTCAAGGTTATTTTATTTTTTGCAGATGAAGCATTTAAAGAATGTAATTCAAAGCGACTTTAAAGCTCTAAGCGATGTGGGTATTTGCATGTTATTCCAGGATCCGACTGGTGGGATTCCTAAAGGGACCCTGCTGGCCATACTCTGGACCACCTTGAGCTATTTACTGATCTCAATCACATGTGGTGAGACTAGACATTCTGTTGTATTGTGTTGCATTAGAAACACTTATGAAATTAAAGAAAATATGTCTTGTTCGGCGAAAGGCTCCCCAAAGCAATTTCCTCTCTTCTCTCTCAGCTGCAACTGTTGTAAGAGATGCTTCTGGGAATGTGAACGATAGTTTAGCCCTGAACAATTTCACCACCCAGTGCAGTGGCCTGGGCTGTAAATTAGGCTGGAATTTTGACCGGTGTGAACAGAACCGCACATGTAGCCATGGACTGGCAAACAACTTGAGGGTGAGTTTATCGGCCCTGTTGATTAATCAATGAAACTCTCCTTGTGTTTCATCAGTTTCACTCAGGACATTGGAATGCATCGATAATTACTGCATTTTAACTTTGCGAGTAATATTTAATTGAAAGCCATATAACCACATCTCTTTAATTAAATAAACAATATGCATGCATTCACTCTTAATTTTATACCCAAACAATGTTATTTTAGTAAAACTTATATATTATAGCTTTTATTAATATTTTAAATTAGTTCTTGTCTGCCCATTTTTTTTTTATTGTAATAATTGTTACTTGATTTATATCTCAAAGCACAGACCAAAGTGAAAATAAGAATCTTTTACTGTGTGCTTTTTACGTAAATTTGGTGAACACTTATGACTGTGAAGCGATGTTGATGTATATGTGGATGGATATAAGGGATGATGATAGAAGAATGATTTCTGTTTTTCCTCCAGATTCTTACCACTGTTTCAGGATGGGGGATTTTGATCACCATTGGTGTCTTTGCTGCCACCTTGTCATCGGCGCTGGGTTTCCTGGTGTCTGCTCCCAAAATTTTCCAGGTAGGCATTTCAGAGTTTTATTTTTATTTTATTATTGTTCATCCAACATGCAGTGAAATATAACAGGTTATACAAATATAGAGTTTTTTTGTTACAGTGTTTGTGTAAGGATAACATCTACCCCTATATCGGCTTCTTCGGAAAAGGCTACGGGAAAAAACAACGAACCTCTACGAGGCTACTGTCTCATGTTTAGCATCGCTATGGCTTTCATCCTCATCGGTGAGTCCTGGATCTCCTCCAGATCAGAGGATCAGAAGTGTCTCTCTCTGAGGACACTTTAATGTTTGGTCTTATGTTGATGTTTTCAGGTGACCTGAACACAATTGCTCCTCTGATCTCCAACTTCTTCCTCTGCTCTTACGGCCTCATCAACTTCAGCACCTTCCATGCATCGATCACCCAATCACCCGGTGAGAACCTGATTATCAACATCATCCTCGTCACATTGTGCTAATGATAGATATCTAAAGATAGTGCAAGCATAATTATTAGGCAAATTTATATTCTGATCATAATTATGCACATCTGAATGTAAGGTGTTTATACAAAATGTGGTTTGGATTTGTTAAAAAGTGCTTCGAAAAACAATGATAAAATATCGACCTGCTTATGAATCCTAAATTATGCATGCACTGTAATTTGATTAGTAATAAATGGATGCGTATAAAGTTCTAAAAGTCTTCATTGAGGGTTTGACAATTGGGTATAAAATATGCTTTAGTCCATTTATGTCATGGCTTCCTCATACCTAATCTATGGGCACTCAAATAAACAAAGTAACTACAATTGAAAGGGTTACACTTTATTTTAAGCTGTCCCTGTAAGTGTAATTATACATTGAAGTACTCAGTAATAATAATTAACTACATGTACTGTACTTACTACATGGTTAGGGTTAGGATAAGGGTTTGGTTTAGGGTGATTGCATGTATAATTATGCATAATGTATTTGTTATTCTAATAGTAAGTTTCTGAAAGGCTCAAGTTTCTGAAAAGGGGACAAAAAATAGGCTTGCTATAATGTAATAGATGCAGCCTTATTATTGATTAATATAATGTATGATGTCCTAAGAAGGATAGGAAAGAAGACAGGAAGCAATCAGTTGTTGAGGGGGTGAATTAAAATAAGTAATAGCTGTTTTCTCTTGCAGGTTGGAGGCCGGAGTATCATTTATATTCTCCATGGACATCTCTGTTTGGGTCAATCTTGTCTTTTGTCCTCATGTTTCTGTTCACATGGTGGGCCGCTCTCGTCACTTTCTGTATCATGCTTTTCCTCCTTGGCTACGTTAGTTATACAAAACCTAGTGAGTGTCACGCTTTAGCAGTTCAGCAAAATTCAGCATTTTTAATGATCTATTTCAGTACCAAAATAAATAAACACCCTTGTCTGACACCCTTGTTTTCCATCTTGTCTGATCGCGTGTCCAGAGATAAACTGGGGGTCGTCTTATCAGGCAGGTTTCTACAACATGGCTTTGTCCTTCTCGATGGCTCTGACTGGTGTTGAAGACCACGTCAAAAACTTCAGGTAAAGATTATCAGCAAACTGACCTTTTCAGCTCACGATATACAGCAGCCGCTCACATATAAACACTTTCTCTTAGGCCTCAGTGTCTCGTTCTGACCGGTCCTCCTAACAATCGTCCCGCTCTCGTGGACTTTGTGGCTACTTTCACCAAAAACACCAGCCTGATGATCTGTGGGAACATTATCATGGTATATGACATTCATCTTATACAGATAAACGGACAGTTAATGCATCCTTGCTACATTAAATCATTTATTTCAAAACTTGAGATGGTGTTTTCTTGCTCTCTCTCTCTCAGGAGGATGAGAAGTCCAGTTTCCCGCAGCACAGCACTGATATGTTGGTGGACTGGCTCAATCAGAGGAAAGTTCGTTCTTTCTACACGTCCTTCAATGCTGACAGTCTGAAAGAGGGCGCGCATAATCTCATGCAGGTACCACCATCGCTAGCTTCAGATCTGCTAGCTTTCTTCTTGTCATCTTGTTCTTCTCACAGAGTCTTTGCTCTTCTTCTCAATGGTCTGTCTAGGCTTCAGGTCTCGGTAAACTGAGGCCCAACACTCTGGTTTTAGGATACAAGATGAACTGGCAGGAATGTAAACTGGAGAGCTTACAGGACTATGTCAACACCATCAGGTGAGCTGCTGTCTCCGTTCACATTTATCAGAATCAGAATCAGAAAGAGCTTTATTGCCAAGTGTTTTTACACACAAATTTGTCTTGGTGTAAGGAGCTTCAAGTGCAGAAGATACAGAGATACAAATAATTTAAGGAAATGAAAAGAAAGAAATTTAGCACTATTAATAAATAGAATAGACAATACATGAATGCAATACTAGTTATGTGGAAATACAAATATAAAGAAAATAGAATTATAAACATCGATGTGCAAATGTGCTATTTTACCGATAATCATTTTTTGAGTAGTTCGGTTTAATAGAAAAAATAAAGATGGCGCAGGATGATGGGTCTTAACATGACTGCAGTTCAACGACTTGGTAGAAACTGATTGGTTCATGTTGCATATGCAGCCAATAAGCTTCCTGCTTTACATTTAAATGGCTGGTTAACATCCACTTGCAGAGCTCTTTCAGAGTTTCTCTGAAACCCTCCACCTTCCCCAGCTCCACCTGTGTAGATCTGCTACGGGTTATTTTATAGCAGCATGTTTTAAATACTCACTGCACCGTATCTCCGCTAGCATTGGCAGTCACAAATTCATGTAGCAGCAATAATCTACAACGACTGAAATAACAAACATTAACAGCAGGGTAGCAGACCTATTCCACCAAGACCAAATACATCAAAACTGTCATTTCCATTAACATGCTAAAATATTCTGAGAGTTTGCATGATAGAAAATGATACTTATTAGATTAACACTTTTGAGAAGTTATGTATGCAAGTAGTCCTGAGATGTTGTATATTGTTCAGGTGAAATATGGAATGTTTTTTTTTGGTTGCACTCTTTTCTTTGTATTTTGATAAATGTTTTTCTTACAGCAATGCATTCGACTCCAGCTACGGCATTGCGATTCTGAGAATGATGGATGGATTGGATATAACAGATAATTTGCATAGTGCAGGTGTGTGCTTTATACAGTATGATGCCCAGAAAATTGATTGACATTAGAGTCATTAAACCAAGTCTTATATGGGTTTGTTTTTTTGTTGAAGTCGAATCATCTGCAATTGACAATCCGGCATTCGACGCAGAGGAAGCCCAATACGAAAAGGATGAGAGCGACCGGAATTCAGGTGAATCATGCATCTGATGTCTTATTTATTGTGCACTTTTACTTCTTTGACACTGTTAGTGAAGTGATGTGACAATGTTAGTGATTTTTGGGATACCAAATTAAAAACCCTGAATGGATACGCCAACAGAAAAAAGCTTTATTAGTTACCCTCAAAACGGTAATGCAATTTTCTAAAGAAGTTGGAAGAATAAAAATCATTTAAATATTTAATCAGGCAGAATTAATTTATTATAATCAGCAAAGCTGCACATGGAATGTGAACTGTACATAGAATTATTTTTCCAATCAAGCTTCATTTGGTTCGATTTGACCATGGACCTCAAAAACTCCTTTTTTGAAACTTTTCCTTTTTCATTCCCCATCCAGATATTTCTGATGATGGCTCGGACGAGCAGGTCAGATCGGTGTTTCAGACGAAACAAGGCAGGAAGAGCATCGACATCTACTGGATCTCTGATGATGGGGGTGAGAATTATATTTAAACTCCTTGCACCCATTGGTTCTTAATGGTCTGGGCTGGGACTGGTTTTGATATCTCTAAAAATGTCTCACCGTGAAGCATCATTGCTCTCTTTCAGGTCTGACTCTTTTAGTGCCTTATTTGTTGACCAGAAGAAACCGCTGGAAAAAGACCAAACTCAGAGTGTTTATCTTAGGAGACCCCGAGAGCGTAAAGGAAGACCGTAAAGAGTGAGTTGATCATCGTCATCATCATTTTTGTAACTATTTTGTTGTTTTGATCTGCAGACAAGTCAGCGTGTTTCTCATTTCAGCATGAAGATGCTGCTTAAGAGATTCCGGCTAGAGATCGAGGACGTCGTCATAATAACAGATGTGGATAAACCTCCTCTAGCAAAAAAGTAAGAAATGGGCACAAACATGCTCATGAACATGAATAAAAAAAATAAATAAAAAAACATACATGTTGTTGTGCTGCGTTCAAGTCCTCCTGGGAAGTTCGTACTTACAAGTTGAAAAGTTATAATTACAATGTTGAGTGCGTTCAAGTTTAGTCGTAAGAAGATGGCAGTGTACTTTCTTCAAATTAATTACAATAAAAAACAAAAGGGTTTGTTAACTCTGCTTATAGAAAATGAAAAGCAAATAATTTGCATCAGGTGTTTTTTTTTTTTGCATTTTTAATTGTTTAAAATTATTTATGAAGCCACTTTAATCTGTATCGCCTAAAAAATTTAGCAATTATTATACTGCAATCCTGTCTATCAATTTTAACTAAAAAACAATTATTGTCAACAACAGACGTTGCATCCATCGATTCATTGATTCTGTCATGTTCCTCATTGACACGCCCCAAACTCGGAAACTCTGAGCATAAAGAAAATTCAGAGTTTCCCACTCGTAGTTATGACTTTGTGTGCGTTTAACTCGTAAATATGATGCATCCGATATGACTTGAACGTACCGTTAGTAACTGTAGTGCTTTTCTTCCTCTCTGTTCCTGTAGTTTGCAGCGGTACGAGGAATCCATCGCCCCCTTCAGGCTGAGTGAAGAACAGGCCATAGGAGACGTACAGGAGCTCAAGAGACTGAGTCCATGGAAAGTGTCTGACAAAGACCTGGAGGCCATAAAACCAAAGGTGTGTGTGTGTTTGCAAGGATGGGGGGTTTTGAACAAATGCAATGCATCAGTTAAACAGAATGACCCTGTATTCATGCTCAGATCGAGAGGACGCTGCGACTAAACGAGATCATCAAGAAGAACTCTGTCAACGCGGCTCTGGTTGCAATGTGAGTACTTAGACTAGCTGACTTGAAAGTGTTTCAAAGTGAGTTCAATTGAGTGACATCACAAAAACTGATCATCATTTTCAACATGTTCAGGCCTTTGAGAGCATGCTTAACCAATACGAGTACTTTGGTAACCCAGAGAGATGGATGGCCATCTTTACTAACCAATTAGCACCCGATACTAGTTCTAAACAAAATAAGTTAGGAAATGAATAAAATAAAATCAGACAAACAGCAAAGACAAAAGAAAACATACAAGAATGCTTGAGCATTTAAACAGAAGCCTTTAGATAAAAGGGCCTCGAGGTTAATAAAAAATTCAGTCAAGTGTGTCCAAACATTTGGATGGTAGATAATGTGTGTGTGTGTGTGTGTGTGCTTCAGTTCTCTTCCAGTCCCTGATGTCACCTGTCCTAGTTCTCTCTATATGGCCTGGCTGGACGCTCTGAGCTACGGTATCCACTGTCCTGCCCTGCTCATACGAGGAAACCAGGAGAACTGCATGACCTTCTATTGCCAGTAAATCACTCGCATTAATGTGCCTGATCATCCTTAAACATATTTATTACTGCATATTACTTGCAATTTAAGGATGCTGAACCTTGTTGTACTGAAATAAGCTGCTTAATCCTCTCGAGCATTGACTGTATTACTACGAATGCATATTTATCTCACATGCTTGTATCTTTGAGGATGATACAGGTCAAACAGATTCGGTAGAAAATATAGAATAGAGATACAGTAGAAACGCAGTAGAGTAAGGCTGATGGAGGGAAGTGGTTTTTCTGCTCTCAGGATCAGGGTAGAACTTTCATGCAGTTTGAGTCAACAAATGTGTTATATTATGTGTAATATTATTACGTTATTATTATGAATCGCAAGTATGCTTTCTATCTGCTTATGAATGTGAAAAATAAAAATTAGCATCATATCTCTAAAGACTTAATATATGAATTTTGCTTCTCAGTGGCCTCAAAAGTGTTTAGGGTTAAGGAAAGGACATGTGGAGATGTATGGTGTCCCATACCTTGAAACTGTGCTCTGCATTTAAGCCATCCAAGTGCTCACAAATAAAAGTGAGTAGTGAAAAAACACAACCAGGGCAGTGGACAGCCAATACTGCAGGGTCCGAAAAAAGGAAAGGTTTCATGTGATTTTTAGCAAATGGTGGTGGTTCACCGTCCATCATTGGAACCAGGACCAGATATTTGCACATAGGTATTCTAGCCCTGTGACCTATGGTCACACTCCTAAGGGCCACAATTACAATAATAAGAAATAAATTGCTTTTTATTCTATGGGTTACCTACAATAACCAAAGAACAAAAACCAAAAAGACATTCAGCAAGCAATTAACAAATATTAGGGTGGCAAACTATTGTCATGTTTTTCCAATGAAATGAAGTTTTAACTAATCACTTTTCTCTCCCAATATCTCATACACAAATGCACACACATACAGTAGAGACTCACAGACTTCAAATGAGATTTGGAGGTGGTACAGAGGTGGTAACATTGCTATTTTTTAAGTTGATAAACTTGCATATTTGCTACTAATGGCTTTAGAGAACACTGTAATGAATTTCATAAACATTAATGTTCAATGCTTTTCACTTCTGCACAAAAATCCCCTCCTAAATGTTATTTTTAGTATAAAAATAAAATATTAAAAATGAATGCATGGCTTATGTGATCAAAAATTCAAAAGAAAGTTTCAGGACCCCCTCAGCTGTGTCATCTCATTTAAGAAGAGAGGTGTGAAAGTTATTTAGTTTGATATCCAGTATTTATTTTGGGTGTTTGGAAATTAATCCATCTCAAAAACACATAAAAAGTCCAACATAGATCTTCAGGAGAGAACAATAAATCCCAGAAGAGTGTATCTCTTTTCCTCCAAAACAACTAAACAGAAATATCTTTATCTTATCTTTTGTTTTTATCCTCCAAACCTTCTCTCAATAGTCAGACTCATTCCATCTCCATACACACAGTTCTTTCTCTTTAACTGAAGGGGCTGGAGTGGCTCTCAGTAACCAGTATCACCTGTTTGCACTAATGAACTCAACCCTCCTCAATCAGCTCATTAGATTGTTTTGTATATTAATTGTTTGCAAAAGTAATAACACAAATTGTAAAACATAACAAACTACTGATTTAGCAATACAGTAATGAATGCATAATATTTAACACATAATATGTGTATGTCAGCGTGTCTCAATTTTGACCTCTTGTCCTTCAAATACAGTTGAACCCTGGTCTGAATATGCTGTATGTCTGACATGACAGTGTGTTCAAAACTTTCAAAGCCTTAGTGTTTCCTGCTTCTCAGATCTGACAAATGCACTCCAGTAATTTCACGTCTCCTCTTTTGGAAGAGATCTCAACAATGTTTGGACAATTATTGACTCATATATCAAATGTGATGGACAATTATTGACCCATTTAGGGTTGTATCTCCCCTACTATAGAATTTCAGGAGAAACATCTGAGGCAAAGTTGATGATCTGTGAAAGAGTAGTGCCTGAGCTGAAGTCTTTCCATGGTCATTGTCAGTTGATGTATTAAAAAATATCTCATTTATGTATTTTTCTTTCCTGTATGCTTTACGGTGTGTGAGCAGGTTTGATATGTTGCATGCTGCTCTGATAACAGCTGGAAAAACTTTAAACTTGCTTCAAGGCATGGAAAATCCCAGATTTATCACAAGTTTCCAGACCTATACAACCAACATGTGTTCATGAAAAACAACCAGAGCTTCCTTTCCCAAAAGCATAGTAAGCTTAACCTTACCAAAAATAGTATACTTCAAGTTTATTTTATTAAGTACACTTTATGCAGCAAGTATACAAATATTAGTGTTCTAGTATTATACTTGTAAGTGTATTGTTTCAATACTCCTTGGGACTAACATGGCCCACTTTCTAGTATATAAAAGTATACTATTAAGTATAACAGTTGCAAACTTTGAGAACACAACTAGTTCACCTCTATGTTTGTAGTTTGTGCTGCAATTATACTAAAAGTGAACTTGAACTAGATATACTGACAGTTTACTAATTAAATACTTTGTACACTTTGAAGTGTAGTCTCTGTAAACTACTAGTTTAGTAGTTTTATACTGCACGTATTCTCATAAGTTTTCTTTAAGTGAACTTTACATCATACTTTATGTATACTGCTATGTCTCTATTTACGTTTTCATTTGTATATATTTTGTTGTATGAATATCTGAACATACAAAACATGCAAAGAAAGAAAACAGCATCATGGATCATGGAGTTTCATAAAAATAAAGAAATAACATTTAGAACAAAAAGCTGAACAAAGACTATGAATTTGAACCATGATAATCAAAATGTAGTTGGAGTTGATCAACACCCCAAAGCTTGACCTCTTCATCGGTACACATTTTATTCCATAACGTTGCAGTTTTGATGCTGTTTAATTTTAGATGATCGTGTTAGATTACGTGTTAGTATCATAGCATGTATAAAAACATGGACGTTGTGTCCGTGACATCACCCATAGATTTTTCAAAGAGTGTTTATGAAGCCAAATGTAGGCAGAGAAGCTGCCGCCATCTTTGCTGGGCGTCAAATAATCGAAAATGGGCAAAAAGGTGGGAGCTTTTTGCTGAGACCACGCCCAATGAGCTCGACGGAGGTGACGGCAGCAACAAT
This sequence comes from Carassius auratus, assembly GCF_003368295.1. Taxonomy (NCBI): domain Eukaryota; kingdom Metazoa; phylum Chordata; class Actinopteri; order Cypriniformes; family Cyprinidae; genus Carassius; species Carassius auratus. The sequence goes on from NC_039249.1 coordinate 1,891,237, forward strand.
ACACCTGTCACTCAAGTGGCCACGCCCTTAATTATTCAAAACTTGAAGGCTTAATATAATTTAAATGGATTAGAGTTACATAAAAACAAAAGAAAAACACTTCCCTCACAGTCATGAATGGCAAAATTAGCTACATAGAGCAAAATCTTTTTTTGAACCAAGCTGTAAACATTTTTTTTTTTTTGCTGTAAAGTTGGCCATTTTAACATGGGGAGTCTATGGGACTGACTCCCTTTTGCAACCAGCCTTTTGACGAATTACAGTTTAAGTCACTTCCATATGGGCTTCATGAGAGAGAGAGAGAGTTTGCCTCTTGGTTACTATCTGTTGTTTCTTTTGCATCTTCACTTGTGTTTTTTTGGAAATTCTGTACAGAAGATGTGTACTAGCACCCTCTACTGCATAACAATGAGAACACAGATTCTAGGAGCACAAGTATAGTTCAAATATATTTAGACTTTTTGTTAGTATAAGTCATGTATACTTAAATGTCATTTTAAGTATATTTCTGAGGAGGACATAAAGCCCATTTCCTAGTAGATGAAAAGTAAACTAAAAGCATACTTTTCTATTTTTAGTCTACAAGAAGTATACTAATAGCACACTTGAATAAACTTATTTTTTTTCGTAAGAGTAAGTACACTGTAGAACTATTGAAACCAATGGAGCTTCAATCAACTTAGGCTTACATTATTTATTTGGAAAAGCAGCCCAGATCTCAGAGCCTCAGAGTCTGTCCACTCATCGTCAACATGATCTGTAATAATGTCAGTAATAATGGTGGCTTTGGGCAAATGAGATCTGTTCTTCAGATCTCCAAACTCCAGTATTTGTTTTTCTTTGCTTTCTTGTAATGTTGACTAGTTTGATATTAATCTCTTTCTCTCTTTTTTGTACATGACTAAGAGCTTTAGCTTTTGGCAGACTAAGTCTCTGTTTGACAGATCTATGTGAAACCAGTTTAATGATGTTTCCAAACAAGATTTCAAAGATAGCATGAGAACACCTTACAAATAACCTCCAATCATGGTTCTGCAACAATGTCTGTGTCTGTATAATGATGTATTTGTGGGTGTATGTGAGCATGCTCACATAAGGTATAAAAGAAAATGCATCTCATTTCCTGATAGCAGAGGAAGGCCAGGTCAAGTCCACACAGCTCGCTGGAATATGCTGTGATTGTCCGATGTGTTTTCTGTGGATCTGAGGGATTAAAACACTAAGGGAAAGAAATTCACAGGCAAAAGTCCCCCAGAATCCACCATGGCCAGATATGTTGCTCGGATCAGAAACTTCATCCCAGGAGCTCGGCATGCGGACAGCAACATCTCGTCTCAAGGAGTTACAGTGGATATGGCGGAGGTTGATTACGGGAAGGACAAGATAAAAATGTCATTCTACAATCCGCTGGACCCTGTGCCAAAACATGACTTTTATGCCAAAGACACTTGGTCGGGACGTATAAAGAACACCAGACCGTCACTGGATGTTCTGCGCAAACCAGTAAGTAAAACTTCAGACGTGGTCATTTGTTAAGTTTGTGAGTCTAATTAATATTGTACGCGTTGATTATTGATTGTTGATTCTCTGGATGTTGCTGTCAACAGCCGGACCCTGATGATCTTCCTCCACCACCAGAGGAAGATGGACGGCCCAAAGTCAAGCTTGTTCGCTTTGGATGGGTTCTGGGAGTCATGGTGAGAAAGAAGCATTGATAAATTTTTATTTGATGTTATCCACATTTAATTTACTTAAGAATACTTCATAATAAAAATCTGTATATATTTGATTGAATTATTTAATCAGAGTTTAGTTTGGTGTTTTCATTTCAGATCCGTTGTATGTTGAACATCTGGGGGGTGATTATGTACCTGAGACTGCCGTGGATCACATCTCAAGCTGGAATCAGTGAGTCAGTCCTCCAGCTGTTTTTTTTTTTTTTTTAATTCAGCTCAAATCTGTTCATTCTCAAACAACGTTTCTCAGCCAATTTTCTTTAGGCCATATCTACATCTACATCTACATATCTATCTTAAATTCTGCATGTTTGCTTGCAGTTCTGACCTACGTCATTATCTTCATGTCTATCACCATCACTACAATCACAGCGACCTCAGTGTCTGCGATCTCTACCAACGGGAAGGTTTACTCTGGTGAGAGAAATTAATCATTCACCACAAAAACATGTTTTATTGGATTTCATGTTGGGATGACAAAAAAAGTTATAACAAAAAATCTCTTTCCTCCAGGTGGCACGTACTTCATGATCTCTCGGAGTCTGGGCCCGGAGCTCGGAGCACCCATCGGTTTGCTCTTTGCGTTCGCCAACGCTCTCGCCTGTTCGCTCAACACAGTGGGGTTCGCCGAGACCGTCAGAGATGTGCTTAAAGTGAGACACGCTCACAAATAAATGTATTTATTGTAAGGTTGTGGGAATTTCAGAGAGCTGCTCGAAGGGGGCTCTAATGGTTGTATTTGTCTGTTTTAGAAAGAACAGTTGTTTATATCTCACTCACAATCGTTTTCTCTATTTTCAGGACAATAGCGCTCAGATGGTGGACGATGTCAATGATGTGAGGATCATTGGGACGATTACTGTCATCATCCTCCTCTGTATCACATTTGCTGGCATGGCTTGGGAGGCAAAGGTAATGTCCTTTGCTTTGGTTTTTGCTCATTTCTCAGTACTGTCTCTTTTGACAGCATCGCTGCCATTGCTCTTCTTGGTTTTCACTCCTCCACAGGCTCAGATCCTGTTCTTCATCGCACTCTTGCTCTCCTTAGTTAATTATTTTGTGGGGACATTCATTCCCCCCGGCACCGAGAAGCAGGCCATGGGATTTTTTGGCTACCGCGGTGAGTACACAAGAACATGATCGAATGCAAACTTCTAATGCATCCAATAAAATCCTGTTTATAAGTTACGGAGTCAATATTAACAATCACTTAACCAACTAATACTATCACTTACCTTTTCTTGTCTATCATATTCTTGAAAAAAAATAATAATAATAAAACCTGGCTAGGTGTTCTGTACTAGACTAACTGAGGCTTGTCATGGCACTTGTATACTGTTGTTTTTCTCTTGTTGGTCTGATTGCTTCTATTGTTCTCATTTGTAAGTCGCTTTGGTAAGAGTCTGCTAAATGATTAAATGTAAATATAAAATGTTTTCCTGCTACAACAAACCAAACTAATATGGAAGACCAGTTCATCCATAAGAAAGAAACAAAAACACAGACCCCGATACATTATAATTATGACATAAGTGAAAATAAGGACAATATATATTTTTTTATAATAGTATGTGAGGTTTTTCTAGGCCAATTTACTAATTGAATTTCAAACTGACTTGTGTCACAATTCATAATTTATCCCATAATTAACTTGGTCTAAACTAAATGACTTAGTCTTTTTATCTTAATTGCCATTTTGCCATATTTTTTTTAATTTTTGAAAATATTTTATATAAATCTCAATTAATTTCTACTTTATCTCACAATTTTGACTTTTTATCTAATAAATAATTATATATAATGATTATAAATAAGCATGTTGTATTTCTTAATTATTCCTTAGTATGACTTTTATAGATCATAATTGACTTAATATGTAATAATTTAGACTTGTTTCTCCCATAATCGACTTTATCTTGATTATGATTAGGTATGTCATAAAATCTACATTTTATCTCACAATTTTGATGTTTTATTCCATAATTATGACTTACATCACCAAGTGATGGTGGTTCACCAGCTAGAGTATTTGGTGAAGCAACAGACAAAGCTAACCAGCTTTTATTTTCCCAGCTGACATTTTCGTGGAGAATCTGCTGCCTTCCTTCCGAGGCAAAGATGGATCTTTCTTCAGGATGTTTGCCATCTTCTTCCCTTCTGCCACAGGAATTCTATCTGGAGTCAACATCTGTGGAGATCTCAAGGTTTTCATTCAGTTTTTGTGCTTCAGTCGATGTGTCTTTGAAATGTTATAGAAATGACGTGTATGTCTGTTTTATTCCAGGATCCATCGGGTGGGATTCCTAAAGGGACCCTGCTGGCCATATTCTGGACCACCTTGAGCTATTTACTGATCTCAATCACAGTTGGTGAGATTAGACATCAGTGGTCAACTGATATGATTGATCGATTGAAGGATTGATTTTTTATGGCCAGTTCTATTGATATATTAGAGTGCGACTGAAATAATATCCCACTTTTTAAAAAATAATAGTGCATTACATAATTAGAATCAGATAAAACATAAACTGGTTAGTATCCAGCTAGCAATTTTTGGTTCCCAAAACATTTTTGGGAATGTTAGATTTAGTTAAAAAATAAATAATATTTCTTCAAAAAAACAACCAATTGGGAATTCAATGGGAATGTTAGGTGGCACGTAAGTATTGGCCACTATTCTGACACCATCAGCCAAACAGATTAGCGACCAAAGCTGATAATTAAACTATAAAGAACAATACTGTTATAAGACATATTTCTTTTACAATGAAATGGTAATTTTATTAATGAACCCCTCAGTAAGACACTTCCCTTTCTTCTCCCTCAGCTGCAACTGTTGTAAGAGATGCTTCTGGTAGTCTGAACGATAGTTTAGCGCTCAATACTTCGATCCACTGCAGTGGTTTCGGCTGTAAATTAGGCTGGAATTTTGACCAGTGTGAGCAGAACAACACATGCAGCTTTGGACTGGCAAACCATTTCCAGGTGAGTGCATCAGTTAACAAAAACACGATTTGTATATTTGGTGAGTTCTGACTGCTGGAAAGTGGAGTAGATTTTACATTCATATCAATGCATTCGGCATAATCTTGATTATTTATTACTTACCCAGTATTTTAAATAATGGAAGATGGATGATCGATATTATGGCTTTTGTCTCCAGATTCTTGCCATAGTTTCAGGAACTGGGCATTTGATCACCATCGGGATCTTTGCTGCCACCTTGTCATCAGCGCTGGGTTTCCTGGTGTCTGCTCCCAAAATTTTCCAGGTAGAGCGTGTGGCTGTTCTGAGGATAGCGTTTTTTATTCAACAAATGACTGTAACATTTTATGTGTATTTTGTTGTTGTTATTGTCACAGTGTTTGTGTAAGGATAACATCTACCCCTATATCGGCTTCTTCGGAAAAGGTTACGGGAAAAACAACGAACCTCTACGAGGCTACATACTCATGTTCATCATCGCTTTGGCTTTCATCCTCATCGGTGAGTCCTGGATCTCCTCCAGATCAGAGGATCAGAAGTGTCTCTCTCTGAGGACGCTTTAATGTTTGGTCTCATGTTGATGTTTTCAGGTGACCTGAACACAATCGCTCCTCTGATCTCCAACTTCTTCCTCTGCTCTTACGGCCTCATCAACTTCAGCACCTTTCATGCGTCGATCACTCAATCACCAGGTGAGAACCTGATTATCAGCATCCTCATCAACAGTTTTGCACTGTGTAAACAACAAACTGGATAAATGGACAAATATGTAATAAACAAACATAAATAAATAAATGTGAAATAGTTGTCGTGTCTCGTAGGTTGGCGGCCACAGTATCATTACTTTTCTCCATGGACGTCTCTGTTTGCTGCGGTCTTGTCTTTTGTCCTCATGTTTCTGTTCACCTGGTGGGCCGCTCTCATCACTTTTGCTATCGTGCTCTGCCTCTTAGGCTACGTCACCTATAAAAAACCTCGTGAGTAAATGATGTAGATTAGAACTAATACTTTCCAATTATAATATGCATCTGAGGTTCATAAATATTGTTATTGCTGCACCAAAAAAGTCTGTTTTCCATTAGCATGATATGTGAACACAAGTAACTGTTGTTTGATCGTGTGTCCAGGGGTGAACTGGGGCACATCTTATCAGGCGGGTTTCTACAACATGGCTTTGTCCTTCTCGATGGCTCTGACTGGTGTTGAAGACCATGTCAAAAACTTCAGGTTAAGATTATCAGCAAACTGTCCTTTTCAGCTCATGATACACCAGCGGCTCACATATAAACACTTTCTCTTAGGCCTCAGTGTCTCGTCCTGACCGGTCCTCCTAACAATCGTCCCGCTCTCGTGGACTTTGTGGGGACTTTCACCAAAAACATCAGCCTGATGATCTGTGGGAACATTATCATGGTATATGACATTCATCTTATACAGATAAACGGACAGTTAATGCATCCTTGCTACATTAAATCATTTATTTCAAAACTTGAGATGGTGTTTTCTTGCTCTCTTTCTCTCAGGAGGATGAGAAGTCCAGTTTCCCGCAGCACAGCACTGATATGTTGGTGGACTGGCTCAATCAGAGGAAAGTTCGTTCTTTCTACACGTCCTTCACCGCTGACAGTCTGAAAGAGGGCGCACACAATCTCATGCAGGTACCACCATCGCTAGCTTCAGATCTGCTCGCTTTCTTCCTGTCATCTTGTTCTTCTCACACAGTCTTTGCTCTTCTTATCAATGGTCTGTCTAGGCTTCAGGTCTCGGTAAACTGAGGCCCAACACTCTGGTTTTAGGATACAAGATGAACTGGCAGGAATGTAAACCGGAGAGCTTACAGGACTACATCAACACCGTCAGGTGAGCTACTGTCTCCGTTTACATTAATCAGTGAATATGTTACATTTTGATGTTAGTATTTTGACGTTGTATGATGCTCTTCGTTAAGCGATGCATTCGACTCCAGCTACGGCATCGCAATTCTGAGAATGATGGATGGATTGGACGTAATGGCTGATTTTCACAGGGCAGGTGTGTTTTATGCCATATGATGGATTGAAATTTGCTCAGCATTGCATTTTCAGCAATAAAATCAACAGGTTTGTTGTGTTTGAAGGCAGATCATTTGCTATCGATAACCAAGCATTCGACGCAGATGAAGTCCCACAATGTGAAAAAGACGAGACTGACCAGAATTCAGGTGAAACACACAGAAACTGTATTTTCTGTGCACATGAATTTCATTTGACATTAAATCATCATATGTGAATAGAAATTTAAATAATAAAATGGTATGTTCAGCATTTCAAGCCCTGATGTGATCAGTCAGCCAATCAGAACGATTCCATTATATTAACAAAGCTGTGTCGTTTCACTCGAGCTTCATTAGAAGAGATGATCTGACAATGGGCTAAATAAAGCTCCTTTATTGTCTCCTCATCCAGATATTTCTGATGATGGCTCGGATGAGCAGGTCAGATCGGTGTTTCAGACGAAACAAGGCAGGAAGAGTATCGACATCTACTGGATCTCTGATGATGGAGGTGAGACACAGCTGCTTCAATATGCTTAAAAAGATCGTAATTTCCATATTAGTTTTCTCCTTGTCAAATGCTATTGCTCTCTTTCAGGTCTGACTCTTTTAGTGCCGTATTTGCTGACCAGAAGGAACCGCTGGAAAAAGAGCAAACTCAGAGTGTTTATCTTAGGAGGCAGAGAAACCATGGAGGAAGACCGCAAAGAGTGAGTTGATCGACATTTTTGTAACTACATTTCTAGTTTTCTAATGCATTTCCAATGTTTGTCTTTGCAGCATGAAGATGCTGTTAAAGAGATTCCGGCTGGAGATTGAGGACATTGTCGTGATAACAGATGTGGATATACCTCCTCTAGCGAAAAAGTGAGAAACATGTGCAAACATCCTCATACAGTAGATACTTTTATTGTAAAATGCATCTTTAAAGTAACTGTTGTGCTTTTCTTCCTCTCTGTTCCTGTAGTTTGCAGCGGTACGAGGAATCCATCGCCCCCTTCAGGCTGAGTGAAGAACAGGCCATAGGAGACGTACAGGAGCTCAAGAGACTGAGTCCATGGAAAGTGTCTGACAAAGACCTGGAGGCCATAAAACCAAAGGTGTGTGTTTGGAAGCATGTGGCGTTTTGATTCTTAATAAAACTTCTCAGTGTTAAAGCAATAATGCAAAATAGACAACAGTTTGTTATTGTGAAGCTGCTTTGATATGATGTGTGAACTAACAAATACATTCAACTTGAGTCTGATCATCAGTCCCCCTATTAAACTCTCTTTTGTTTTCAGGTGGAGAGGACAGTGAGACTAAACGAGATCATCAAGAAGAACTCAATTCACGCTGCTCTGGTTGTAATGTGAGTACAGATCATGGTTATTGCTGTTAATTAAAACCATTAAAAACGTTACTTAAAAAAAAAAATAATAATAAAGTGTTGGTGCAAGGTTGGGGGTTCGATTCCTAGGGAACACATGATAGGTAAAAATTGTTAACCTGAATGCACTGTAAGTCGCTTGGGATAAAAGCGTCTGCTAAATGCATATTTGTGGCATATTTTTGAAGAAGAACACATTAAAGCATCTTAAAAATAACATGAGTACTTTAGTCAACAGGAAAGCTGAACTAAATAAAACAGTAAATTCTTAAAAAGGTCAAGTGAAAACATTTGAGTTGTTTTGTACAGTATTGTTCAAAATAATAGCAGTACAATGTGACTAACCAGAATAATCAAGGTTTTTCGTATATTTTTTTATTGCTACGTGGCAAACAAGTTACCAGTAGGTTCAGTAGATTCTCAGAAAACAAATGAGACCCAGCATTCATGATATGCACGCTCTTAAGGCTGTGCAATTGGGCAATTAGTTGAATTAGTTGAAAGGGGTGTGTTCAAAAAAATAGCAGTGTGGCATTCAATCACTGAGGTCATCAATTTTGTGAAGAAACAGGTGTGAATCAGGTGGCCCCTATTTAAGGATGAAGCCAACACTTGTTGAACATGCATTTGAAAGCTGAGGAAAATGGGTCGTTCAAGACATTGTTCAGAAGAACAGCGTACTTTGATTAAAAAGTTGATTAGAGAGGGGAAAACCTATAAAGAGGTGCAAAAAATGATAGGCCGTTCAGCTAAAATGATCTCCAATGCCTTAAAATGGAGAGCAAAACCAGAGAGACGTGGAAGAAAACGGAAGACAACCATCAAAATGGATAGAAGAATAACCAGAATGGCAAAGGCTCAGCCAATGATCACCTCCAGGATGATCAAAGACAGTCTGGAGTTACCTGTAAGTACTGTGACAGTTAGAAGACGTCTGTGTGAAGCTAATCTATTTTCAAGAATCCCCCGCAAAGTCCCTCTGTTAAAAAAAAGGCATGTGCAGAAGAGGTTACAAGTTGCCAAAAAACACATCAACTGGCCTAAAGAGAAATGGAGGAACATTTTGTGGACTGATGAGAGTAAAATGGTTCTTTTTGGGTCCAAGGGCCACAGGCAGTTTGTGAGACGACCCCCAAACTCTGAATTCAAGCCACAGTACACAGTGAAGACAGTGAAGCATGGAGGTGCAAGCATCATGATATGGGCATGTTTCTCCTACTATGGTGTTGGGCCTATTTATCGCATACCAGGGATCATGGATCAGTTTGCATATGTTAAAATACTTGAAGAGGACATGCCCTTGAAATGGTTGTTTCAACAAGACAATGACCCAAAACACACTAGTAAACGGGCAAAGTCTTGGTTCCAAACCAACAAAATTAATGTTATGGAGTGGCCAGCCCAATCTCCAGACCTTAATCCAATTGAGAACTTGTGGGGTGATATCAAAAATGCTGTTTCTGAAGCAAAACCAAGAAATGTGAATGAATTGTGGAATGTTGTTAAAGAATCATGGAGTGGAATAACAGCTGAGAGGTGCCACAAGTTGGTTGACTCCATGCCACACAGATGTCAAGCAGTTTTAAAAAACTGTGGTCATACAACTAAATATTAGTTTAGTGATTCACAGGATTGCTAAATCCCAGAAAAAAAAAAATGTTTGTACAAAATAGTTTTGAGTTTGTACAGTCAAAGGTAGACACTGCTATTTTTTTGAACACACCCCTTTCAACTAATTGCCCAATTGCACAGCCTTAAGAGCGTGCATATCATGAATGCTGTTTTCTGACAATCTACTGAACCTACTGGTAACTTGTTTGCCACGTAGCAATAAAAAATATACTAAAAACCTTGATTATTCTGGTTAGTCACATTGTACTGCTATTATTTTGAACAATACTGTATGTTCGAAGTTTGCATGTAAGAACAAACATTGTCATTTTTTTTTTACTGATTTCAATCATTTAAGCAAACGAGTGACTGATAGTGTGTGTGTGTGTGTGTGTGTGTGTGTGTGTGTGTGTGTGTGTGTGTGTGTGTGTGTGTGTGTATGTGTGTGTGACAAGTCTGTTCATTATAATACATGTCTATGTGCTTCAGTTCTCTTCCAGTCCCTGATGTCACCTGTCCTAGTTCTCTCTATATGGCCTGGCTGGACGCTCTGAGCTACGGTATCCACTGTCCTGCCCTGCTCATACGAGGAAACCAGGAGAACGTCATGACCTTCTACTGTCAGTAAATGTGACTGTTCATCAGTAATCACATCTGCATGGAGAGCTCAGCTGCTGTCAGTTCCAGTCATGTAAAGTGGTTGAATATATTGGTCTGAAATGAGCTGTTTAATTCTCTTGTTCAGTGACTGTGGCTGTATGCTTATTTCACATGTTCTTATGTCTGTTTAATCTATCTTTAATGATGCAGGTTAATGATTCAGCTAGAAAAGATTGAATAGAAATGGGAAAGCACTTTGTCTCTGAGCACTCTCGTCATTTGAGGGTAGAAGTTAAATGCAATTTAATGCAACAAGAGAATTATTATATTATAAAAATTAAACTTATTTGTTCATGCTTTGCAAAATTACATTTCATTGACCAAAACATTATAACCAATAATTAGGTATATTACATTTTGACTGAATAGAAATACTAATTATTATGAATTGCATGCATGTTTTGATCTGCTTTTCAATCTGAAAAATACAATTTAGCACAACAACGGACCTCTCAGCTTTCTTTGTCTCATTATACCAAGTATAAAAACGTTACAAAAGTTATTCAATCCCATGAAAAGAAACAATTAAGTATCACAACATATATATTTCAGCTTAAATAAACAGACTTCATTGTTTGCATATTTCTCTATGCAGGTGTACCTTCACAATGCTCAAGCATATTTAAAACTCATTAACATAAAAAACTTCCTGCAACTTTCTTATCACCTTACAAGACTATAACAGACATGAGTCTACCACAACACAACAAACATTATGTAAAGCAACACAGCCTGGGCAGATCGCAGGAAAAATAACTAATAGATATATCCATACTTTTCCAGTTGATGATTGCTTTAAAGGTCCTGTTTTTCATGCTTTTTTTGAAGCTTTGATTGTGTTTACAGTGTGCAATATAACATGTGTTCATGTTGCGCGTGTAAAAAAACATAGTATTTTTCACACTATTCACCTATCTGTATACCGCTGTTTTCAATGTCATAAAAATAGACTGATGACTTCCTCGTTTCATAAAGTCCTTCCTTCAGAAATATGTAACAATTTTTGATTGTGCCAACGGTCCTGTGTTGTGATTCGACAGCAACTGAGCGCAGGCTGTCCTCCTGGAAAACAATTGGGCTAGTTTTAAGAAGCAAGTGTGCAGGAGCATATTCTGGAGATGTACTTATAATCACAGGAGCGTTTTACTAATGAGATGCGCATGAAAATCGCATTTGTTTTTTTTTTTTTGCACAGCCCTAACATCTAGTTAACAAAGCTAAACAGCGTTGCCCTCTGTATAATAAGTTACAGAAACTGTTAAACGCAGCAACTTAATTAATAAAATACAATTACCGGTTGTGGTCCATAAACAACGCCTTCTCCAGACAAAGAGGGAACTGCTCCATCTTTCAGGAAAAATCTTTGTACGAATCCGGCATTAAACTGATTGAGATTGAGGAACTTGTCCTCAGCAAGCTGTCCTCAGCAAAATGTGCTGCACATAGTTTAACATGTTGATTATAATTTTCGGGAACCGAGTTAAACATGAATTGGAACCATTAATCTCAAAGTACAGCGTCCCTGGGAAGCCCAAACAAAGATGATTGGACTCCGAGATGAAAATAACAGCGTTTCGACGACATGGCGACAAACACAAACGCAGCTCTTTCTCTTCTCCGTTGGAGCGCAGCAAGACCACGCCCCCCTGTTTGTGTATTCATGTGGGTGGAGGTTAGTGAAAAAAACTGTTTTAATGACGTCATTACTGCAGGAACTAGAGGGATGTAGTCTAAACGGGTCATTTTTCGTAAGCGAATTCTGTTCAATAAAATATCTCCCTTGGCATTGAACTTCGAGCTTTATAATTTTACAGATATTATTTATTTAAAAAAAATTAAGGAATAAAAGGTTCTGTAAAATCAGATGAATGATATCTCTGTAAAATCCTTCAGAATGTAAGCAAGAATAAAACTAGCAAGAAAATAGCCTTTACAGATATGAATAACAATTAAAATTTGCACACAGTTTAAAGTGCAATAATAAAAACCAAACCCTTCTATTAAAGGTGTCATATGATGCAATTAAAATTTTTCCTTTGGTGCATAAAGAAGATCTGTAAATGTGCAAAGACTAAAGTCTCAAATCCAAAGATATATTCTTTATCAAAGTGAAGACTGCCACGCCTCCCCTAAAACACCTCTTTCAAACATGCCCCACATGTCTACATCATTATGTGGATATATTTGCATAATGCCACCTGAATGTTCACACAAAGAAAAAAGGCGTGGCTTCAGTAACACCGTTAGTGTTGAAGCAGTCATGTCAGGGAGATGGTGTGTGTACCTAGACAATGCAAAAGCACTTTATTTGACCTTCTAAAAGTAGATGCATTTAGGAATCTTTAAGATTACTTACAACAGAACACCAATGCATGTTATGGATGACTGTATTGTGAAACTAGGAGAGGAGGTTATTCTGACTTTGCTACGACAATCAGGAGCTTCTGAATCCTCTACTGTAAGTATGTTTTGATATTAGTGTAAGTATTTGCTACTGAATGTTCAAATGCATAGTTTTGAAAGGGTCACACAGTGGCGTCAGCTGTCTTAATGGTCCATGGCTTGTGTACTGCTAACACATAGGATCTTCATCACTGTGTCTGTTCGGGCCTGAACTGATGGTAAAACTAAGGACATTATTAACTGTCTTTACATTTATTTTGAAAGATGAAGCTACATTACGTTACATTTCCAACCAGTGCTTGTGGTGTTCGGCCAATCGCAATGCCCTGGGTCAGTTGGCCAATCAGAGCAGACTGTGCTTGTTAGAAGGAGGGACTTTGTAGAAAATTCTTTGTAGAGGTTCTACAATAATGTACAGTATTTGAAAAATAATGTGTTGTTGAACATTAAAGCATCTCAACAAATTATGTTACAATGAAAAAAGTGTGTCTGTCGTTTGCTTCTCCCACCACACTGGTGGAGAATGCAGGCAAGGCGGAGCCTAGACAACACAGTTGGGAAACACCTGGTGATGTCACACCCTCTCACTCGCAAAAGTTTGTGAAAACCCAGACGGGGATGGAGGAACGACGGAGACGGCCTCTCATGTTGGAGTTAGATCGATCAGGATAATAAATCAAATGCTCAGCACTTGGAAGTGTGAACTCACAAAGACTGAATTATACTTGCTAAAATACTACTGTAATGGACAATGTCAACCAGTTGTTGATGATTCTTTTCCAGAATTGACTCTATTTCCTGACTTTAAAGACTGCACTGGTCAACTGTTAAGAGTCCAGAGAGACTCTCAGAAATGAATTTGATGACATGGGAGGAAAATCTATATGTAAAATGTTTGTTAATATTGTAAATAAAGGCAAACTAAATGGTCAGGCTGACACTCCTTGGAGTGTCTTTCTTTTTTTCTGATCATCTGCACTTTTTATCCTCAGAACGGAGAGAGTTCAAGCTTGTGATTGCCAGATGGCAATACTAAGTAAAAACTTTGACTTGGGGTGGGGGAGGGGTTAAACTCTTGACATCTGAGGGTCACAAGCTCCAAAACTTCCTGCCAATGCATGACAAGGCAAATGTTAGTTAAATATTGCAGATGATTGCTTAATCGAAAGAAGCAGAAATTATATAGTCTGTGTGTCCTTGTGCAGATTTGATCCTGCTCAGGGCAGGTTTTCCTGACGTGTCCAGACCCAGGGAATACTTCTTCACTGCTGTGTGTCACAGAGGGAAGATGTTTGTTCTGTGCGGAAACTGTGATGATGTGAACTGTCTGGACTCAGTGGAGTGTTAGGGGTCATTCACATATCGCATCTTTTGCACACTCAAGTTCATTATTTCCAATGTAAGCGCGGTATGCACGCTCATAATGGAAGCGACACAGTCGCGATGCACACACTCCTTTATTCCAGGTGCAACCGCACCACATCGAGTGAAAAACATCTCAACTTTTCAGAATGCCACGAGCGCCCCTCGGGTCATGTGACAACTAACCAAACAGCTTCATCCTTTCCTGTAACAACGTTGAAAGCTCAGCCAAGAGCTGGTCAATCCATTTGACCAATAAATCCATTTATCCATTGCTGAAATTTCCGCATCTTCATGGAGAGAGCAGGTCATGGTGCCTCAGGAGCGCAACTACCCGAGCACTTTGGAAAGAAGGAGGAAGTGACGCGCCTAGCATTTTCCACGCATTTTTAGGCACGACATGTGAACGTTCCATTATACACCTGAGGACAACCCCTGGAGGTAAAGACTGTCTATTGCTGTCCACTACATAGTCTATACACATGCTCACAGCGCATACCATTACAGAAAAAAATACAGGAGTTTCGTTGAATATAAAGAAGATGTGTTTTCCAAATGAGGGATCCAAAAAGTTTTTTGTAGTTATAAATGCATGAATTTGATTGAATAAATCAGTGCTTTTCAACCATGTTCCTGGATCTGCCCTAACGTTGGATGTTTTGACAACACAGTCTCACCCCTATTCATCACATACTGCCATTTCACATACTGTCCCCGGGGCTAAATTATGAAAGACCTTAGTATCAGTAAGATCTGATGATATTGGTTCTGCTTTCGGTACTGGAGGGGAAAAAATGTATGTAGGCTACTATGTATTTTTGCTTTATAATGTTATCATGCACATTTTATCTCACCAAATGTTTCAAATGTGCGATCATATTAAGACGTTTGTCTGTGAGATCTACGAGATCTCTCATGCGTGGCCCGGAGGCTGTCTTTCAGTCACACACACACACACACAACAAAGAGCGCGGCGCATGCACCGACATAACAGTATGAAAACTCCCGCTTAATAATAAAGAGTGACGATGACGAAGAGATTTGCTTAATAATGTTATCATGCACATTTTATCTCACCAAATGTTTCAAATGTGCGATCATATTAAGACGTTTGTCTGTGAGATCTACGAGATCTCTCATGCGTGGCCCGGAGGCTGTCTGTCAGTCACACACACACACAACAAGAACGAGTGTGGTGCACACACACGCATAAGGGGCAATTCACATATCATATCTATTGGAGTGGAGTGGAGCACCGACGATTACTTGCTGCCGCACTTTTGCATAACAGATATCCTCAGCTACATTGTTTGTTTTATGAGCGCCTACACTTCAGAACAGTTCTGAAGCTACAAGTCATTGGAGTCTCATGTGCAGTTCACAAATGGATGGGTTCAGGAGTTGCAGATCATAAAACCGGCGAACAGTATACGTTACAGTAATCTGGACAACGGTAAGCTGCGCTACACCTTGCTGCTAGTTTGGTAAATGTTAGTGCTAACAACCGTTCACACATGTAATTACTTTTAAGAAAAGTGTAGTTAGAAGCTGTCAACCCTCCCGTTTTTATCCAGGATTCTCACGTATTTGAGCTCTTTTCCCGCTGTCTTCCCGTTTGAGTATTTTCCTGTAAAATATCCTGTTAGCCCCTCCATCTGTCTCTGTACTGTTGTCCTGTTGCTACCCCTTGCCCTTCCAGCAAAGCATGTTTTCAAAGCATCGTTTGCTTACTTGAGTGCAACCTTAAGGCCAATTTATATATTATTATTATATATTATATTATTTTTTTTATATTTCTGGGTGATGTTGGGCTTTTTAGATAGCATGGTTGTTGTGAGAGCACGATTTCACGCCAATCTGCAACTAAAGTCACGTTAGACCTAGCTTCACAAATCGCTTAACGTTAGTTAATGCAGCAGTTTTGTAGTACAACTTTTTGCTGTCAGCAAAGGGATAGCAACAAAAAGATGAATGTTGAAATTTCCCGTATTTTGGATGAGTATCCCAAGAAATTTCCCTTATTTTCAATGTTAACTTAAGCTATATAAATTAATATTCAGATGTTATGGTCTCGGTGGTCGCGCCTCCAAGCAGGAAAGCGGTGTAAAGTCCATTCTCATTTATCCATTCTCATTTAGTTTTCCCCATGGAGATTATGTGTTGCGCTATTACACCCCACAATACAGAAACGGTTTACCATGGTTGAAATAGATTTTTAATTAATCAAATTAAGACAGACGGATGAGAGGGAGTATGTCTAAACACTGCGCAGCAGTCCGAGTAGCAGTAAAGGAGGCTGTGACGTGGCGGCCACGCCAAGTAATGGCGTCACGACGCCCAAGCCCTCAAATGTAGGCGCGCGGTATGCGCGCTCATAATGGAAGCGATGCGATCGCGACGCGCACGCGGTGTGAAGCGCTCGTTTTTCCTGGGTGCGTCTGCACCGCATAGAGTTAAAAACATCTCAACTTTTCAGAATGCAGAAAGCGCACCGCAGGTCATGTAACTTCCTCATCTTTTCCGTAACAACTTCACAAGCCAAGATGAAGGAACAGCTGATAGTCGTATGTGGATTTTTAAATTACTTTAGTAGCAGAGCTACTGCAAGCAGTTTTTAATGCTGCAAATCCATTTATCCATTACTGAAATTTCCGCGTCTTCATTGGAGAGAGCAAGTCATGGTTGCTTAGCAATGGCAGACTCCTCAGGAGCGCGAGTGCCCAAGGGCTTTGTGGGAGAAAAAAAATCAGAAAGCGGAGTGCCTAGCGTTTTCCACGCGTTTTAAGACACGATATGTGAACGGCCCTTTACAGTACCAAAACTCCTGCTTAATACAAAGAGTGACTATGGCGGAGACAGCAAAACGTTCCAAAGTGTGGTTATTCTTCACTAGAGTTGATGCAGACAACGCTGGTTGTCATAAGTGCAACAACATTTTTGCATGTAAGGGCGGAAACACAAGCAATCTGTCAAAGCATCTTTCAAAAGTGCATTATGTGCAGACAGAGAAATGCAAAGTTTTCGACTGCCTAACACAACACAAAGTACCAATAAGAATACCGTTAAAGTACCAGACCGTTAAGCAGTATCGGTAAGAGTAGTAATACCATTAAAACCTTAATGATACCCATCCCTAGTAACACCCCTCATTTCCCAAATTGGTCTGAGAGAGCTCTGAGAGACCCGCGGCCAGTCGCCGCTATATCTCCAGCCCCAGACTGTTGCCAAAGATACCTTTTTTCAAGTTATCTGCTGATATTTCTGTTTTGTTTTTTATCGCCCTCTCTGCGGGTTGCTCATTTGCCTTATTCTCTCAGAAGAACATTTAAGTTTTCATTAAAGTCTCTATTTTCTGTTGAACCGCATTTGGGTCCTCACTTACCTCTGTAACATTAATAATTTAATTAGATTTCATAAATAGGAAGAACAAAAAATAAAAAGACTAGAAAACTAGAATTTATTGTAAATCAACAGTTTTGATCTATTTGCAAACAATTTTTATGTTTTATTTTGAAAGAGTCACACTCTTTAGCATGTCGAAAACTGCTTCATAATGTTGGTTCTCTCACATTGTGAACAAATAAATAATGTTAACCTATATTTTTCATTTAAAATGGCATAATTCCCCAACAATGTTACATTAAATATACCCAGCTAAATCAGTCCTGATATTGATACTGTCATTCTAACAGCTGTCTGAATATTTTTTTGTTGATTGTAATCCATTTCATACCATTCTATCAAAGTTATCTGACATTATCAAGATGACTCAAGAACAAGTCAATCTTTCGTTCATTATCTGGCTCGGTGTTCATCTTCAGTTCTCTCTTCACAGCAGTTCAGTCAGAGTACTGTTTGAGTACATGAATTACTCCGGAACATTGGTTTGTTTGAACTTAGAGGGAGTGTCAGTGTTGCCCCCTTGGACAATAACAACGACAGCTTTTCTTTTCTAGTAGATTTATTTGCCCCGGTTGTTTTTCTCTTTTGTTTTCTGTGACAGATTCTGGGGCTGAAAGTTTTAACATGAACAAAAGGTGTTAACTCTCCTTCTTCTTTCGCCTTCTTTTCCCACTACTCTTTTCTTCTCACAGCGCCCACAACAGTATACATAATTTCTGAAACTTTCAACATTTATCCTCTACATTATATTAGTAACAAATATCTACAATAAACACAGACATGAAACAAATTAAATAATTATCTAAATTTCAATCACTGAAAGAAGGGTCACAAGTCAGTTCTAACATGTACGTGTTCTTAGAATGAACACAAAACAACAAACTTTGATGTTTATGGAAACTCACAACATAAGAAACAGAAAAAGTATTCTTGCAGATCCGAAGTCTGCACTGTGCGTCTGTTTGCCTCTAAATGTTATGGTTTTTCCCCATTTTTCTGTCTTTATCCCCATCAAATGTTACTATCGATATAGCCGTAGTCATATTCGCTCAGTTGTAGATTAGGGATATTATACAGTCTTATTATGCCACTTTATCTTCACTCAGACCATCTTCAGAATCAGTGAGCGCTTGTTCGCTAGAGCCGGCCAGAGCGCTGCATACTAAGTAGCCACGCTTCCCTCGGAGGGCGGGGGCAATAACAAAAGAAACAAAAGCCGGCTTATCCAGTATGGAAATACAGACAGACAATGAAACGCCCCTACTGCATGCTAGAATCTCCGACAAACAAGCTGATTTCAACCTCAAAATCTACGCTTTTAAATATACCAATACTGCTATCTCAAACACAGAGAGGCTTCTTTGTGATATAAACCAATTTTGAAAAAAAAAAAAAAAAAAACGCCTCTTTCTCATTTTGCTCGAAAGTTGTGCTGCCGACTTGTGTCACTGGTTTCCATGACGGGTCACCTTTTCGGAACCCGTCTCACCCGTAAAGCCCTCTGCATCACAGGTGATCCCACCCACCCATCTCACAGCTTCTTCAGTCTGCTTCCATCAGGGAGGAGACTGCGCAGTCTCCAGGCCAGGACAAACAGACTGAAGGACAGCTTCATCCACCAGGCTGTCAGGAAACTGAACTCGTTCCCGAACTTGCCCCCCATCCCTCTTCTGCCCCAGGCACCACTGATCTATGAAACCACTTTGCACTCTATCTGCCATGTGCCTTGTACTGCTTTATTTTACTTTATTTTTAATTTAATTTGATGTCTTTTTTTTTTTACATTCCCTTATTGTATAGTTGTAACTACATTTTATATTTGATCTAGAGTTTTAGGCTCTACTGTTAGTGTAATCTGTATGCAGCGGGGTCTGAGAGTAATATAATTTCGATTCTCTGTATGTATGTACTGTAAATGTGGAAGAATTGACAATAAAGCAGACTTGACTTGACTTGACTGATTAGCTAATCTAAATGCAACTGTTTAAGAGATCTTTCAACTAGTTTCCTGCTCTTGGAACTCATATGTAAATACATTTACACAATATGGACCCTTTGTGCTATATTATGTAGCTTCTGCTGTTAAAAATGGCTTGAGTTTATGTGAACATGAATTTTAGTATTAAATAGGAACTGGTATCTGGTTTAGAGCCCTGCACGGGCCTCAAATCTTGGCCCGAGCCCGGCCCTGGCCCGAGACGCTCAGGCCCTAGCCTGACCCGTGTCCGACAGCTCATCAGAATTATCAGCCCAAGTCCAGCCCGAGCCCGTGTTTTTATTTATTTATTTTATTACACAGCGGAAGCCTGCCCTATTTGCAGCAATTAAAAAATCGGTCAGTTATGTGTTATGTTTCTTTTCATTTCTTTCTTCATTTCTTTATCAAGTTAGTTTAGAAAAATGTTTGAAGCATTTTTAAAATGACGATTAGCGTTAAACAGCCGAGCCGACAGCAAGTAGCCTAAAACATATTTAATCAATTAAGCCTCTGCTAATACTTTACTTGGCTACAATAAAATCCATAGATATAAAACACTTCAAGCATATCACACATACAGTTAGTTTAATAAATGTTTATTTATTTAAAAATATAAATAGAAGGATAACCCAAAAAGGTCCGAGGCCCGGCCCGAGGGGCATAAATAAGTCGGGCTGAAATGCAGGGCTTTAATCTGGTTTGACCCCTTGTCTGGTCAAATCATTGCAGGCCTGGATGTCCTCATATACATGTTAATAAAAACAAAAAGAAAGAAAAACGAGAAAAAAATTAAAGGGAATAAGGAAAATGAGAGACAAATGCAAGCATTATTTGTAACACCAGTGAATGAAAAGTACTGTTATATAAGTTTAAATTATATGAAGAGAGCAATAGTACACTGATATACTCTGTGTATCTGATTTCCATAAACTGTCCACACAGAGATGCGTTTAGCTGTCCAAGGCCAAGTCATGGTTTCGTGTAGACTGATATTTCTTGAGATGAGGGAAAAAAAAAAGATCGGATAGGGAAAGCTCTGGCTTTGTGTGGATGTAGCCCTAAGAGTTGTTGTCACGATTGGTAAACCGTGATCTCTGGGTTTTGCACTTTGTGGGTGAAGTCTGTGTGTTACGCGTCAGCACTGATTCGTTTGTGGGCGTCTCCGTTAATTGTCATCAGCAACAGCTGTAACTCATTACTTATCCCTATATATTGGCTTGTCTAGCGTCTTGTGTTTGTGAGAGCGTTGTTTCATGTTTGTAACCTATGCCTTGCTTTCTTGTGTGTTTCTGCGTTGGATATCCGTGTCTCCCCGGAACCCCGTCCACTCTACGCAACCCACCACCAAGCAACACCACTTACCTTCAGCTCGCTTCCCCGCAGTTCCTGTGTCTCCCTCTCCTGCTGCCAACTCACCTCCGCCTTCCGGATTCGTCATTCCTCACCAACATCTTGGACTGTTTATTCCTCCCAGCGTTATTTGTGTCTCAGTTTTGTATTGTCTCATTGTTTTCATTAAATCTCATTAATCTCGCATTTCTTTCCTGCCACTCCCAGTCGTTACAGTTGTGTGTTGCTGTTGTCTTTTATTTGTATGTGTCATTACATTATGTGCAAAACACTTATAACAGATACTAATGGTGATACAGAATATGTTCAAAGTTTGTGAAAATATTGTTTAGTTTGGGATGCAGAAACATGCTGTTGGTCACTGACAGTATCATAGCTGAAAGAAAATGGAAAACAGAAATGCAAATGTTGAGGTGGACAGAACAGACACCACTCTCTAACACATTCAAATGAACACTCTTCCAGAGAATTGCACATACAAACACCAACACATAAAAGAAAAAAAAAAAAAAAAAAAAAGGAAAATCGTGAATGTGGAAGATTTTTTTTTAAGAGTAGCCTAATAAACAAATAATGTGACGCTGAGTGAGTGACGAGAGTAGATACAATCATCACATCGTTTAAGAAACATCAGACTCAGGACGGAAACACACAACCTGTAAAGTAAGAATAACTTTTAAGCTCATTTGTAATTGTCACTGAAATTGTTTTACACCAAAATGAATTAGTGTATATTTAACATCTGAGTTTTTCGATATCTTTTATCTTCAGAAATGGGCCAGACTCTGTATTTCATTCTTCTTCTCATTGGTGAGTGTGTTTGTGGTTTTATTCATGATTTCTAGTTTCATTAGGTTTGATCCTGTTATGAAAAGCATTAAAGCAGCGTCTCTCTTTCACAGCTCTCTGCTCCGTATCTGAATGTGTTCAGCGTCAGTATCACTTTATAAATGAGAACAAGACCTGGACTGAAGCTCAGAGATACTGCAGAGAGAAATACACAGATCTGGCCACCGCTGACAACATGAACGACACGAACGAGCTGAAGAAGAGTGTGAATGATGGAAGTGTTCAGAAAATCTGGATTGGGCTGCAGAAGACGGGTCGTGATGAATGGAAGTGGTCTTCAGGTGAACCTGCGCTCTATCTGAACTGGGGAGATAAACAACCAGAAGGCAGAGATTATTGTGCTATGATGACAAAGGGAAAATTTGAGGATTTGCCATGTAGTAATACCAAACATTTTATCTGCAACAACAGTGAGTATAGATACTTAAAATCACAACAACACTTCATTTATAGATGTACATTTAAAGATTTTATTATAATTTATTGTAATTTTCATTAATTTCTAATGAACTAATTTACTGTCCAAGTAAATGTTTCTGGGACGGGTCAACATTTTATCTGCAGTGTAACAATGTCATCTGTTTGATAATTCTCTCATCCGACTCTTTGTGTCTGAATCCAGTGTTATAGAGAGACATATAAGAGCTCTATAATAATCATGATGTTCCCAGATGTTACTTTATGTTAAATATGTTTCATCTTTAAAATAATCCTGAATATATTGTGAATATTCAATATATCACTAGCATTAGAAGCAGCTCAAGCTGAATGACATGTTTCTGATCTTTCCATCGCTGCTTCTGTTCAGATACAAACCACAAAGCAACATACAAATAATTAAAAACTGATTAATTAATATTTTCTCATGTGTTTTTCTTAAAGCAGACACAGAACTTGTCTTAGTCAATCAGGCGATGAACTGGAGAGCCGCTCAGAGTTACTGCAGACAGAATCACATTGATCTGGTCAGTGTGAGGAACCAGAACGAGAATCAACAGGTTGAACGGTTCATTACTGATAATCATTCATCTGAATCATGGATCTGGATCGGTCTGTTCAGAGTCAGAGACTCATGGCAGTGGTCAGATCAGAGTGACTCTTCATTCAGAGACTGGGACACTGGTGAACCTGATAATAGTGGAGGTCATGAAAACTGTGCAGCTCTTAATGCTCAGAGAAAATGGTTTGACGTCTCTTGCACCAATCGATATCCTTTTGTGTGTTATGAAGGTGAGTAGATCTTCACTAAACACACACACTCCATCATCACCTCCAGATCTCTTAAAGTTCACAGGTCTGACATGACAAATTCATCCCCAGTGTTTGTTCTGCATGTTGTTTTTGATCAGTCTCTCTCTAGTTTCTGCTTGTGCTTGGTTTATCTGCAGATCCTGAACTGATTGTGATCCGAGAGAATGTGACGTGGTCTGAAGCTCTGAGATACTGCAGACAGCATCATGTGGATCTGGTCTCGGTTCATTCAGAAGAGATGCAGCGTCGTGTGATGAACGTGGTTAAACGTGCGTCGTCTGCGGAGGTGTGGTTGGGTTTACGTCACTCTCACATTTTGGGCATCTGGTACTGGGTGAGTGGAGATACCGTGTGCTATCAGAACTGGGCTCCAGGGAACGGCACATCAGAGGAGGACTGTGAACACACAGTGAGATCTGGAGCAGTTCAGTCTGGAGGAGATCAGCGCTGGATCAGCCTTCCTGAGACTCACAAACTCAACTTCATTTGCAGCAGATATTCAGAGTGAGAGGAAACACAGAACTTTATATAAAATAAGAAAAGCTTGTGTGTTTATTACCTTTAACTACATTTTCATTCACCACTTTGTAAAGGAATAATTTGAATAATATTTGTCTCAACAGGCAGTCGCATCTAAGGGTTAAAAATACAGAAACGTTCTGCTCACTCAGCGTGTGTGTGTGTGTGTGTCATTTACTAACTTCATTGAGTTTTGTGATAGTCAAAGAACATCATAGACTCTCAATTAGATATACATGTATACTAGTTTCTATTCTATCGTGATATAAATAATATAACTGAAGTGTGTGATATTAGATTTTTTTAGTGTTTTAAAGATCTGTGTATGTTACCGCAACTACTTCTCTCTCTTACACTGAGTTTCATGTATCAAGATTAGAAATGACTTGTTGAATATGAATCAGTGAGCACCAACATTGTATGCTAAATTAACTAATGTTTATTCTTTGAGCAGTGAAGGTTGGGTATAAAATCTCTAGAAGTATTTTGCACAAAATATTAAAGAATGTGTCAAAAACATCAGCTCAAATAAACTCCTGTACAACCAGCAATCTAATCTCCTTCTTTGACTGTTTCCCAACACCAGAATTATAATATCCAACTTGGTTTCAATCATAATTCATTAATATGTTTGATTGGAATGGTGACTCCATTGCAGGGCAAAATAATTACATAAAATTAGCACTGTTAAAAAAATGAGAAATTAACTGTTGACTAATTATTGCTAATTAGATCAAATTAATAAACAGTTTAACCAAACTTATTTTACCTGGAATAAATACAATTCTGACATTTTTGTGTGTAAAGTCTGTCAGAAATATCTCTGCTGTGTACCTGATGGCAGCTGTCACACACAGTTGCTAGGCGACAGGAGCAGTGGGCGGGAACAGCTGGTGATACAATCAGGACATCTTCATAGACCATAATCTCATTTAATAACGGCCACTTTCAACTTTGTGGACTTTGAAGGATGCAGCCTCTGAATTGGGACGCAGTTACACTGTAATATTCCTGTTTTTGCAATAAAACCGATAAATTAGACTGAATGAAATGTAAATATATACAATAATACTCACTGTTTATCTCAATGTTTCACATCAGAGATGCAAATTGTCAAGCCTGAATGTCTAAACGTGGTGTGGATGTAAACAAATGAATGAGGATTTCTTTATATGCAAACGTAAGCATCTTTTATCTGAGATCTAAGCCTCTGGACCATGCCTGCAAAATTAGCAGAAAGAACTATATTCCAAACACTGTGGGCACAAGCTACTCTCCTCAAGACTTCAGGGACACCAAAGTGCACGTTTACAAACCCAAAGGAAACAGACAGATGTGTGACAACCAACAAGGAATTTCAGGAAAAATCCTTGCAAGAATCCTCCTGAACGTCTCACTGTGCACTTAGAGCAGGGTTTACTCACTAAGAGTCAGTGTGACTTCAGGAGACAACGAGGAACAGTAAACATGATATCTGCTGCCTAACAACCTCAAGAGAAGTGCCAGGAACAAACTGTTGACCTTAACACTGCAATCATAGACTCAACCAAGGCATTCAATACCGTAAGTTGTGAGGGGCTTTTGAAGATCATGAGTAAATTTGGTTGCCCTGAAAGATTCATTTGCATAACATGCCAATTCCACACCGGCATTGTGTGCTTGATGATAGAGATCTAGCTTTCACGGTTACAAATGGAGAGAAGCAAAGCTGTGTTTTGCCCCCACACTGTTCAGCATGATGTTTCCTGCAATGCTGACAGATAAGTAGATAAGATCAAAGTCCATGTGGCCAGACTATGTCTTTATCCTAACATTACGTCATGTTTGCTGATGACTCCGCCCTGAAAACTGTGGTGATGTACCAGCCTGCACTGATCTGGAATTTCATATGCTTCTGTGTCAATCATTCTGGCTGCCGAGGGAATTTACAGCGGTAATAATCACAGCTGTTTACTTTCCTCCTCAAGCTAACACAGACCAGGCACTCAGTTGTGACATGTTCCGGGCAGCGTCTGATGACGACATAGAGGTGTACTCAGAAACTGTAACGTGTTTCATCAGGAAGTGTGTAGAAGATGTAGTGCCGACAAAAACAATCCGCATCTACCCAACCAAAAATCGTGGATCAATAGTGATGTTCGAGCAGCCTTGTCAGCCCGGACATCCGCTTATCAATCCGGGAACGCTGGTGATCGCAAACAAGCCAGTTACGATTTAAGGAAATTCATCAAAGCCGCAAAAAGAAAATATGACAACAAAGTTGAAGAAGAATTCAAAAGCAATGATGCAAGAAGCATATGGCAGGGCATCAATAACATCACAGACTTTAAAGGGAATAAACCAGCTTCTGTGAACACCGCCGCCTCTCTACCGGATGAGCTAAATAACTTTTATGCTCGTTTCGAGACTGACAGCACCGTCCACACAGAGAGTGTTCCCACGGCTGCTGCAGAAGATGTTAGTGCACTCGCCGTCTCTGTCGAGGATGAAACCCGATCCTTCCGACGGGTAAATATCCGTAAGGCTGCGGGTCCCGATGGCATCCTAGGCCGTGTGCAAAGAGCATGCACATTCCAACTAGCCGGTGTTTTCATAGACATTTTCAACCTCTCCCTCTGTCTGTCTGTGGTTCCCTCGCGCTTCAAAAAACATTCTCACTCCCACCTCGTCAGATATTTACACTTCGTCAGGACCCCTTGGCGTCACTTTCTGACACACAGGGCACACCTTTAGGTCATTTTTATGTGCAGGTTCTCCATTAGTTTAGATAAAAATCCTTTGCATCAATATTCTGACGTGAAAGGCACTGGGAATTTTATTGTCATGACTAACTTGGGTAATATATATTGTGTAATAATATTGCCATCAATGCATGTTTAGATGTAAATTTTCATGTAAATAGTCTCAACTGTTTTATTTACTGTTTTATTTACTTCTCTCACTCATTCGCTGCTAGCCCTCACATATCAACAAAAAAAACGGCGGGCCCCCAAATCACCAAAGCCTGTGGGCCCTGCTCCTATGAGAAATCTCCGACCGGTGCCACAACGTCTGCTGAAGGTGTACCAAAACAACTGATAGCAGCTCTTAGTGATATGTGTCAGGTCCCTATATGTGTACAGTGTGCCTGTAGCTTTCTCTATTTCAGTTGTATCACGTGATAGAAAGTCTAAGGCCTTCTCAAGCTGAAGGGCAAACTCATCTAATCTGCGGCCTATTATGCATCAAACTAAGATTGACCTAAAGACACAAAGCACTGCCATCAAGTTAGCACTTTTAAACACTCGCTCACTAAAAATAAATCATTTCTAATCAATGACTTTATAACCACAAACAATCTGGATTTTTTTTTTTTTTTAATAAAACATGGCTAGAAGACAGCTGCAGTGCAACAATCCTAAATGAAGCAGCCCCTCCTAACTTCACTCACATGAGTGTCTGCAGGACTGTTAGGAGAGGTGGGGGTGTAGCTGCTCTATTTAAAGATGTCTATCAATGCAAGCAAGTGTCATTTGGTTAGTACTTGTCTTTTGAATATCTAGGGATTGTGCTGAAAGGTGCTCCACGCATTCTGTTTATTATTATTTACAGGCCTCCAAAATACTCTCTCTAACCATTGTTGAAGAGGTCACAGAAAAGTTATCAATAGTTTCCTCAGAGTTGGATTTTAATATTCACATAGATAATGCAGAAAACAAAACTAGAAAAGAAATGATAACGGTTCTAAACACTTTTGACCTGATTCAGCATGTGCATGGACCCACACACAAAGGTGGACACACTCTGGATCTAATCATCAGTAGGGGTCTAAACATTTCATCCATTGTTATTATCAGACAGCTAATGCAATGAGTTTGCTTCCTTCTTTTCTGAGAAGATCATCAATATCAGGAAGGCGATTAGCACATCCTCAAGTAATGCAGAGGTCAGACTGATTCGGCTACAATATCAAAAAGATACTATGTCTATTTTTGAAATAATTGTTAGCAAAATTCTGGAAGACATAGTGCAGCACCTAAAATCATCAACCTGCTGTCTTGATACACTTCCCACATCTGTTTTCAAAAGTATGCTTAACTATATAGAGGTAGATCTTTTAGAAGTGGTGAATGCCTCACTTCTTTCTGGGACGTTTCCAAACTCCCTAAAAACTGCAGTTGTAAAGCCCCTCCTGAAAAAGAGCAATCTTGATAACACCATTTTAAGGAATTTTATACCAATATCTAATCTTCCTTTTTATAGGCAAAATTATAGAAAAGGTAGTTTTTAATCAGCTGAACAAATACTTAAACTCAAATGGATACCTGGACAATTTTCAATCTGGTTTCCGACCGCATCACAGCACAGAGACAGCACTCATTAAGATAATAAATGATATTCGCTTAAATTGTGACTCTGGCAAAATATCGGTGCTGGTATTGCTAGATCTCAGTGCTGCGTTTGACACTGTCGATCATAACATACTACTAGAGAGACTGGAAAACTGGGTCGGGCTTTCTGGGATGGTACTCAAATGGTTCAGATCATACTGAATAGAGGCTATTATGTGAGTCTAGGAGAGCATAAGTCTAAATGGATGTCCATGACATGTTGAGTCCCTCAAGGCTCAATTCAAAGCATGTATATGCTTCCACTAAGTCAAATAATGAGGAAGAACCAAATTGCCTATCACAGCTATGCTGATGATACCCAGATTTACCTAGCCTTATCTCCAAATCAATACAGTCCCATTGAATACCTCTGCCAATGCATTGATGAAATTAATAGTTGGATGTGCCAAGTTATGGCATTTGGAAACAAACATGAAGTTCTCAAAGTGAATGCATACCTTTACTCTAGGGGTCAAACAACTAAAAATCAAGTTATGGTATTTTTTTTTTTTTTTTACCAGGCAGTAATTGAGAGTTTAATCAGATATTGACTGTATCACAGTATGGTTTGGGAACCTATCTGTGCAATCGAGATCAAAGCTGATACGAATGATACATACTGCTTGGAAAATTATAGGAGTGAATGAATGGACACCACTGCAAACTATGTACGAACATGCCACTGTAAGACACGCTGAGAGGATTGTTTGTGATTTTTCCCATGTTTTGAATACAGAGTATGAGTTGTTGCCTTCGGGCAGGAGGTTCAGGGTTCCTCGCTGCAGATTAAATAGATTTAAAAACTAAAAGCAGTGTCTGTGAAGTTGTTAAATAGAGGAAGTATGGAGCTGTAATTTTATGAATTAATATTTTGTGTATTTTGAGAATTGTATTTGTCTAATGTGTCTATTGTATGGTTGCAGCATGGGTGATGGCCCAAGACAAATTTCCCTACTGGGGACAATAAAAGTTTACCTTACCTTACCTTAATTCAGGAATCTTGGTGTGATTCTGGAGACAGACCTTAGTTTCAGTAGTCATGTCAAAGCAGTAACTAAATCAGCATACTATCATTTAAAAAACATTGCAAGAATTAGATGTTCGTTTCCAGTCAAGACTTGGAGAAACTTGTTCATGCCTTCATCACCAGCAGGGTGGACTATTGTAATGGGCTCCTCACTGGCCTTCCCAAAAAGACCATTAGACATCTGCAGCTCATCCAGAACGCTGCTGCCAGGATTCTGACTAGAACCAGAAAATCTGAGCATATCACACCAGTCCTCAGGTCCTTACACTGGCTTCCAGTTACATTTAGGATTGATTTTAAAGTACTTTTACTCGTATATAAGTCACTAAATGACCTAGGACCGAAATATATTGCAGATATGTTCACTGAATATAAACCTAACAGAGCACTCAGATCACTAGGATCAAGTCAGTTAGAAATACCAAGGGTTCACACAAAATAAGGGGAGTCCTCCTTTAGTTACTATGCCGCCTGTAGTTGGAATCAGCTTCCAGAAGAGATCAGATGTGCTAAAACACTAGTCACATTTAAATCTAGACTCAAAACTCATCTGTTTAGCTGTGCATTTATTGAATGAACAATTAAATTCATTTTAAATGTTTTAACCATTTAAAAAAAAAAATTAAATGGCTTGTTTTATTTTTGTTATACATTTTCTTCATGATTATTTTCTTTTCTTTTATGTAAAGCCCTTTGAATTACCATTGTGTACGAAATGTGCTATATAAATAAACTTGCCTTGCCTTGCCTTACGTCAGTTTTTGCAAATACCTGCGACTGTATTTTTATTTTCTGTCATATTTTATATTGTTCAGAAGTTATAGGTTTAGGGTAAAGCTGAGGTTGTATTCCAGTCAAAGTATAAATTTATATAAAAATATTATAATTAATTTTAAATGCATGCAAACCATTAAACTAAGACAAACAACTGGAAAGAATTGAGGACCCTGCATGTCAAAAAGTGATGCTTAAAGGATACCCCTGAGCATTGAAAATGATGCTAAAGGGATATCTTGAGCGCCAAATAGCGATGCTTAAGGATCCTGACCAAGTGTCAGTGAGTTAGAACTGATAATGTGTTGCTTAAGCAGGTTCTACAGTAAACATTTGTTTATTATACAGTAATAGTGTTTTGTAAACTACAGAAGTTAGTTATAGAGTTGTTTTAGGATGATTTTTTTTTATTTTTTATTTTGATTTATTTTTTATCTGTAGTTGTTTAAGTCTGTCAGAAACGTCTCTGCTGTGGCAGCTGTCACACTGTTGCTTGGCAACAGGAGGATGCAGGAACAGCTGGTGATGCAAACAGGAAGTAGACAGCCTCATTTAACAACATTAAGTTCAATCTTTGTGGACTTTGAGGCACTGGACCTTTGAATTGAAATTTGAATTTACAGTGTCATTTATCTGCAATAAAACAAACTAATGAATAAGACTGAATGACATGTAATCAAATGTGACTAAAATAATACGCTCATTGTTTATGCTTCTGTTTCACGTCAGAGATGTAAATACTGTCCATCCTGAACATCTAAATGTGCTGTGGACATAAACAAACGAATGAGGATGTGTTAACATGCAAACATATTCATGTTTCATAAACAAGAAAAAAATACAATAAACTGCAGGAGTAGGAAACGAAACTATTAGAATTTTCACAAAGAGTTGAAATCTAAATCTTTGGATTCCATTCAATCACAGTCTAGTATCTAGATTGAGTATCTAGACAGAGAACATCAGACACATTTCTTCTGAAACAGAAACATATGATGGTATTTTATTTTGGGTGATGAGAGTCTTTTCTAACATTATAAATGGACCTCAGGGTTATAAACACACAATATGAGCAGATTAATGGAGTCTGGTCTCTGTTGCTCATGTCTGCTGTGTCTCATCTTCACCAGCAGAGGCCTCGGCTCTGAAGAGGAAAAAGAACGGGAAGAATCTCTCTTTCTCTCTTTCCTCTTCATCTTGTCTTTTTTATTATTATTTCTAAAACTCTTCTCACAATAATCACAAGTATTCTATCTTCTCACACAATCATGCCTCAAACTGAGGTTTTAAGTGTTAAAATTGTAATTAAATAATGTTTATAAGTATGTAATTCTGTTAAATAACATTCATTTTCATATTGACTGATACAGACTGACGTAAGTCAGATGTAAGTATGGAAATTAATGGAAAGAGATATACACAAATAAAGAGGAAGTGAATATGAAATAGGGTTTTTAGACTAGTAAACAAATAATGTGACGCTAAATGAGTGAAGAGAGCAGATCTAATAATCATTACACAGTTTGAGGCTGAGGACAGAAACATCAGACTCAGGACAGAAACACAACCTCTAAAGTAAGAATAACTCATAAGTTCATTCTTTAACTAGAATTAGATTTTGAGAGGTTAATATTATTTGATTTGGTGTGAATCTTGTTATGCTGCTAAGATGTTATTTAAAAAAAAAAAAAATCATGAGGTTTTATTCTAAGATGAAAATGAGTGTATTTGAGTTTTTTAATGCATTTCTTCCTCAGAAATGGCCCAAACTCTGTATTTCATTCTTCTTCTCATTGGTGAGTGTGTTTGTGGTTTTATTCATGATTTCTAGTTTCATTAGGTTTGATCCTGTTATGAAAAGCATTAAAGCAGCGTCTCTCTTTCACAGCTCTCTGCTCCGTATCTGAATGTGTTCAGCGTCAGTATCACTTTATAAATGAGGAGAAGACCTGGACTGAAGCTCAGAGATACTGCAGAGAGAATTACACAGATCTGGCCACCGCTGAAAACATGAACGACATGAACGAGCTGAAGAAGAGTGTGAATGATTCAAGTGTTCAGAATTTCTGGATTGGGCTGCAGAAGACGGGTCGTGATGAATGGCACTGGTCTTCAGGTGAACCTGCGCTCTATCTGAACTGGCATACTGGAATACCAAATCTTGGTGCAGAAGAATGCGTTATGATCTCAGGTGGACAATGGTATGCTTTGGGATGTAATCTGTACCTAAATTGTATTTGCAATTCCTCCAATAACAGTAAGTGCATCTCCCTACAATGGCAACAAACATTAATGTATAAACATTAAGGAGAGAGAGAGATGTGAAAATCTGCGATTGGAGCATAACTTTATTTGTATTTTTTTTGTTTAGGCAAGTGTTTCTTAATCATAATTCATTCATAATTTATTTATACATTTATTTATAATTAATGATTATTTAATTTATAAATGTATAAATGGGCATGTCTAGCGTAGTAAATCAACATAACCCTTTATTCAAGTATTATTAAAACTGTGTTAAATATTTTATAACACACACATACATAACACACACATACAGTATATATATATATGGTTTTGTATTTTGAAAAATATAAAATAATAATATAATTGTAATGGTTTAATCAAACATGTAGGGTCATTAATAACTAAAAGCACCTCCGGTCATCAGTTTTGGACACTACTGAATGGAATTCTGACTCTTCTTGATGTTTACGAACAAAACTCTTATTTAGTTCTTGTCTCATCGATGTAATTTTATTGTGTTCACTTTTAGCCATATTACAATATTTTGTTTTTGAGATTTGTATTGTCAGAAATTAGTATTTTTTAAGTAGAGGTTTCAAAAAAAAAAAAAACTTATGATCACTAGCTTCAGAGTCTGTGATAAACACCTGAACACTGTGAGCTGTGAGATACATTCAGCTTTCAGGATCTCAACACAAAATCAGTCTTTAAATGATGTGTTTCTGATGATAACCATGAAGCATCTTAAGAATAATGAACAAACTGATTGATGAATCTGTTTTTATCTGTTTTTCTTAAAACAGACACAGAACTTGTCTTTGTCAATCAGGCGATGAAATGGAGAGCCGCTCAGAGTTACTGCAGACAGAATCACATTGATCTGGTCAGTGTGAGGAACCAGAACGAGAATCAACAGATTCAGGAGTTCATTAGTGACAGAAATTTATCAGGATCACAGATCTGGATCGGTCTGTTCAGAGACTCATGGCAGTGGTCAGATCAGAGTAACTCTTCATTCAGAGACTGGGACACTCGTGAACCTGATAATAATGGAGGAAATGAAAACTGTGCAGCTCTTAATTTTCAGAGAAAATGGTTCGACGTCTCTTGCACCAATCAATATCCTTTTGTGTGTTATGAAGGTGAGTAGATCTTCACTAAACACACACACTCCATCATCACCTCCAGATCTCTTAAAGTTCACTCTACATGTCTGACATGACAAATTCATCCTCAGTGTTTGTTCTGCATGTTGTTTTTGATCAGTCTCTCTCTAGTTTCTGCTTGTGCTTGGTTTTATCTGCAGATCCTGAACTGATTGTGATCAGAGAGAATGTGACGTGGTCTGAAGCTCTGAGATACTGCAGACAGAATCATGTGGATCTGGTCTCGGTTCATTCAGAAGAGATGCAGCGTCGTGTGATGAACGTGGTTAAACGTGCGTCGTCTGCGGAGGTGTGGTTGGGTTTACGTCACTCCTGTATTTTGGGCATCTGGTTCTGGGTGAGTGAAGATACCGTGTGCTATCAGAACTGGGCTCCAGGGAACGGCACATCAGAGGAGGACTGTGAACACACAGTGAGATCTGGAGCAGTTCAGTCTGGAGGAGATCAGCGCTGGATCAGTCTTCCTGAGACTCACAAACTCAACTTCATCTGCACAACTTAAGACGATTAAAGAACATGTGAATGCCTGTATGTTTAATTCCTTTATCTTACTCTTTCCAGGTCTGAAGGTTAAATACATGTGTACTATTTTTCTACAGATAATGTTACATACATAGTTCATGCAATCTTTCAGTAATATATTACTGAGCTGTGAAGTGTAGATGGTCTGTATTTCTCCAGGTGGATGAATCAGTGTAGGTGGTGTTTGGTTAAGGACTTAGAGTTAGAACTGCTGTTTTTAATGTGTTTGCTTTTACAAACTCTTTCGAAATGTACTTTTGTGTTTTATTCAGTAACTGCAGAATTTTGAGACATTCATCTGCCAGTTTAATTTTATTAGGGGCCCATAAGCATATTTATCATATTTATATCATTAGATCAATTTTTGTATTGTTTTCTTTTAGCTTAATAATGAGAAAATGTGCTCTAATCAAAGTAAAAATAAATTAATCAATGTGACGGAAGTGGAAGTATATATATATATATATATATATATATATATATATATATATATATATATATATATATATATATATTTTTTTTTTTTTTTTTTTTATTATTATTTTTCTATGATGGTGTGGCTACTTCTCTCTTATGTTTAAATATTTTATGTATTATACATGTACATTAACTTTAGTAAACACTTTTTGCCTGAGATTGTGTGAGCTCTGTGTTTCTCAGCAGAATTATTTCAGTGTTATTGTTAGAAAGGAAGAGGTGAAGGTAGGGTATACAATATCTTGTGTTTGGCTCCATGAACTCAGGATCAAAGCTTGATCTGACAGCTGATGATCACTAATGATGATAACTAATATATAATAAATAATAATGATGACTAAATAGTTCATGGTTAAGTTCATATATCTGTTTCAGGGTTTGACAGAGAAACACTTTGTTATCCATTGACATCATGAGCGGCCAGCAACAGAAAACACAAATGAGGAGATATAAGATAAAGTCAACATTTAACCACAGACCAGGATGTCAATATCTTGTTGTTGAATAATCCTTGAATACTGGCAGCTTTCACATAACTCTAATAGCATTTTCTGTACTCTAAACATTCAGACATTCATGCATTGTAAGGAGGGTGTGAAAGACTTACCTAGTTGTCTAATCTTATTCACTTCAACACAAATACAGTGCACTGAAAACAAACACCAGATGATTTCTATGTATGGCACCATTTCGGTCACTTTTGTAATCAAGCCTATGGAAGGATATTCCGGACATTTTTAAAAGGAATTGTAGATTGTACTTTTCAACTGTTTTCCATATGTGGACACAAAATTGTGACATAATCCAAACGCAAATTTAAAATAAAAAAGCAAAGTCCATTTGCAACTTTATTTCCCATATCTTATGAGTTATATTTAAATAACAATATTAATTACCAATAGGGCTGCACAATATTGAAAAAAAAAAAAAAAAACGGACATTGCAATATATAGTCTGTGATATATTTTGTGATGTGTATAAATATGGGAAAATTACTCTTGAATCCATAGCTGCCAGAACAATTACCAGAGACACACTACTGCAACACTGTATTCACTGTAATCAGTGAGTAAAATTTGAGAAATGTAAATAACATCAAGTAAAAAAACACATCAAGAAGAACAACATAGTGAAATAAAGCAAGTGAGGTTATCAACCTGGTACAACAAATAAATATTTAATTCTAAGAACAATTGCCTTGAATGTGCAGCAAAATACAACTTGCAAAAAAGTAGATCTGTATTTGAAAATCAACTCATCCTCATGACTAGGGCACCCAGTGGGATGGGTCCTCACTAGGGCTGGGACAACGCGTCGAGGTCATCGATGACGTCGACGCAGAAAAAACGTTGATGCAAAATATGCGCGTCGATTCGTCGACCTGTTTTTATCACTCTAAAAAACGTTTGCAAAACGTTTACCTTATGTGCGCTGAATATACGCGATGGCCGGATCAACATTCTGTCCAACGTTATATAACCAATCCAGGGGTTTTCCTGCATTTATCTTTTTTTTTTTTGGCGGCTGTCAAAGCCTTATTTGATCGGTGAGTGATGTAGAATAGAATGACAGGGCGCGTACGAGAGAGAGCCCCGGCTGCGCGCGCACTAATAGTCTTCAAACAACACGAGCGCTTCTTGCTCTCTCTCTCCCTTGTGCATATTAATCAAAATCATTAAACACTATAGAAAAAGGGCGAAACAACAAAGTTTCATGCGCGCTCGCGCACTCACAGTCTGCAAACTACACGAGTCTTGCTCTCTCTCTCTCTCTCTCCCTCGTGCATATTAACCAAAATCATTAGACACCATAGAAATAGGACGGAACGCCTAAGTTTCACGTGGAGCATTCAGAGATTTTTTTTTTATCCATGACAGGCTGTTGGCTCCCACTATAATTTTTTTTTTTGGGGGGGGGGGGGGCACTCTCTGTATTAGCTTAAAGCCCTCAAGTTTACATTGGTTACTGTATTCTTTCAATTGCTCTAAACAAGTATTTTGGGTGACCTTTTTTATTGAATGCTAGACATCAAGTTGTTGATATTTTCATCTGAAAGAATTTTTTTCAGTAAGCTAGGCCCTAGGTGTTCAGTAAGCTTGTTTCAGTAAGCTGTGTGTTTTCAAGGCTTCAAGGTTTTATTGAATGCTATCTCTATACAAGTGCAAAGTAATGCATTCTTAGTCAGTCTTTTATTTAGTAATTTTAAGAGCAATAAACATATATTGCAATGTTAAGGAATTCATGTTTTTTTCATTCAGATATGTAAATCAACATGTATAAATTGTTAGTAGTCAATTAATGGGGAGATAATCGAAATAGAATCGGTCTGGAAAAATTAATCGTTAGATTAATCGATGCATCGAAAAAAATAATCGCTAGATTAATCGTTTAAAAAATAATCATTTATCCCAGCCCTAGTCCTCACAAATTTTGTGTTTCTAAACAAAATATGGCTTGAAGACAGCTGCAATGTAACAGTCCTCAATGAAGCAGCCCCTCCTAACTTCACTTACATGAGTGTCTGCAGGACTGTTAGGAGAGGTGGGGGTGTAGCTGCACTATTTAAAGATGTCTATCAATGCAAGCAAGTGTCATTTGGTCAGTACTTGTCTTTCGAATATCTAGGGATTGTGCTGAAAGGTGCCCCATGCATTCTCTTTATTATTATTTAAAGGCCTCCAAAATACTCTCCAGCCTTTGTTGAAGAGGTCACAGAAATGTTATAATAATTTCCTCAGAGTTTGACTGTTTTGCAATTGCAGGGGAATTTAATATTCACAGATAATGCAGAAAACAAAACTACAAAAGAAATGATAATGGTTCTAAACACCTTTGACCTGATTCAGCATGTGCATGGACCCACACACAAAGGTGGACACACTCTGGATCTAATCATCAGTAGAGGTCTAAACATTTCATCCATTGTTACTAAGGACGTAGCACTATCTGATCACTTCTGTATTTTCTTTGATATATTGATCTCTACTACCACTGAATCTAGATCGGTCTCTGTCAGAAGGAAATGCATAAACGAGAACACAAGTGTACTATTTATGGAGGCTATATCTTTAACACCAAGCATTTCTGCAGACTCTGTTGATATTCTCCTTGATTCCTGCAACTCAAAAGTTAAGAATGTTATTGATGATATTGCTCCAATAATAGTCAGTAAGAAAACAAACAGACAGAAATCAGTTTGGAGAAGATCAACAGCAGTTCAGACTATGAAAAGACAATGCAGAAAAGCCGAGCGGATGTGGAGGAAGACGAAACTTGAAATTCACTATAGCATCTATAAAGAGAGCCTTCATGCTTTTAATGTGAAACTAGCCACAGCTAGAGAGAACTTCTTCTCAGACCTTATAAACAGTAACTTAAATAACACTCGTACTCTTTTTGCCACTGTTGAGAGACTGACAAACCCCCCAAGTCAGATTCCCAGTGAAATGCTCTCAGACAGCAAAATGCAATGAGTTTGCTTCTTTCTTTTCCGAGAAGATCATAAATATCAGGAAGGCGATTAGCACATCCTCAAGTAATGCAGAGGTCAAACAGATTTGGCCACAATATCAAAAAGATACTATTTCTATTTTTGAAACAATTGATAGCAAAATTCTGGAAGACATAGTGCAGCAACTAAAATCATCAACCTGTTGTCTTGACACACTTCCCACATCTTTTTTCAAAAGTGTGCTTAACTGCTTAGAAGCAGATCTCTTAGAAGTGGTGAATGCCTCACTTCTTTCTGGGACATTTCCAAACTCCCTAAAAACTGCAGTTGTAAAGCCCCTCCTGAAAAAGAGCAATCTTGATAACACAATTTTGAGCAATTTTTTTGAGCAATCTAATCTTCTTTTTATAGGCAAAATTATAGAAAAGGTAGTTTTTAATCAGATAAACAAATACTTAAACTCAAATGGATACCTGGACAATTTTCAATCTGGTTTTCGACTGCATCACAGCACAGAGACAGCACTCATTAAGATAATAAATGATATTCGCTTAAATTGTGACTCTGGCAAAATATCGGTGCTGGTATTGCTAGATCTCAGTGCTGCGTTTGACACTGTCGATCATAACATAATACTAGAGAGACTGGAAAACTGGGTCGGGCTTTCTGTGATGGTACTCAAATGGTTCAGATCATACTGAATAGAGGCTATTATGTGAGTCTAGGAGAGCATAAGTCTAAATGGATGTCCATGACATGTGGAGTCCCACAAGGCTCAATTCTTGAACCGCTCTTGTTAAGCCTGTATATGCTTCCACTAAGTCAAATAATGAGAAAGAACCAAATTGCCCATCACAGCTATGCTGATGATACCCAGATTTACATAGCCTTATCTCCAAATGACTACAGCCCCATTGACTCCCTCTGCCAATGCATTGATGAAATTAATAGTTGGATGTGCCAGAACTTTCTTCAGTTAAAAAAGGAAAAAACTGAATTCAATGCATTTGGAAACAAAGATGAAGTGTTCAAGGTGAATGCATACCTTAACTCTAGGGGTCAAACAACAAAAAAATCAAGTCAGGAATCTTGGTGTGATTCTGGAGACAGACCTTAGTTTCAGTAGTCATGTCAAAGCAGTTACTAAATCAGCATACTATCATTTAAAAAACATTGCAAGAATTAGATGTTATAATTAAGCCTTCCCAAAAAGACCATTAGACAGCTGCAGCTCATCCAGAACACTGCTGCCAGGATTCTGACTAGAACCAGAAAATCTGAGCATATCACACCAGTCCTCAGGTCCTTACACTGGCTTCCAGTTACATTTAGGATTGATTTTAAAGTACTTTTACTTGTATATAAGTCACTAAATGACCTAGGACCGAAATATATTACAGATATGTTCACTGAATATAAACATAACAGAGCAATCAGATCACTAGGATCAAGTCAGTTAGAAATACCAAGGGTTCACACAAAACAAGGGGAGTCCTCCTTTAGTTACTATGCCGCCCGCAGTTGGAATCAGCTTCCAGAAGAGATCAGATGTGCTAAAACACTAGTCACATTTAAATCTAGACTCAAAACCCATCTGTTTAGCTGTGCATTTATTGAATGAGCACTGTGCAATGTCCGAACTGATTGCACTATATTGTCACTATTTTTATTTTATTTCATGTAAAATCATTTTCTAAATTTTTAAATTCAGTTTAAATAAGTAAATTTTTTAATAATTGTAAAAGTTATAAAATTGCTTGTTTTATTCTTGTTATTATTATTTTTTCATTATTATTTTACTTTCTTTTATGTAAAGCACTTTGAATTACCATTGTGAACGAAATGTGCTATATAAATAAACTTGCCTGGCCTTGCCATGTCTGTAGGTCCGGTGCAGAGGTTGTGGAGCATGCAGGATGACATGATCAGCATGACCACCACATCCAGCCTGGTGTTTTGCAGATCTCTCATTCTCCTCCACTTGCATTTGATCCTGCCAAAAGATTACAGTACATGAAGTCAGCTCACACACCAGGAAACAGGAGATAGGCTCTGCATTATGGGCAGTTACTTACCTGCCAAAAGCTTGTTCCACCACAACATGTCCTTTGCAGATCTGTGTGTTCCCCTGCTGATCCTGGGTAGTCAGGGCACCATTGTCTCACTTTGGTGTGATAATAAATGGGTATGTGCGACTTATGTAGGCACTGTCGCCGAGTAGCATTTACCTTAAGATAAAAGGACAGATTCCCAGGGTGGGAAATGTACATTTTTTCAGAGCAGCTAGAACATTTGGAAAAATTGGGCTTCTGGCTGTATTGTGAACAGTTTTGATAGAAAGGTGGGCAAACTGATACACCAATTCCAGGACTAATTAAAGTTGCAAGCAGCGATGAATGGGGCCCTCGCACCCGGGCTCACTGGCAGAGAGTGGCTTTAGTAAAATGTGAACGGTGAGAAATATGCATTTAAAGTCATAAATATAAATGGAATATATCAAAGTATATTCCATATATGCAGGGCCCCGCTGAAGGTTGTACCAGTGGGCCCTGATTGAAATTGTTTAATTTGTATGTTCGTTCATTTTTATTTATTTGTGCTATTTACACAATGTTTACGTTTTTTTTTTTTTTTTTTTAGTTTGTAGGTTTCCAGGTACATAAACCGAATAATTAAATGTAAAATAGCACTGGATAGTCTTCAATGTAAAATTGAATATACAATCAAACCAAAATGTATTCAGACACCTTTAACATTTCTCACATTATCACAGTTTATTTGCTATTGCTTCTAAAATGGTTATAAAATATGACAAGAACTTATAGTTAAACTGTGTCAGAAGAAATTTGTCTTGATAATGTCATAACTTTGATAGAAATGTATTTAATGGATTACAATCAACCAAAACTACATACAACTGTTATTATTACAATATTTATACAACTATCAATACTTTGTTGACCAATTAACAAGCAATGCTTCATTTTGTTCAGACTGTGGTGTGAAAGGTTGCATTAGCAGTTCAGAAAAAAAAAAAAAATACATAAGCAATGCATGGTGCTTTATAAGGTGCTGAATAATATTTGGTCCCAATTTTATATATATATATAGAGAGATAAAATATGTATATCTATCTATTTCACTAGTAGTTCACTGTTTGAAGATTCAAGAGCAGTGAGTGATTTTTCTTTCATTTTCTTGGATTAACATTACAGCAGCTAGTAGCTAAATTAGGCGCGGTCACTTTAAGAGATGATGAACGCATCCAATTTATTTATTTTTTCCTCAACTGTTTACTTTCACTTAAGAAATAACTGACAAATAACTGAAAAAACAGTTTTTCGAGCATACTCGTGGACGAGTCAGTCTTTTGTTCGTTATCTGGCTCGGTGTTCATCTTCAATTCTCTCTTCACAGCAGTTCAGTCAGTGTACTGTTTGAGTAAATGAATTATTCCGGGATATTGGTTTGTTTGAACTCAGAGGGAGTGTCAGCCACATTAAAAAAGTTAACAGCATAAGTCATTTGTGGATTAATGCGTATTAGAGATGCAAACCGTTTAAAATGAGTCATTTCGATTTGGTGAACTGTTTCAAGAAGATCCGGATACATCAAATGATTCGCTCGAGAGAACCAGATATGACAAACTGCTTTGTTTTGAACTCTCTCTCACCACAGACACGGAAGAGAAGACAATGCTGAATAAAGTCGTAGTTTTTGCTATTTTTGGACCGAAATGTATTTTCGATGCTTCAATAAATTCTAACTGACCCTCTGATGTCACATGGACTACTTTGATGATGTTTTTCTTACCTTTCTGGACATGGACAGTAGACCGTACACACAGCTTCAATGGAGGGACTGAGAGCTCTCGGACTAAATCTAAAATATCTTAAACTGTGTTCCGAAGATAAGCGGAGGTCTCACAGGTTTGGAACGACATGAGGGTGAGTCATAAATGACATAATTTACATTTTTCGGAGAACCAACCCTTTAAGCTCGGCTGCTGTATGTTTTTGGGATAAATGGCCTGATTGGAACGGTGACTGTATTGCAGGAAATAAATAATTAAATCAAATTAGCACTGTTTAAAAAATTAGAAATAAACTGTTCACTAATTGATGCTAATTAGATAAAATTAATAAAGTTTAACCAAACAAATTTTACCTGGAAGAAATACAATACTGACACTTTTTTAAGTAAAAGTCTGTCAGAAATATCTCTACTGTGTACCTGATGGCAGCTGTCACACACAGTTGCTAGGCGACAGGAGTGGTGGGCGGGAACAGCTGGTGATACAATCAGGACATCTTCATAGACCATAATCTCATTTAACAACAGTCACTTTCAACTTTGTGGACTTTGAAGGATGCAGTCTCTGAATTGGGACGCAGTTACACTGTAATATTCCTGTTTTTGCAATAAAACCGATAAATTAGACTGAATGAAATGTAAATAAATACAATAACACTTACTGTTTATCCCAATGTTTCACATCAGAGATGCAAATATTGTCCAGCCTGAATGTCTAAACGTGGTGTGGATGTAAACTAATGAATGAGGATGTGTTTATATGCAAACATAAGTATCTTTTATCTGAGATCTAAGCCTCTGGACCATGCCTGCAAAATTAGCAGAAAGAACTATATTCCAAACACTGTGGACACAAGCTACTCTACTAAAGACTTCAAGGATGTCACCAAAGTGCACCTTTACAAACACAAAGGAAACAGACAGATGTATGATAATCACCAAAGTATCTCAGGAAAAACCCTCACTGTGCACTTAGAGCAGGGTTTACTCCCCGAGAGTCAGTGTGACTTCAGGAGACAACGAGGAACAGTAAACATGATATCTGCTGCCCAACAACCTCAAGAGAAGTGCCAGGAACAAACTGTTGACCTTAACACTGCAATCATAGACTCAACCAAGGCATTCAGTACCGTAAGTTGTGAGGGGCTTTTGAAGATCATGAGTAAGTTTGGTTGCCCTGAAAGATTAATTTGCATAACATTTCAATTCCACACCGGCATTGTGTGCTTGATGATAGAGATCTAGCAAAGCTGTGTTTTTGCCCCCACACTGTTCAGCATGAAGTAGATAAGATCAAGGTCCATGTGGCCAGACTATGTCTTTATCCTAACATTACGTCATATTTGCTGATGACTCCGCTCTGAATAAGTGAAGTGCTTGTGACATGCAGGACCCCCCGGAACTGTTCTTCACTGCATGCAACAACTTTGGCTCGACTATTAGCATACTGAAAACTGTGGTGATGTACCAGCCTACACTACTGGAACTACACTACACTACCAGCCTACGATCTGGAATTTCATATGCTTCTGTGTCGATCATTCTGGCTGCCGAGGGAATTTACAGCGGTCATAATCTGTTTACATTTCTCCTCAAGCCAACACAGACCAGGCACTCAATGAACTGTATTGGGATATAAGTGAGCAATAAAACCATGTACCCAGATGTGGCATTTATTGTTACAGGGGACTTAAACAAAGCCAAGTTAAAAATAATATCTCCAAAATATTTTTAACACATCACCATCAACACGCGTGGTGATTGTGTACTGGACCACTGTTACTCTCCTTTCCGGACCCCTACAAATCTCTCCCCCGCCCACCTTTCGGCAAATCATGTCACTCTTCCATTCTGCTGCTGCCTGCTTATAGGCAGAAACTGAAACGGAAGCACCCGCCCTCAGGACCATTCAGTGATGATCGGACCAATCAGACACTATACTACAGGACTGTTTTGATCAGGTGGACTGGGACATGTTCCGGACAGCGTCTGATGATGATATAGAAGAGTATTCAGAAACTGTAACGTGTTTCATCAGGAAGTGTGTTGAAGATGAGGTGCAGACAAAAACAATACGCATCTACCCAACCAGAAACCGTGGATTAATAGCGATGTTCAAGCAGCCTTGTCAGCACAGACATCCTCTTATCAATCCATGAACGCTGATGATCGCAAACAAGCCAGTTACGATTTAAGGAAATCCATCAAAGCCGCAAAAAGTCAATAAAAAAAAAACAAAGTTGAAGAACAATTCAACACCAACGATGCAAGAAGCATGTGACAGGGCATCAACAACGTTACAGACTTTAAAGGGAATGAATCAGCTTCTGTGAACACCGCCGCCTCTCTAACGGAT
This sequence comes from Carassius auratus, assembly GCF_003368295.1. NCBI lineage: Eukaryota > Metazoa > Chordata > Actinopteri > Cypriniformes > Cyprinidae > Carassius > Carassius auratus. The sequence goes on from NC_039249.1 coordinate 1,934,947, forward strand.
GAGCTAAATAACTTTTATGCTCGTTTCGAGACTGACAGCACTGTCCACACAGAGAGTGTTCCCACGGCTGCTGCAGAAGATGTGAGTGCACTCTCTGTCTCTGTCACGGATGTAACCCGATCCTTCCGACGGGTAAATATCTGTAAGGCTGCGGGTCCCGATGGCATCCCAGGCCGTGTGCTCAGAGCATGCACAGTCCATCTAGCTGATGTTTTCACAGACATTTTCAACCTCTCCCTCTGTCTGTCTGTGGTTCCCTCGTGCTTCAGAAAACATTCTCACTCTTAGCTCGTCACATATTGACGCTTCGTCAGGACCCATTGGCGTCACTTTCTGACACACAGGGTACACCTTTAGGTCATTTTTTATGTGCAGGTTCTCCATTAGTTTAGATAAAAATCCTTGGCATCAATATGCCGACGTGAAAGGCACTGGGAATGTTATTATCATGACTAACTTTCGTAATATATATTGTGTAATAATATTGCCATCATTGCATATATGTTGAAGTGTAATTTTTCATGTAAATAGTCTCAACAGTTTTATTTACGTCAGTATTTGCAAATACCTGTGACTGTATTTTTATTTTCCTGTCGTATTTTATATTGTTCAGAAGTTATGGGTTTAGGGTAAAGCTGGGGTTGTATTTCAATCAAAGTATATATTTGTTAGTGGTGGGCATAGATTATTATTTTTTTAATCTACATTAATCTCACTGTGATCTTGAAATTAATCTAGATTAAAATGGCTCATTCGAATTCTGCCGAAGGCATTCAGTATATGTGTGTTACCCAAATAAAATTGACAAACAGTAATTCTTTTGAGAAGGGGTTTATCAAGCTAGGTGGTGCATTAGAAAAGGGGCTCATCTCCTGTTTCCAAAATGCATCACAAAGTGCTTGAAAAAGCTGTAAACTAATTCCACATTGCACAAGGTGCAAACAACCTTACGCCTGTTTCACACCAATGTTTAAGTTTTTTTTTTTTCAAGTTTGTAGGTGTCAAGGTAAAGAAACTAAAATAATTAAATGTAAAAAAGCACTGGATAGTCTTCAATGTAAAAATGAAATATACAATCAAACCTGCATTTATTCCAACCCATTCTCACTCCAAAGGCGTCAAAAACCGAAGCATGGTCAAGCGCCCCTAGCGTCACTTTTATGACGCCAAATGTGCCTCTCGGCGTCGAATATTGAAGCACTACGACCTTCATTGCTTTCAATGGGAAACTTTTGGCGTCAGAATTCGACACGAGGACATGAGATGTTTATCGCTATGAAATCACATTCAAGAAGTCTCATTCAGCACACATCGCGATACTTGCTATCAGTTCCACAGTTTGGGTGAGTAGTCGTAAATACGCTCTTTTAATGCCTTTTATAAAATGTATTCTGTCTTATTTATTAATCAGATTAGTGCCATATGTTTAATCGCTGTATTATATCGGTCATCCGCGGCTGTCTTTGAGTTTCATTGCGTTTAAATAAATGAACACAGCTGCTAATTAGTCTGATTAAACTCTATCTGTCACCTGACGTGCCATAGACCTTCGATCCGTTTTATATTATTATTAATTTCAGGATCAATGATGTAAGTTGTATTTGTAGTAAAATCATGGTAATCACGAAACTTACAATAGTAATAAATGAAATGTGAAGTTAAAACAGTAAACTGGACATTAGTAACTGTAACTGTAGTTTTACTATGGTATATTAATAATCAATACAACAATACAATAATCACCAAACCAGCTATGTTTGTATCACTGTAATGTTAGTGTTTTTATGTGCTTTTATATGACAGATATCACAGTAATCATATGTTCTGTAGCATGCTTTTAATACCTTTTAATGTAAATCCAAAAAAAAAAAAAATCAAATTAAAAATAAATAATAAAACATGCATTTTTCCATCTTGCAGTTCTTTCATATCAGTTTATATATATATATATATATATATATATATATATATATATATATATTCAGTTTATATATATATATATATATATATATATATATATATATATATATATATATATATATATATATATATTATATCTAAATATTTTGCTCACAGATCATTATTAACATTCTGTATATAATTCAATTGTATTTACTCTCCCCTTTTTATTATTTTTATTTTTAGCTGAAAAGACGTAAAGGCAGTCAGCCCAGTGGTGTTTCTGGAGAGGGATTCCTTCAGAAATGGAGAAGACAGAAAGCTGCGGAGGCAGATATTTGCAGCAGTAAGTCTGTGATAGTTTGTCCCTTTTATCAAACATTCCTGCTGTTATAATTTGTACAGCATTTGTTGTTTCTTAAACTGTTGCACTGTCTACTTTCCTGTATTTTGCCTAGTGTTCAAGTGAGCATGATGACCACAAGTGTGTGTGGAACTTTTCATGACCTGATGACTGTGTTTCCCAATCCTGATCCTGGAGAACCCCAGCACTGCACGGTTTTGGTGTCTCTCTTATCTGCCTTGGAGTCTTCACTGATGAGCTGATGAGTTGAATCAGGTGTGTTTGATCAGGGAGACATCTCAAATGTGCAGTGTTGGGCTTCTCCAGGACCAGGATTGGGAGCCACTGCCTTATGGGACACTTATGTGTTTACAGAGATTTTTAATAACTAATTATCAATATTTCACATACTGTACATTGGACAGCTTTCCATGACCTCTTGTGAGATCTCGGCAAAAAGTCTGACGATTTATTCCAAAACATGATGCATGATGGGATACACTAAGCTTTGTATAGCGCTCCGGAGCAGTATTGGAGAGGTTTAGTGTGTGTTAAGGACGCTGTGCTTTGGCATTATTAAGACCGGGGACAGTCTCGTTCACACACTGTCATGTACACACACTCTCAAGTGGCCAAGACTGCAAGTGTGGGTATCTGGACAGGGTCAAAGTCTTAAAAATGATCCCTAAACACATCACAGTCTTAATAATCCAGTTTAACACTTGTATGATATTGTACAAGCCCCAGGACGGTCTCATCTGACACTATCATAGAATTCATATGAATATAGCTTCCTATTAATTACTTGCTTTCAATAATGGATGCATTTAACATTTAATTATACAGCATCTTTGCAGAGGTGTAATGTACAAGTTGCACGTAATTAATAATATTTCCTTCTTTCTGTCTTACAGGATTTTTTGCAGATAATCCTAATGCTGTTCTTCTTTTTCAGGTCTAAAATATCAAGCTCAACAGCTCACTCAAGAGCCAACCCTCACAAACCTTCCTAAAAACTAAGAGCTATTACTGAGTCTCAGCGAATCTTGCCATGATCAGCTCTTCCCAGGTACATTAGTTTAGAATATTTTTGAATCAACATTTACTCCTCAAATGCTCTGGTCTGAATCTTACTTTAAATTAACTTAATTATGTTTAATGAGCAATATTAATTGTACACAGAGTAAGTAGAGATTATCTTGTTTCACAGAAGAGAAGGAAGACCAAGGAAATGATTTGCTCAGGATGAGAAATGAAGACGGCCATCTTGTGCTCAAACAAACAGAAGTCCTCTGGTATGTGTGTGTTGAAGCAATGCTGTGTTATACAACATTTTATGATGATCTCTCACAGAACTGGTCATGTCAGCCTTGATTTCTTTTTTTACTATTACAATTACAGCATGTTAGCAAAGTGTGACTGGACATTTTTAGTATTATGTTTTTAAAAACACACCACCTGTTTTAAGAGTAGACAAGTATCATGAAATTGGTTTAGTTGATATAAACACCAATGTACATTATTTCATTGTTTTCTAAATGTTATGTTATAAATTGTGAATTGATAGTTGATTGGTTTGAAGCCAGGCCTTACACTGCACAGACTAAAACACATTTGTGAGAGAAGTCAGGAACTTTGGAGAAAGATTCTAGAGGGAAAAAACACATTTACTGCAACAATAGATGAATTCTAGAGTCTCTGAGAACTACACATGCTAATGCAGTCTCATGAGCAAGACCTTTGCCTCTGTAACTTTTTCTTAATTCTTTAATTTTTATTGCAGTATTTTAATTTGTACAGATGATCTCATCAGCCAAATGAGGGGTTTTGACCAAGTGATGCTCTTGAAAGGAGTGAAAGAAGAGGATGTGGTAAATTCTCTTCAGAGAAAAAGCTTCTCAAAAGATCTTAAAACAGCTTGAAGAATGGTAAGTGTACAGTACTACAAGGGTCATAGTTGCTCACCCTGCTAAAATCACACAGAACATAAGCTGAGCTCTCTGTCCATTAAACAACTTCATCTGGATTGCTTGTTTCACTTTGACCAGTTCTGAGGACTGAGAGATCCTCTGGCTGAGAGAAGCTACACCACATCAGTGCTGGATATCAGCCACAAACTGTTTCCAGACACAAGAGAAGAAGAACACGATGGGGAGATGAAACCAGTTTAGATGTGATGATGGGAATCATTATTTTCTGGAACAGTATCTCATGTCTTATATGTATTACATGATCTGTATCACAGTTGACTGGATGGGACTGTGTGACTTTTAAAGACATTTCATCACTCATCTGTGTGAACTGATTTATATATGAGGTTAATGTATCTTTGATGATAATTATTTTCATTGAATCTTATTTGTCTTGATGCTACTTTATCATCTTTATAGTCTATGCTTCAATAAAATGAAAATGGTGAATATTGTGTTCTGAAGATTCTTGGTAAATACATAATTTTACTAGGTAGGCTGATATGTGTTTATTTTAGACTTGGAAAAACAACATATTAATTATTGGTATTACTTTTTTATTTAAGACATAAACATTTTTGTTCGGATTAATAACATCTGGGACATCAGTACACCAGAAAGTAATTTTTTTATATTTTAGTAACAAATATGCACATTTTTTAGTGAAATAAAGGGAGTTACGGGATTAATTATTCTGCATTACAAGATGGTGCCATGGGCTTTATTGTTACAAACACCTGAGGGATAACTGAGAATGTAGCAGGAATGATCAACGTGGATCTTGTACTGCATTAAAACCAAGAGCACACACATTACTGATGTCCAGCACCTGAGGAGCAAGATACGGGGGTGAGGAGGACATTTTTACACTGATTTTTGCTAAATAGTTATATATATATATATATATATATATATATATATATATATATATATATATATATATATATTAATATTCTTAGCACTGCATGAATTTGTCCTTGTGTAATAGTGAAGTATCACAATGTGTATACATTGTCCTTGATTACTGCTTTACAGGTGGGGAATAGATAAAGGCAAGTTGTTGCAGGTTCATCCATTATATTTCTTGCCATTTACTTTGAAAATCAAATAAATAATCTATTATTTTCATTATTAAATCATTTCTTTCTAATTTTTCAATGTTTCATCAGATGGCCTCACAATGTCCTGTCAAAAGGTATAATAGCAATGATGTAAGAATTAGAAAACAGAGGACTGTGAAAACTGTCAGATATAAATGTGACTCAGCTCAGTTTGTTGTCCATGATGAGGAGAATACATATATGTAGGTTTTACTGCCCTTCTACCCCCAGGGGCCCAGTAGCACCCCCCGGAAGAGCCCAAAACTGTACTTTTCAAATGGCTGTAAATCAGAGTCCAATTAACATATCAAAGAGAAAATGGGCAGGATTATTACTTATGCTATGCTGATAAAATAATGTTGAGCTCAGTTTTCAGAAATAAATGGAAAGCTGAAATAACGGCATTTTAAATATTGCTCACTGTAAAATACCACATTTCAGCCTGCCTCTCAAATATATCATAGAGGTTTGCACAATAAACATATTTAGATATCCAGTTTTCCTTAAAATAAATAATTTATTTCGTTTCGTTAATAAAAAGTTTTAAACTACATTACCCACAAGCCTCCGTCGTTCTATCTATGCAAAGGCAACACTAGGGGGCTGTTTTTTGTAGTTCATTGAAGTTATGCTTAGGGTTAGGATTAGGATCTCGCTAAAGATGTCATTTTTGTCAAGATAGCAACACTTCATTGTTGACTTAATATATTACTAATGTGATGATAGCAGCAAAACATACTCTTTAACATGATGCGCTGTTTAATATGGGTTAAAAGATAGTCCAACCACAGACTGTCCTGAAAATTCATAGCCAATGACATCAAAGCTGAGCAGCAGCGTCACACTTCCTTATCCATGTATGACCGACGTCTTTCGTTTTTCGGCTGAAAGGATAGATTCGGTTAACAATAGTTTAAGCTTGCTACTTATTAGATTCTGTTTTATTAACGTCTTCACCTTCCTCCGTTGTTCAGCTTGACAAACATTGGGCAATATTGATGTGCACATGCCCAGCAGTCGCAGTTGTATCCAACAGACAGATTCCTCTATAATAAATATGACACATTTTTAAGATTTGTATTTTTTTTTTTTTTGACCAAAGACAAATATATTTACTAATCAAATGACGTGCTTCTAAAATTTAAATTGTATATTACATTGTGTTTTAAAGTTAAAATTGTTCACATTTGTGTTTCTGTGATTTACCATTCTCTACCATTTGAACTCTAGGAATAAAAACTGAAATTATAAATGAATGAATGAACAAATAAATACATAAAGCATAATAAACATGCATATTTTTGTAAGGATCTTCCATTATTTATTTATATGACAAACTCATTTAAAGACAACATGCCCAAATTACTACACTGCATCCTCTGTCACCAAGCTCGTTTTTGCCACCATAAAGAATAAAAAGGCAGTTATGTTGTAAACATTAACTATTTTCAGTATGCAAATGAAAATGCTTTTATTAAAAAACAAAACAGTAAATAAAGTATGTCTTTCAGAGAACACTGGAAAAAGTGTTGTGACCAAAATGTTATACAACACAATGTAAATGTTTCAAACTCACAAAAAAACACCATGAAGACATGCATGTCAAGTGTGCAATATATTTTTAATATGGAGCGCTATTTTTAACTATTGTTTTCATCACTGGTTCTGTAAAGTATTCATTATGAGCTTATAATTAAAATAAAAGTTACATCTTCTGCAAAAATCAAACCACTGCAAAGTCTAATCACTGATCCAGGGACCATTTCTGTGTGTGCGGGGGATAAAGAGTTAACGAGGTGAGTCCTTGTGCATGATGGAGCTACAGCGTTATCCTCAAACAATCCTGTAAGACAGAAAGGAAGGAAATATTAAATTACATTCAACTTATACATTACACTGTGTTTTGTTTAGACCATAAAAGCAGCCTCTGCAAAGATGCTGTATAATTAAATGTTAAATGCATCCATTATTGAAAGCAAGTAATTAATAGGAAGCTATATTCATATGAATTCTATGATAGTGTCAGATGAGACCGTCCTGGGGCTTGTACAATATCATACAAGTGTTAAACTGGATTATTAAGACTGTGATGTGTTTAGGGATCATTTTTAAGACTTTGACCCTGTCCAGATACCCACACTTGCAGTCTTGGCCACTTGAGAGTGTGTGTACATGACAGTGTGTGAACGAGACTGTCCCCGGTCTTAATAATGCCAAAGCACAGCGTCCTTAACACACACTAAACCTCTCCAATACTGCTCCGGAGCGCTATACAAAGCTTAGTGTATCCCATCATGCATCATGTTTTGGAATAAATCGTCAGACTTTTTGCCGAGATCTCACAAGAGGTCATGGGAAGCTGTCCAATGTACAGTATGTGAAATATTGATAATTAGTTATTAAAAATCTCTGTAAACACATAAGTGTCCCATAAGGCAGTGGCTCCCAATCCTGGTCCTGGAGAAGCCCAACACTGCACATTTGAGATGTCTCCCTGATCAAACACACCTGATTCAACTCATCAGCTCATCAGTGAAGACTCCAAGGCAGATAAGAGAGACACCAAAACCGTGCAGTGCTGGGGTTCTCCAGGATCAGGATTGGGAAACACAGTCATCAGGTCATGAAAAGTTCCACACACACTTGTGGTCATCATGCTCACTTGAACACTAGGCCAAATACAGGAAAGACGTCAAATAAGTAATCAAGTGGTCAAGTGCAAAGATGGCAAGTGTGGGTATTTGGACAGTGCAACAGTTTAAGAAACAACAAATGCTGTACAAATTATAACAGCAGGAGTGTTTGATAAAAGGGACAAACTATCACAGACTTACTGCTGCATATATCTGCCTCCGCAGCTTTCTGTCTTCTCCATTTCTGAAGGAATCCCTCTCCAGAAACACCACTGGGCTGACTGCCTTTACGTCTTTTCAGCTAAAAATAAAAATAAAATAATAAAAAGGGGAGAGTAAATAAAATTGAATTATATAAAGAATGTTAATAATGATCTGTGAGCAAAATATTTAGATATAATAAATATATATATAAATATAAACTGATATGAATGAACTGCAAAATGGAAAAATACATGTTTTATTATTTATTTTTAATTTTTTTTTTTTTTTTTGGATTTACATTAAAAGGTATTAAAAGCATGCTACAGAACATATGATTACTGTGATATCTTTCATATAAAAGCACATAAAAACACTAACATTACAGTGATACAAACATAGCTGGTTTGGTGATTATTGTATTGTTGTATTGATTATTAATATACCATAGTAAAACTACAGTTACAGTTACTAATGTCCAGTTTACTGTTTTAACTTCACATTTCATTTATTACTATTGTAAGTGTCGTGATTACCATGATTTTACTACAAATACAACTTACATCATTGATCCTGAAATTAATAATAATATAAAACGGATCGAAGGTCTATGGCACGTCAGGTGACAGATAGAGTTTAATCAGACTAATTAGCAGCTGTGTTCATTTATTTAAACGCAATGAAACTCAAAGACAGCCGCGGATGACCGATATAATACAGCCATTAAACATATGGCACTAATCTGATTAATAAATAAGACAGAATACATTTTATAAAAGGCATTAAAAGAGCGTATTTACGACTACTCACCCAAACTGTGGAACTGATAGCAAGTATCGCGATGTTTGCTGAATGAGACTTCTTGAATGTGATTTCATAGCGATAAACATCTCATGTCCTCGTGTCGAATTCTGACGCCAAAAGTTTCCCATTGAAAGCAATGAAGGTCGTAGTGCTTCGATATTCGACGCCGAGAGGCACATTTGGCGTCATAAAAGTGACGCTAGGGGCGCTTGACCATGCTTCGGTTTTTGACGCCTTTGGAGTGAGAATGGGTTGTTTATTCAGACACCTTCAACATTTCTCACATTATTACAGTTTTGCTATATATATCAAAAATTATGTCTGAATAATATTTGGTTTGATTGTTAAAACTACAAAGTAATTCAGTCAAGAGTTATTTTCCTTCTTTTTCTTGGATTAACATTACAGCAGCCAGCAGCTAAATTAGGCGCGGTCACTTTAAGAGAAGATGAACGCATCCAATATAATACACATCCCATTTTTCCTCAACTGTTTACTTTCACTTAAGAAATAACTGACAGTTTTTTCGAGCATAATTTCCAAGGTGGATATTTTGACATATTTTGTATGTATTTGTTGGCACAAGAGCAAAAATAAGCAAATTCGACCCAACTTTGAGAATAGATTAACGGCGATATTTTTTTTATCACCCGATAAGAGTCTCGCGTTAATGCAGCACGTTAACGCCGATAACGGCCCACCACTAATATTTATATAAAATTATTATTATTAATTTTAAATACATGCAAACCATTAAACTAAGACAAACAACTGGAAAGAATTGAGGACCCTGCATGTCAAAAAGTGATGCTACCCCTGAGCATTGAAAATGATGCTAAAGGGATATCTTGAGCGCCAAATAGTGATGCTAAAGGATCCTGACCAAGTGTCAGTGAGTTAGGAGTGATAATGTGTTGCTTAAGCAGGTTCTACAGTAAACATTTGTTTATATACAGTAATAGTGTTTTGTAAACTACAGAAGTTTGTTACAATGTAACTGTTTTTATTTATTTATTTATAGTTGTTTAAGTCTGTCAGAAACGTCTCTGCTGTGGCAGCTGTCACACTGTTGCTTGGCAACAGGAGGATGCAGGAACAGCTGGTGATGCAAACAGGAAGTAGACAGCCTCATTTAACAACATTAAGTTCAATCTTTGTGGACTTTGAGGGACTGGACCTTTGAATTGAGACACATTTACAGTCTAACTTTTCTGCAATAAATCTAACAAAGTAACAAGACTGACTGACATGTAATCAAATGTGACTAAAATAATAACACTCATTGTTTATGCGTCTGTTTCACGTCAGAGATGGAAATACTGTCCATCCTGAACATCTAAATGTGCTGTGGACATAAACAAATGAATGAGGATGTGTTAACATGCAAACATATTCATGTTTCATAAACAGAAAAACTAAAAACAAAAAAAAACAAAAAAAAAAACAATAAACTGCAGGAGTAGGAAACGAAACTATTAGAATTTTCACAAAGAGTTGAAATCAAAATCTTTGCATTCCATTCAATCACAGTCTAGTATCTAGATTGAGTATCTAGACAGAGAACATCAGACACATTTCTCCTGAAACAGAAGCAGATGATGGTATTTTATTCTGGATGATGAGAGTCTTTTCTAACATTATAAATGGACCTCAGGGTTATAAATACACAATATGAGCAGAATAATGGAGACTGGTCTCTGTTGCTCATGTCTGCTGTGTCTCATCTTCACCAGCAGAGGCCTCGGCTCTGAAGAGGAAAAAGAAGGGCAAGAATCTCTCTTTCCTCTTCATCTTGTCTTTTTATTATTATTTCTAAAACTCTTCTCACAATAATCACAAGTATTCTATCATCTCACACAATCATGCCTCAAACTGAGGTTTTAAGTGTTAAAATTGTAATTAAATAATGTTTATAAGTATGTAATTCTGTTAAATAACATTCATTTTCATATTGACTGATACAGACTGACGTAAGTCAGATGTAAGTATGGAAATTAATGGAAAGAGATATACACAAATAAAGAGGAAGTGAATATGAAATAGGGTTTTTAGACTAGTAAACAAATAATGTGACGCTAAATGAGTGACGAGAGCAGATATAATAATCATTACACAGTTTGAAGCTGAGGACAGAAACATCAGACTCAGGACAGAAACACAACCTCTAAAGTAAGAAACCTCATGAGTTCATTCTTTAACTAGAATTAGACTTTGAGAGGTTAATATTATCTGACTTGTTGTGAATCCTGTTTTCACAATAAGTTTTTTGTTTTTTTTTCATAATGTTTTACTCTAAGATGAAAATGAGTGTATTTGAGTTTTTTAATGCATTTCTTCCTCAGAAATGGGCCAGACTCTGTATTTCATTCTTCTTCTCATTGGTGAGTGTGTTTGTGGTTTTATTCATGATTTCTAGTTTCATTAGGTTTGATCCTGTTATGAAAAGCATTAAAGCAGCGTCTCTCTTTCACAGCTCTCTGCTCCGTATCTGAATGTGTTCAGCGTCAGTATCACTTTATAAATGAGAAGAAGACCTGGACTGAAGCTCAGAGATACTGCAGAGAGAAATACACAGATCTGGCCACCGCTGACAACATGAACGACACGAACGAGCTGAAGAAGAGTGTGAATGATGGAAGTGTTCAGAATATCTGGATTGGGCTGCAGAAGACAGGTCGTGATGAATGGCACTGGTCTTCAGGTGAACCTGCGCTCTATCTGAACTGGCATACTGGAATACCAAATCTTGGTGCAGAAGAATGTGTTAGGATCTCAGGTGGACAATGGTATGCTTTTTGGTGTAGCACGCTCCTAACTTTTATTTGCAATTCCTCCAATAACAGTAAGTGCATCTCCCTACAAAGGCAACACACATTAATGTATAAAAAGAAGCACAGAGTTTTTGACCCTGCTCCTGGACTCCACTGCCCTGTGAAGTTTCTATCCAACCTGCTTCAGCTTGTGATTATCAGCTGATCCTGAAGAGCTTGATTTGCTGGTTCTGGTGTGTTTGATTAGGGTTGGAGTGAAACTCTGCAGGACTGTGACTCTCCAGAACAGATGTTGTCCACTGCTGTACACCGTTCTGACACAATACTAATCGCTTCTACATTTTAATGTGGTCATACATATAAACAAGCTGAAGTCAGTTTCTGTAGAGACAAACTAATGTCAGCCTGGAGAGAGAGAGAGAGAGAGAGAGAGAGAGAGAGAGAGAGAGAGAGAGAGAGAGAGAGAGAGAGATAAATCCATTGAACACATATTTGTGTGCTAGTTGTTAGAGAGTTTGACTCCTAACTCTAGGGTTGTGGGTTCGAATATTGGGCTGGCAATACCACGACTGAGGTCCCCTTGAGCAAAGGCATCGAATCCCCAACTGTTCCCCGGGCGCCGCAGCATAAATGGCTGCCCACTGCTCCGGGTGTGTGTTCACAGTGTGTGTGTGTGTGTGTTCACTGCTGCGTGTGTGCACTTTTGATGGGTTAAATGCAGAGCACGAATTCTGAGTATGGGTCATCATACTTGGCTGAATGTCACGTCACGTCATATTGATTTTTTTGTCACTTGGGAAAAATGTGAAAATCTGCGATTGGAGCATAACTTTATTTGTATTTATTTTTCAGCAATATTTATAAATGATACATTCAAAAATGTCAAACAATTGTTTTGGCAAGTGTTTCTTAATCATAATTCATAATTTAATTATGCATTTATTTATAATGAATAATTATTTAATTAATAAATTTAGTAGCATATAGTAGTTGTCATGGGGATGTCTGGTGTAGGAAATAAACATAACCCTTTATTCAAGTATTATTAAAACTGTGTTAAATATTTAATAACTCACACACATACAGTATATATATATATATATATATATATATATATATATATATATATATATATATATATATATATATATAAATTGTTTTATATTTATAAAATAATAATATAATTTTAATGGTTTAATCAAACATGTAGGGTCATTAATAACTAATAACATCTCCGGTCATACGTTTTGGACACTACTGAATGGAATTCTGCCTTTTCTTGATGTTTACGAACAAAAATCTTATTTAGTTCAAAATCTCATCGATGTAATTTTATTGTGTTCACTTTTAGCCATATTACAATATTTTGTTTTGGAGATTTTTATTGTCAGAAATGAGTATTTTTGAAGTAGATGTTTCAAAACAAATACAAATTTGTGATCATTTGCTTCAGAGTCTGTGATAAACACCTGAACACCGTGAGCTGTGAGATACATTCAGCTTTCAGTATCTCAACACAAAATCAGTCTTTAAATGATGTGTTTCTGATGATAACCATGAAGCATCTTAAGAATAATGAACAAACTGTTTGATGAATCTGTTTTCATCTGTTTTTCTTAAAGCAGACACAGAACTTGTCTTTGTCAATCAGGCGATGAACTGGAGAGCCGCTCAGAGTTACTGCAGACAGAATCACATTGATCTGGTCAGTGTGAGGAACCAGAACGAGAATCAACAGGTTCAGCAGTTCATTAGTGTCAGAAATTTATCTGGATCACAGATCTGGATCGGTCTGTTCAGAGGCTCATGGCAGTGGTCAGATCAGAGTGACTCTTCATTCAGAGACTGGGACACTGGTGAACCTGATAATAATGGAGGAAATGAAAACTGTACAGCTCTTAATGCTCAGAGAAAATGGTTTGACGTCTCTTGCACCAATCAATATCCTTTTGTGTGTTATGAAGGTGAGTAGATCTTCACTAAACACACACACACTCCATCATCACCTCCAGATCTCTTAAAGTTCACTCTACATGTCTGACATGACAAATTCATCCCCAGTGTTTGTTCTGCATGTTGTTTTTGATCAGTCTCTCTCTAGTTTCTGCTTGTGCTTGGTTTGGTTTCCAGATAAACTGATTGTGATCCGAGAGAATGTGACGTGGACTGAAGCTCTGAGATACTGCAGACAGAATCATGTGGATCTGGTCTCGGTTCATTCAGAAGAGATGCAGCGTCGTGTGATGAACGTGGTTAAACGTGCGTCTACTGCGGAGGTGTGGTTGGGTTTACGTCACTCCTGCACTGTGGGCATCTGGTTCTGGGTGAGTGGAGATACTGTGTGCTATCAGAACTGGGCTCCAGGGAACGGCACATCAGAGGAGGACTGTGAACACACAGTGAGATCTGGAGCAGTTCAGTCTGGAGGAGATCAGCGCTGGATCAGTCTTCCTGAGACTCACAAACTCAACTTCATCTGCACAACTTAGAAAGAGTAAAGAACATGTGAATGCCTGCATGTTTATTTCCATTATCTTCCTGTTTCCAGTTGTTAAGGTTAAATACATGTGTACGTTTTTTTTTTTTTTTTCTTTTTTTTTTTACAGATTATGTTAGATGAATAGTTCATTCAATCTTTCATTAACATATTATTGTGCTGTGAAGTGTAGATGGTCTGTATTTCTCCAGGTGGATAAATCAGTGTGATTCCTGTAGGTGGTATTTGGTTAAGGGCTTAGAGTAACAACTGCTGTTTTTAATGTTTCAAAATGTACTTTTGTGTTATTCAGTAACGGCATAATTTCTATCTGTCACTTTAATTTTGTGAGGGGTCAATAAGGGTATCATATTTATATAATAAGAAGAGTATAATATTAGTAAAATTATGTATTTTTTATGTTTTAAAAAATTTTGTATCATGATGTGGCTGCTTCTCTCTTATGCTTAAAGATTTTATGTATTATAAATATGAAGCAACTTTAGAAAATACTTTTTGACTGAGCGTGTCTGTGTGTCTCAGTAGAATGAATTTAGGTTCATTCTTAGTAATGAAGAGGTGAAGGTAGGGTATAAAATGTTTTAATGCTTGCTTGAGTGCTTATGGGTGTTTGTCTGGGCTATAACTGAATGCTTACAGAAATAAAACCATTGTGTCACGGTTCATAGATCTGTGTGTTCATTCTACATGTCTGTTTTCTCGTTATATGTCTGATTGATTCAGCATTGCTCCAGCAATCTTTGGGCTGATGAGCTAATCAGCATGGCTGCACCTGATGCAGGTTCTGTCCTGTCTTTATCTGTCTTGTGGTTGTTACTGCATGTTGTCAGATCGTTGTTCATATTTATCAATGCTGGTCTGGCTCTTAGTCCTCAGATCACTCTTCTTGCTCTCAGCCAAGGAGATCGCCCAGTGTGCTTCCACGCCTGTTTCTAGGAGAATTCACCAGCTCACCTGTTCACCAGCTCACCTGCTCTATTTTCTTGTTCCCAGGAGATCAGTAATTTATGGATTATTCTATTGAGTTTCGCCGATTGGCGGCGGAATGCAACTGGAACCAAGAAGCGCAGTGGGACATGTTTAGGCATGGATTTGCCGACCGGATCATTAAGGAGATTTACACCCTGGAATTACCCACTTCACTCGACGGATTGATCGATCTGGCCATCCGAGTGGACACCAGACTACATCAGCGTGACCAGTTTGCAGCCATGGCGGAGAAGACGACCGATCACCGATTCGATCCAGAAACCATGCAGGTGGGCAGGGCTCACCTTTCTCGAGAGGAGAAGGACAGGCGTAGGAACCTGGGGCTGTGCCTATACTGTGGTGCTGCAGGTCACATCGCTACACAGTGCCCGGTAAAAACCAGAGCCCGTCAGTAAGGAGGCTACTGATGGGCGGAGTCACCACTCAGAAGTCCTCCTCCACGGTAACTCTGCTCTTGGTTCAAATACGGAGGGGCAGAGACATGTTCTCTTGTAAAGCACTGGTGGATTCTGGCGCAGAAGGTAATTTTTTGGATTGTGGGACAGCATCTAAGCTGGTTATTCGTGCAGTTCCACTTAGTCCACCTATCTCAGTCAGTGCCCTCTGTGCTCATGCGCTTCCACCCATCACTCATGCCACTGAGTCGGTGAGTCTTATCACTTCGGGCAACTACACTGAGACCATTTATTTTTATTTGACTGATTCCCCTTTGGCTCCTGTGGTTTTGGGTCACAAAACCCCAATATAAACTGGCAACTAAGCACAGTCTCATCCTGGAGTGAATATTGTCATGCATCATGTTTGTTGTCTGCTTGCTCTTCTGTGTCTTGTTCTGTGTTGCAGGATGAACATGTGGATCTGTAAACGTGCCCACGGAGTATCTTGACCTGAAGGGAGTGTTCAGTAAGTCCCGGGCTGCTTCTCTTCCTCCGCATCGTCCTTAAGATTGTGCAATAGATTTATTGTCAGGTACTTCTCTGCCTAAAGGCAGGTTATACTCACTTTCCGTACCGGAGAGGGAGGCCATGGAGAAATATATTTCTGATTCTCTTGCAGCCAAGGCCATCCGTCCTTCTGCTTCTTCCGCAGGTGCGGGATATTTTTTTTTTTTGTGGAAAAGAAAGATTGTTCTCTGCGTCCTTGTATTGACTATCGAGGGTTGAATAGTATCATGGTAAAGAATACCTATCCTTTGCCGTTGATGTCTTCAGCCTTTGAGAGTCTGCAGGGTGCTTCTTTTTTAACAAAACTGGATCTTCGCAATGCCTATCATTTGGTTCACATAAGAAAGGGGGATGAATGGAAGACCGCTTTTAATACCTCCAGGGGGCATTTTAAGTATATTGTTATGCCGTTTGGGCTCTCTAATGCTCCTGCGGTCTTCCAGGCACTAGTCAATGATGTGCTGAGAGACATGGTTGATCAGTTCATATATGTCTACCTGGATGACATTTTGATATTTTCTCATTCTCTCCAGGAACATGTTGAGCAAGTCAGGGTAGTGCTTCAGAGGCTGCTAGAGAATGGGCTTTTTGTCATATCATATCATATCATCCGAGGGATGTGGTAGATTGGCCAACCCCAGATTCCCACAAGGCCCTGCAAAGGTTTCTGTGCTTTGCCAATTCTTACAGGTTTTTTATTCGCAATTACAGCCAGCTAGTTGCCCCTTTGACTGCCTTGACCTCCGCCAAGATGACGTTCAGGTGGTCTAGCGTGGCTGAAGCTGCATTCTGCAAATTAAAGAGTTGCTTTGTTTCAGCTCGCATTCTGGTGGCCCCTGACACCTTCCGTCAGTTTGTGGTGGAGATCGATGCGTCAGAGGTGGGGGCTGGTGCGGTTCTTTCCCAGCATTCTTCCACGGATGGTAATGTTCACCCTTGCGCATATTATTCTCATCGTTTTTCTCCAGCCGAATGTAATTATGACATTGGTAATAGAGAGTTGCTGGCAGTTAAGCTCGCTTTGGAAGAATGGCGTCATTGGTTGGAGGGTTCAGAGGAACCTTTTATAGTCTGGACTGACTATTAGAACCTTGAATACATCAGTTATGCTAAAAGGTTAAATTCTAGGCAAGCTTGGTGGGCCTTATTTTTCAGTCGTTTTCGTTTTTCAATTTCTTATCATCCAGGTTCTAAGAACGTTAAACCTGATGCCTTGTCCCGTATTTTTGATTTATCTGAACACCCATTGTCTCCCGAGTCTATAATGCCACATGACATCGTGGTATTTGGTATGACTTGGGAGATTGACTCGAAGGTCTGTAAGGCCTTAGAAGGGGTACACCTCCGCCTGGATGCCCACCGAGTAGTTTATTTGTGCCAGAAGAATAATGGTCTGAGGAATCCATTGGGGCCATTGTTCCAAAGTAGCTTGTCATCCAGGGGTAAATTGTACAGTATTTCTTGTCAAACAGCGGTTCTGGTGGCACTCTATGGCCCGGCATATACGTCATTTTGTTTTGGCTTCCTCTGTCTGTGCCACTTCTAAGGTTTCCAATCAACCCCCTACTGGACTCCTTCAGCTGCTGTCGGTTGCTTCGAGACCCTGGTCCCACATTTTGCTAGATTTTGTTTCAGGACTCCCGCCATCGCAGGGTAACATGGTAGTTTTGACCGTGGTGGACCGGTTCTCGAAGGCAACTCATTTTGTTCCTCTGCCCAAATTACCCTCAGCCAGAGAAACAGCGGTTGCTGTCATTGATCACATCTTTCATATTCATGGTAGACGTGGTCTCTGACAGGGGGCCTCAGTTTGTTTCCAAATTTTGGAAAGAATTTTGTTGTTTGCTTGGAGTCAGCAACTCTCATGGGTGGAGTTCTTTACCAGTGTCATCCATGGGCCTATCTCCATTTGAGTGTAGCATATGTTACCAGCCACCTATCTTTCAGAGTATGGAATCCGAAGTCGCGGTCCCCTCTGCTCACGCCTTTGTCCAGAGGTGCCACCGCAGCTGGAGGAGGGCTAGATAAGGTTGGTCAAAAAGTGTGGCTTTCATCTAAAGATATTCCTCTCCGTTCTGTCTGTAAGAAGCTTGCTCCCAAATTTATCGGCCCGTTTACTGTCACCAAGATTATTAGTCCAGTGGCAGTCCGCCTCAAACTTCCTCCTGCGTACAGGAGAATTCATCCCGTCTTGAAATTATGTCTCCAAATTAAAGCCCATTTTTCATGCCCCCATTAATCCGCCTGTCCCAGTTCCCCCACCGCCACGACTCGTACATGGGGAACTCACTTATTCGGTAAAACGTATTCTGGACTTGAGGTGGAGTGGACGTGGATTTCAGTACCTGGTGGACTGGGAGGGTTACGGTCTGGAGGAGAGGAGTTGGGTTCCCGCCAGGGACATATTGGATCATTCGCTTATCGATGATTACAATCGCCTGGTAGGTTCCTCTGGAAGTGCCAGGAGGCGCTCCTAGGAGGAGGGGTGCTGTCATGGTTCATAGATCTGTGTGTTCATTCTGTATGTCTGTTTTCTCGTTATCTGTCTGATTGCTAATTCAGCATTGCTCCGGCAATCATTGGGCTGATGAGCTAATCAGCATGGCTGCACCTGATGCAGGTTTTTTCCTGTCTTTATTTGTCTTGTGGTTGTTACTGCATGTTGTCAGATCGTTGTTTCGTAGTTGTCGATGCTGGTCTTGCTCTCAGTCCTCAGATCACTCTTCTTGCTCTCAGCCAAGGAGATCGCCCAGTGTGCTTCCACACCTGTTCCTAGGATAATTTTCTGAGTTGGTTTGGGTCAGTGCCTCATAGTCTCCGTGTTACAGAGACAGCTCACCAGCTCACCTGCTCTATTTTCTTGTTCCCTGCTGTCTTGCGTTGTGGCAAATAAACTGTTATACTTGCAATTGGATTCTGTTCTTTTATGTGACACATTGAATACTGCCAAGCTTTTTACCCCCAACTTTATTTTTCTTTTTCAGCCTTGCTCCCCATCAGAATAAAAGTCCTCAAAACAACATGGGGCACTTCTAACACAAAAGTAAAATTGTTTAATTTTTAAGTCTTACAATATCTTGTGTTTTGCTCCTTGAACTCGGGATCAAAGCTTAAACTGTGAAATAGTTTGGAGCAAAATAATTAAAGAGGCATCATCTCAGCTTGCAGGAAACTTTACTTAAACAATAAATTTTAATGACAAACAAATCACATTGAAAGCATAACAGCCGTAGATCCAAGACACAGACTGCCGCTCTGGCTGAACCCACTTCCTGCTCACTTGCGCCACTGCTCATGGGTAATTTACTTTGTTTGAATATATTGTAAAGGCTATCAACAAACGATCACAAACATTAACACAATTATTATCATTTAACCTTGGTTATAACTAACAACTCATAAATTGCAACCCCCCCCCACCCCCACCCCGATGGACCATAGTTGATCACTACTCATTAATTTCCAAAGGATACAGTAACTGTGCTGGTCTGCTCAACACCGTTCGAGGTGAAGTGGGCACGTAACATGCGTGTATTAATACATCTCTCCTCTCCAATGAGGATGACATCTCCCACATTCAGTTCCTCGGCTCATTTGTTTACACATTGGTGAGCAGACCTTAAATTCATTAAGTAGTCCTAGCGCCAATAAGTCGAAATTTCATTTAGCAGGCTCTGACTGTAATCTCTTTATCAAGGTTTCTCGACTCTGAGCAGCTGGCTGAGTGTTACATGGCACGGGTTTTGGTGGTAAAGATGTAAGTAGGTTAATGACCAGAAAATTAGCAGGTGTCAGTGGCTGAGGTTCATTCAATTCATCGTGAACATAAGTGAGGGGTCTTGAGTTTAACACAGACACTGCTTCAGTTAAGATGATGGTTAACTCTTCAAAATTAAATGAGACTTTACCCAAGATCCTCTTAAGGCATGACTTTGTTGACCTTACAAGACGTTACCAGAAATTGCCCCACCAAGCTGCTCTCTCGGCTATGTACTTCAATGTTATCCCCCTTTCAGCAAAGAAAATTCTGAGCTCAGGCTATTTGATTGACTTCCATAGCTCCTTCAGATCTCGATCTGCTTGTTTGGTCAAAGGTCTTCGCATTATCTAAGTATATGACTTTACAATGTCCCCTCCTGGCTATGAACCACTTTAGCACTAAATGGAAGTTCCCTGTGCTTTGACTTGAGACTAGTTCCAAATGAATGGCCCTAGTGACAGCGCAAGTGAAAATTGCTATGTATGCTTTACTCGTACCATTACTGGTCTTTACCATGAGTGGCCCAGCAAAATCCACACCAGTATTTTCAAAAGGAGGAGATTCAATGACTCTATCCCTCGGTAAAGGGGCAGTAGCCTGCCGCGCTAGCTTGGCTTTAAAAACCTCTTGCAGATGAACACCTTCCGACTATCTGCTCAACAAGCGGTCTACCCTTTTAAATCCAAAATCTGTCTCTGATTTGCATGAGTGTACAGTATTGTTCAAAATAATAGCAGTACAATGTGACTAACCAGAATAATCAAGGTTTTTCGTATATTTTTTTATTGCTACGTGGCAAACAAGTTACCAGTAGGTTCAGTAGATTCTCAGAAAACAAATGAGACCCAGCATTCATGATATGCACGCTCTTAAGGCTGTGCAATTGGGCAATTAGTTGAATTAGTTGAAAGGGGTGTGTTCAAAAAAATAGCAGTGTGGCATTCAATCACTGAGGTCATCAATTTTGTGAAGAAACAGGTGTGAATCAGGTGGCCCCTATTTAAGGATGAAGCCAAAACTTGTTGAACATGCATTTGAAAGCTGAGGAAAATGGGTCGTTCAAGACATTGTTCAGAAGAACAGCATACTTTGATTAAAAAGTTGATTAGAGAGGAAAACCTATAAAGAGGTGCAAAAAATGATAGGCTGTTCAGCTAAAATGATCTCCAATGCCTTAAAATGGAGAGCAAAACCAGAGAGACGTGGAAGAAAATGGAAGACAACCATCAAAATGGATAGAAGAATAACCAGAATGGCAAAGGCTCAGCCAATGATCACCTCCAGGATGATCAAAGACAGTCTGGAGTTACCTGTAAGTACTGTGACAGTTAGAAGACGTCTGTGTGAAGCTAATCTATTTTCAAGAATCCCCCACAAAGTCCCTCTGTTAAAAAAAAGGCATGTGCAGAAGAGGTTACAATTTGCCAAAGAACACATCAACTGGCCTAAAGAGAAATGGAGGAACATTTTGTGGACTGATGAGAGTAAAATTGTTCTTTTTGGGTCCAAGGGCCACAGGCAGTTTGTGAGACGACCCCCAAACTCTGAATTCAAGCCACAGTACACAGTGAAGACAGTGAAGCATGGAGGTGCAAGCATCATGATATGGGCATGTTTCTCCTACTATGGTGTTGGGCCTATTTATCGCATACCAGGGATCATGGATCAGTTTGCATATGTTAAAATACTTGAAGAGGTCATGTTGCCCTATGCTGAAGAGGACATGCCCTTGAAATGGTTGTTTCAACAAGACAATGACCCAAAACACACTAGTAAACGGGCAAAGTCTTGGTTCCAAACCAACAAAATTAATGTTATGGAGTGGCCAGCCCAATCTCCAGACCTTAATCCAATTGAGAACTTGTGGGGTGATATCAAAAATGCTGTTTCTGAAGCAAAACCAAGAAATGTGAATGAATTGTGGAATGTTGTTAAAGAATCATGGAGTGGAATAACAGCTGAGAGGTGCCACAAGTTGGTTGACTCCATGCCACACAGATGTCAAGCAATTTTAAAAAACTGTGGTCATACAACTAAATATTAGTTTAGTGATTCACATGATTGCTAAATCCCAGAAAAAAAAAATGTTTGTACAAAATAGTTTTGAGTTTGTACAGTCAAAGGTAGACACTGCTATTTTTTTGAACACACCCCTTTCAACTAATTGCCCAATTGCACAGCCTTAAGAGCGTGCATATCATGAATGCTGGGTCTTGTTTGTTTTCTGACAATCTACTGAACCTACTGGTAACTTGTTTGCCACGTAGCAATAAAAAATATACTAAAAACCTTGATTATTCTGGTTAGTCACATTGTACTGCTATTATTTTGAACAATACTGTATATCTTGTACCAGAGTGCAAACCCTTCTGATACCTGTGTTTATCAGGTAATATCCATGGGTGCTGCTCTCTAAAGGTGAGATCAGATTGCTGGAGTCTTTCTCAATCAATCAATCAATCACCTTTATTTATATAGTGCTTTAAACAAAATACATTGCGTCAAAGCACTGAACAACATTCATTTGGAAAACAGTGTGTCAATAATGCAAAATGATAGTTAAAGGCAGTTCATCATTGAATTCAGTGATGTCATCTCTGTTCAGTTTAAATAGTGTCTGTGCATTTATTTGCAATCAAGTCAATGATATCGCTGTAGATGAAGTGACCCCAACTAAGCAAACCAGAGGCGACAGCGGCAAGGAACCAAAACTCCATCGGTGACGGAATGGAGAAAAAAACCTTGGGAGAAACCAGGCTCAGTTGGGGGGCCAGTTCTCCTCTGACCAGACGAAACCAGTAGTTCAATTCCAGGCTGCAGCAAAGTCAGATTGTGCAGAAGAATCATCTGTTTCCTGTGGTCTTGTCCTGGTGGTCCTCTAAGACAAGGTATTTACAGGGGATCTGTATCTGGGGCTCTAGTTGTCCTGGTCTCCGCTGTCTTTCAGGGCAGTAGAGGTCCTTTCTAGGTGCTGATCCACCATCATGTCTGGATACGTACTGGATCCAGATGACTGCAGTGACCCTCTGATCTGGATACAGACTGGATCTGGTGGCCACGGTGACCTCGGAATAAGAGAGAAACAGACTAATATTAGCGTAGATGCCATTCTTCTAATGATTTAGAAGGTACGTAGGGTGTTATGTGAAGTGTTACCGGTTCTGGTTTACCTTCTTAATGCAGCCTTTAACGGATTTGGATATTAAAAGCATATTAGTATGTTATGTGTATGCCAGGTTAAAGAGATGGGTCTTTAATCTATATTTAAACTGCAAGAGTGTGTCTGCCTCCCGAACAATGTTAGGTAGGTTATTCCAGAGTTTAGGCGCCAAATAGGAAAAGGATCTGCCGCCCACGGTTGATTTTGATTTTCTAGGTATTATCAAACTGCCTGAGTTTTGAGAACGTAGCGGACGTAGAGAAGTATAATGTAAAAGGAGCTCATTCAAATACTGAGGTGCTAAACCATTCAGGGCTTTATAAGTAATAAGCAATATTTTAAAATCTATACGATGTTTTATAGGGAGCCAGTGCAGCGATGGCAGGACCGGGCTAATATGATCATACTTCCTGGTTTTAGTAAGAACTCTTGCTGCTTACCACAATGGATTATCAATCAAACTGTCAACAGATTGTCCTCTTAAAAGAAGGTTGGCTGGATTGTGCCTTCCGTCACAGTGTGACCACAACTCTGATTTAGTGAGGCTTTGAATCTCAGTTTCTCAGTTTGCCACAAAAGGCTTCCATTTCTGTGCTGAACTGTGGATCCAACTCAAGACTATCATTGAGTCTGTACAAATGCTGTGCTGGTTTTCTCCAATCTTAAGAGCTGTTAACAGATTATGGCCTAGCCTGGCACCTATCAAGGCTCCCATCAACTCCAGTCAAGTCAGCGTCATTTTCTTCAGAGGCGCAACTCTGGACTTTGAGGATACCAGAGCTGAGATCATTTCTTCAGTCTCTGTCTTGCCATGCAGATATCCAACTGTACAGTAAGCTCTTTCACTCGCATCGCAAAAAAACATGGAGTCTGACAGCTTCGCCTTGCTGATGCGTCAAGATGTGATACCATCTAGGTATGGCCAAATCATGTAACTGTGGCAACTCTCACACCACTTCTTCCATTTGTGGGCTAAATCTGGGGGCAGTTCCTCATACCACTTGAGATCTCGCTCCCATATTTCCTGGAACAGGCATTTTGCACGGATGGTATAGGGTGTTATGAAACCTATTGGATCAAAGATACAGTATTGTTCAAAATAATAGCAGTACAATGTGACTAACCAGAATAATCAAGGTTTTTCGTATATTTTTTTATTGCTACGTGGCAAACAAGTTACCAGTAGGTTCAGTAGATTCTCAGAAAACAAATGAGACCCAGCATTCATGATATGCACGCTCTTAAGGCTGTGCAATTGGGCAATTAGTTGAATTAGTTGAAAGGGGTGTGTTCAAAAAAATAGCAGTGTGGCATTCAATCACTGAGGTCATCAATTTTGTGAAGAAACAGGTGTGAATCAGGTGGCCCCTATTTAAGGATGAAGCCAACACTTGTTGAACATGCATTTGAAAGCTGAGGAAAATGGGTCGTTCAAGACATTGTTCAGAAGAACAGCGT
The DNA here is from genome assembly GCF_003368295.1 of Carassius auratus. Lineage (NCBI taxonomy): Eukaryota > Metazoa > Chordata > Actinopteri > Cypriniformes > Cyprinidae > Carassius > Carassius auratus. The sequence goes on from NC_039249.1 coordinate 1,959,477, forward strand.
ACTTTGATTAAAAAGTTGATTAGAGAGGAAAACCTATAAAGAGGTGCAAAAAATGATAGGCTGTTCAGCTAAAATGATCTCCAATGCCTTAAAATGGAGAGCAAAACCAGAGAGACGTGGAAGAAAACGGAAGACAACCATCAAAATGGATAGAAGAATAACCAGAATGGCAAAGGCTCAGCCAATGATCACCTCCAGGATGATCAAAGACAGTCTGGAGTTACCTGTAAGTACTGTGACCGTTAGAAGACGTCTGTGTGAAGCTAATCTATTTTCAAGAATCCCCCGCAAAGTCCCTCTGTTAAAAAAAAGTCATGTGCAGAAGAGGTTACAATTTGCCAAAGAACACATCAACTGGCCTAAAGAGAAATGGAGGAACATTTTGTGGACTGATGAGAGTAAAATTTTTATTTTTGGGTCCAAGGGCCACAGGCAGTTTGTGAGACGACCCCCAAACTCTGAGTTCAAGCCACAGTACACAGTGAAGACAGTGAAGCATGGAGGTGCAAGCATCATGATATGGGCATGTTTCTCCTACTATGGTGTTGGGCCTATTTATTGCATACCAGGGATCATGGATCAGTTTGCATGTGTTAAAATACTTGAAGAGGTCAATCAATCAATCAATCAATCAATCAATCACCTTTATTTATATAGTGCTTTAAACAAAATACATTGCGCCAAAGCACTGAACAACATTCATTTGGAAAACAGTGTCTCAATAATGCAAAATGATAGTTAAAGGCAGTTCATCATTGAATTCAGTTATGTCATCTCTGTTCAGTTGAAATAGTGTCTGTTTTAATTTGCAATCAAGTCAATGATATCGCTGTAGATGAAGTGACCCCAACTAAGCAAGCCAGAGGCGACAGCGGCAAGGAACCGAAACTCCATCGGTGACAGAATGGAGAAAAAAACCTTGGGAGAAACCAGGCTCAGTTGGGGGGCCAGTTCTCCTCTGACCAGACGGAACCAGTAGTTCAATTCCAGGCTGCAGCAAAGTCAGATTGTGCAGAAGAATCATCTGTTTCCTGTGGTCTTGTCCTGGTGCTCCTCTGAGACAAGGTCTTTACAGGCGATCTGTATCTGGGGCTCTAGTTGTCCTGGTCTCCACTGTCTTTCAGGGCAGTAGAGGTCCTTTCTAGGTGCTGATCCACCATCTGGTCTGGATACGTACTGGATCCGGGTGACTGCAGTGACCCTCTGATCTGGACACAGACTGGATCTGGTGGCCACGGTGACCTCGGAACAAGAGAGAAACAGACAAATATTAGCGTAGATGCCATTCTTCTAATGATGTAGAAAGTACGGTGTTATGTGAAGTGTTCCGGTTCCAGTTTACCTAATTAATGCAGCCTAAAAATCCTTTAACGGATTTGGATATTAAAAGCATATTAGTATGTTATGTGTATGCCAGGTTAAAGAGATGGGTCTTTAATCTAGATTTAAACTGCAAGAGTGTGTCTGCCTCCCGAACAATGTTAGGTAGGTTATTCCAGAGTTTAGGCGCCAAATAGGAAAAGGATCTGCCGCCCGCAGTTGATTTTGATATTCTAGGTATTATCAAATTGCCTGAGTTTTGAGAACGTAGCGGACGTAGAGGAGTATAATGTAAAAGGAGCTCATTCAAATACTGAGGTGCTAAACCATTCAGGGCTTTATAAGTAATAAGCAATATTTTAAAATCTATACGATGTTTGATAGGGAGCCAGTGCAGTGTGGACAGGACCGGGCTAATATGGTCATACTTCCTGGTTCTAGTAAGAACTCTTGCTGCTGCATTTTGGACTAGCTGTAGTTTGTTTACCAAGCGTGCAGAACAACCACCCAATAAAGCATTACAATAGTCTAACCTTGAAGTCATAAATGCATGGATTAACATTTCTGCATTTGACATTGAGAGCATAGGCCGTAATTTAGATATATTTTTGAGATGGAAAAATGCAGTTTTACAAATGCTAGAAACGTGGCTTTCTAAGGAAAGATTGCGATCAAGTAACACACCTAGGTTCCTAACTGATGACGAAGAATTGACAGAGCAACCATCAAGTCTTAGACAGTGTTCTAGGTTATTACAAGTAGAGTTTTTAGGCCCTATGATTAACACCTCTGTTTTTTCTGAATTTAGCAGTAAGAAATTACTCGTCATCCAATTTTTTATATCGACTATGCATTCCATTAGTTTTTCAAATTGGTGTGTTTCACCGGGCTGCGAGGAAATATAGAGCTGCGTATCATCAGCATAACAGTGAAAGCTAACACCATGTTTCCTGATGATATCTCCCAAGGGTAACATATAAAGCGTGAAGAGTAGCGGCCCTAGAACTGAGCCTTGAGGTACTCCATACTGCACTTGTGATCGATATGATACATCTTCATTCACTGCTACGAACTGATGGCGGTCATATAAGTACGATTTAAACCATGCTAATGCACTTCCACTGATGCCAACAAAGTGTTCAAGTCTATGCAAAAGAATGTTGTGGTCAATTGTGTCAAAAGCAGCACTAAGATCCAATAAAACTAATAGAGAGATACACCCACGATCAGATGATAAGAGCAGATCATTTGTAACTCTAAGGAGAGCAGTTTCAGTACTATGATACGGTCTAAATCCTGACTGGAAATCCTCACATATACCATTTTTCTCTAAGAAGGAATATAATTGTGAGGATACCACCTTTTCTAGTATCTTGGACAGAAAAGGGAGATTCGAGATTGGTCTATAATTAACTAGTTCTCTGGGGTCAAGTTGTGGCTTTTTTATGAGAGGCTTAATAACAGCCAGTTTGAAGGTTTTGGGGACATATCCTAATGACAATGAGGAATTAATAATAGTCAGAAGAGGACCTATGACTTCTGGAAGCACCTCTTTTAAGAGCTTAGATGGTATAGGGTCTAACATACATGTTGTAAGTTTAGATGATTTAACAAGTTTATACAATTCTTCCTCTCCTATAGTAGAGAATGAGTGGAACTGTTCCTCAGGGGGTCTATAGTGCACTGTCTGATGCGAAACTGTAGCTGACGGCTGAATGGTTGCAATTTTATCTCTAATAGTATCGATTTTAGAAGTAAAGTAGTTCATAAAGTCATTACTGCTGTGATGTTGGGAAATGTCAACACTTGTTGAGGCTTTATTTTTCGTTAATTTAGCCACTGTATTGAATAAATACCTGGGGTTATGTTTGTTTTCTTTTAAAAGAGAAGAAAAGTAATCAGATCTAGCAGTTTTTAATGCTTTTCTGTAGGATATGCTACTTTCCCGCCAAGCAATACGAAATACCTCTAGTTTTGTTTTCCTCCAGCTGCGCTCCATTTTTCGGGCTGCTCTCTTTAGGGTGCGAGTATGCTCATTATACCATGGTGTCAAACTGTTTTCCTTAACCTTTCTTAAGCGTAATGGAGCAACTGTATTTAAAGTGCTAGAAAAGAGAGAGTCCATAGTTTCTGTTACATCATCAAGTTGTTCTGAGGTTTTGGATATGCTAAGGAATTCGGATACATCAGGAAGATAACTTAAAAAGCAGTCTTTTGTGTTAGAAGTGATGGTTCTTCGATACTTGTAACAAGAAGTAGAATTTACAATTTTGGCTATATGAAGTTTACACAGAACTAAATAATGATCTGAGATATCATCACTTGGCTGAATAATTTCAACACTATCAACATCAATTCCATGTGACAGTATTAAATCTAGAGTATGATTTCGACAATGAGTAGGTCCTGAAACATGTTGTCTAACACCAATAGAGTTCAGAATGTCTATAAATGCTGATCCCAATACATCTTTTTCATTATCGACATGGATATTAAAATCACCAACTATTAAGACTTTATCTGCAGCCAGAACTAACTCGGATGTAAAATCACCAAACTCTTTAATAAAGTCTGTATGGTGCCCTGGTGGCCTGTATACAGTAGCCAGTACAAACATAACAGGGGATTTATCATTAACATTGGTTTCTCTGGATAATGTTATATGAAGCACCATTACTTCAAACGAGTTATACTTGAAGCCTGCCCTCTGAGAAATCCTGAAAACGTTATTATAAATTGAAGCAACTCCTCCCCCTTTGCCTTTTAGACGCGGCTCGTGTTTATAACAATAATCTTGGGGGGTGGACTCATTTAAAATAATGTAATCATCAGGTTTTAGCCAGGTTTCTGTCAAGCAGAGCACATCTATATTATGATCAGTTATCATATTATTTACAAAAGTGTTTTCGTAGAAATGGATCTGATATTCAATAAGCCAATCTTTATCATTTGTTTATCCATATTGCATTTGTTTTTTATTTGTTGAACCTCAATTAAATTGTTAACCTTAACTTGGTTTGGACGTTTTTTGTATTTTCTAGTTCGTGGAACAGACACAGTCTCTATAGTGTGATATCTAGGTGAAAGAGTCTCTATGTGCTGAGAATTAACTGACCTCTGTGACGGGAGGCAGCTAGCAGACGGTCGGTTTAGCCAGTCTGTCTGCTTCCTGACCTGGGCCCCAGTTAGTCAAGTATAAACACTAAGACTATTTGCCATATTTCTAGACAGAAGAGTGGCGCCACCCCAGGAGGGATGAAGACCATCTCTTTTAAACAGGTCAGGTCTGCCCCAAAAGCTCGTCCAATTGTCTATATAACCTATGTTATTCTGTGGGCACCACTTAGACATCCAGCCATTGAGTGATGACAATCTGCTATGCATCTCATCACCACGGTAAGCAGGGAGGGGACCAGAGCATATTACAGTGTCTGACATCGTGCTTGCAAGTTCACACACCTCTTTAAAGTTATTTTTAGTGATCTCCGACTGGCGAAGTCTAACATCATTAGCGCCGGCATGAATAACAATCTTACTGTATTTACGTTTAGCATTAGCCAGCACTTTTAAATTTGCCAAGATGTCAGGCGCTCTGGCTCCCGGTAAACATTTGACTATGGTGGCTGGTGTCTCTATATTCACGTTCCGTACAATAGAATCGCCAATAACTAGAGCACTTTCATCAGGTTTCTCAGTGGGTGCATCACTGAGTGGGGAGAACCTGTTTAATGTTTTGATCGGAACAGAAGAGCGGTGTTTTGACCCACGACTACGCTGCCTCACCGTCACCCAGTTGCCCTGCTGCAGGGGCTCTGCTGGAACCGGACAATGTACAGGAGTCCCTGAGCTAGATGCATCCAAAGCCATATCTAGAGCCCTAACATTCTTACTGTCCTCAATTAAAGTTTGGATGCGTGTCTCTAATTCTGAAATCTTCTCTGTCAGCCTAACTGTTTCCCTGCATTTATCACATGTGAATCCCTCATCAGCGACAGAGATAGATAAACTGTACATGTGGCAAGAGGTGCAAATAACAATTGTAGGAGAAGCCATTACTCACCGTGCTTGATGAAATATTCTTACTGCGGTTGTTTGATGAACTTGTGGAAAACTGCAGCGTGGGAGAGGAGAGGAGAAAAGAAACGCTAATGACAAGCTAACGAGTGCTAACGCTTTGCAGGTGTGCTGCAGTCACGGAAGAGTGAACGATCAAAGTTAATCTGATAAGATTGATCGGTAATATCAGAAATATGGTGTGAATTAAGTTATATTTTACAATTAAAAAAACAAACAAACAGACAGTGATAGTGCCATAGGTCATGTTGCCCTATGCTGAAGAGGACATGCCCTTGAAATGGTTGTTTCAACAAGACAATGACCCAAAACACACTAGTAAACGGGCAAAGTCTTGGTTCCAAACCAACAAAATTAATGTTATGGAGTGGCCAGCCCAATCTCCAGACCTTAATCCAATTGAGAACTTGTGGGGTGATATCAAAAATGCTGTTTCTGAAGCAAAACCAAGAAATTTGAATGAATTGTGGAATGTTGTTAAAGAATCATGGAGTGGAATAACAGCTGAGAGGTGCCACAAGTTGGTTGACTCCATGCCACACAGATGTCAAGCAGTTTTAAAAAACTGTGGTCATACAACTAAATATTAGTTTAGTGATTCACAGGATTGCTAAATCCCAGAAAAAAAAAAAAATGTTTGTACAAAATAGTTTTGAGTTTGTACAGTCAAAGGTAGACACTGCTATTTTTTTGAACACACCCCTTTCAACTAATTGCCCAATTGCACAGCCTTAAGAGCGTGCATATCATGAATGCTGGGTCTTGTTTGTTTTCTGACAATCTACTGAACCTAATGGTAACTTGTTTGCCACGTAGCAATAAAAAATATGTTCTGTACTGTTTGATAGTATTTTGGGTGCTGTCATATCACTACACCATACAATTTGCAGAAAGAGAAAGCTGAAAATGTTTTGAGGTTAATGTGTTAATGTGTTACAAATAAATCAAGCATAAAGCTTGAAATATTGTTTTAACCTGGTGAAATGTAAATGACACAGCGCACGAGACTATATTTCTAAATCATACAAGGTCCCAAGAAAATACTAATCCTGTGTGAATAGGGCTTATGACAACTCCAGAAAGACAGAGAAAAAAAGAAAGGGGAGGATATTTTAATCTGAAATACTGCATTAAATGAAAAATAATTGTACACAATTCAATGGGTATTTTTTGTTGTTGTTGTTGTTGTTGTGGTTATGACTGGCACCACTTGGCGCCCGGTTGGGAAATGTCATGCCCCTAACCATAGCCGCCAAGTGGTGCCAGTCACAACACACACTGGTCAAACTAACCAATCACAGCACATCTCGTATTTCAGAAGGCGGGCTTTCAATTGATGCAGGAACTATTCCAGCCGTCCATGCCAGACTGAAGATTGAGGTGTTGTAATAATGTAAAAATATGTGAAAAACAATGTGTTTTCCGAACAACCTAGTATGAGAGTCTGTTCTAGTACACACACACAAATCAAGGACTTTGTAAAAGAGCATAAGCACCCCTTTAAATAAGTGGACCTGCTATACCAACAAGGTGCCAAAATATCACTCCCTAAACCTGTCCCTTTGAATTGGTCTGACTGAATATTTACTCTTTGTATCCATTTAAAAACAATTACATACAAATGAAAAAGGCAGTTCAACACTTGAATCCAGTGATGTCATCATCCATCTCAATTCAATTAAATAGTATCTGTGAAATAAAGTTGATGATATCACTGAAAATGAAGTGTCTCCAACTAAGCAAGCCAGAGGCGACAACAGCAAGGAACCAAAATTCCATCGGTGACAGAATGGAGAATAAACCTTGGGAGAAACCAGGCTCAGTCCTGGGCTAGTTCTCCTCTGACCAGATGAAACCACCCTTAGGAAAAATAAGTATACTTCAAGTGTATTTAATTAAGTGTACTTAAGTAAAGTTCAAGTATATTTTTAAGTATACTTTAAGTATAACAGTAGCAAACTTTGAGTACACAAAGTAGTTTACCTCTATGTTTGTAGTTTGTACTGCAATTATACTAAAATTGAACTTAAAGGTATACTGACAGTTCACTTATTAAATACTTTGTAGTTCGTATTAGTAGCTGGTGTCTCTTTTTTTTTTTTACTTGTGTTTTTTTCTTTTTTTTTTTCTGTGCAGAAGATGTGTTTTAGCGCCCTCTACCATATAATAATGAAAACACGGATTCTAGGAATAGCTCAAATATATTTAGAATTTTTGTTAGTATAAGTAAAGTATACTTAAATGCCATTTTAAGTATATTCATGAGGAGTACATAAGTGAAAGTTACATGACCTACAGCCAAGTATGGTGACCCATACTCAGAATTTGTGCTCTGCATTTAACACATCCGAAGTGCACACACACAGAGCAGTGAACACACACACACACTGTGAACACTCACCCAGAGCAGTGGGCAGCCATTTATGCTGCGGCGCCCGGGGAGCAGTTGGGGGTTCGGTGCCTTTGCTCAAGGGCACCTAAGTCGTGGTATTGAAGGTGGAGAGAGAGCTGTACATGCAATCCCCCACCTACAAGTCCTGCCGACCCAAGACTCGAACTCACAACCTTTCGATTATGAGTCCGACTCTCTAACCATTAGGCCATGACATCCCCAAAGCATACTTTCCTATTTTTAGTTTAAAAGAAGTATACTAATAGCATACTTGAATAAACTTATTTTTCGTAAAGGGCAGCAGTTCAATTCCAGGCTTCAGCAAAGTCACATTTGGCAAAGGACACAACTGGTTCCTGTGGTATTGTCCTGGTGGCTGTCTAGGAGGCAAGTTCTTGACTGTGGATCTGTCTCTGGAGCTCATCTAGTTGTCTTGGTCTTCCAACTGACACTCAGGGATGTGGAGGTCCTTTCTAGTTGCTGATCGACCATCTGGTCTGGATACGTACTGGATCCGGGTGACAGCAGTGGACCCTCTGATCTGGATACAGACTGGATTGGTGGCTACGGTGACCTCGGAATAAGAGAGAAACAGACTAATATTAGTGTAGATACCATTCTTCTAATGATGTAGCATGTACATAGGGTGTTATGGGAAGTGTTCCTGGTTCCGGTTTACATAGTTAATGCAGCCTAAAAATCTTTTAATGGATTTGAATATTAGAAAATGTGTTAATGTGTTATTTGTAAGCCTGGTTAAAGAGATGGGTCTTTAATGTAGATTTAAACTGCAAGAGTGTGTCTGCCTCACAAACAATGTTAGGTAGGTTATTCCAGACTTTGGTCGCTAAATAGTTCATGGTGTAAGGATCCAGCCATCTGCCCAAAAAAGTGAAACAGCCAAGAGTTTCCATGCAGGAGACGGAAAAATTTAACATAGTCACACATGTACGCAGTTATCCTAATTTTTAGACACACGGTCTAAAATTCATAGCAAAGCACTCAGGTGTTTTAAAGAATACACTTAACTAGCCAATGTGCACATGTAGTAGCAAAAACAACTAATACAGTGTGTTATATGGGCACAATGTGTTTTTAAAGGTTACATTTTTAAATCATACCTGACAGCAGAGAGACACACAGCAGCGAGAGTTCTGGTGCAGAGCTCTGTTTCACACACGGCATGGGGTTTTTCTGTTTACAGAATCCTCTCCACCCCGCAATATCTTTTCACTTTTACCAAAGCTGGAAACTCTAAAATCTAAAAGTGATATGGATGAAAGGTATTATTGTAAGTTGAGAAATAAAGTGACAAAGTTAAATAGATTAAAAAGAAAATATATTTTAGCCAAAAGATTAGTAACTCATCAAATAATAGTAAGCAATTGTGGAAAGTTATAAATGAAATAATGTGTAAAAAACCAAAATGTTATAATATGTATTTGGAAACAGCTGCAGAAATAATCACTAAACCTTTGGATATAGCAAATCATTTGAATGACTTTTTTATAAAGAAAACGGCAAATTTAAGATCTAGTATGATACCCTAAGGATTCACCTTGTAGTAATGTGAAGAACATTATGAGGAATAAATCTTGTTCATTGACATTTGGTACAGTTAAAGAGGAAATTGTTGAAAAGATGTTGCTCTCTCTCCCGGAGGAAAAAACTGCAGGTATAGATCACTTGGATGGCAAAATATTTAAAACTGTTCCTAATATCTTATGCAAGCCTATCAGTCACATTTTTAATAGATCTGTGATAAGTGGGGTGTTTCCGGAAATTTGGAAGCAGTCTAAAATTATACCTTTAGTGAAAGATGATAGATTAGGTCTCACTGAATCAAATTGTAGACCAATTAACATTCTACCAATATTGAGCAAAATATTTGAAAAGTTACTTTTTAATCAAATGATGCAGTACTTTGTATCAAATAATTTGCTCTCCAATTCACAGCATGCTTATAAGCCAGGACACTCCATTAACACTGCATTGGTACAAGACCAGTGGCTAACTTTTATGGATGACAAAAAGCTTGTGGGTGCTGTGCTGCTGGATTTCACAGCAGCTTTTGATGTTATTGACCATGACATTTTACTGTCTATGCTTAAGAGCTATGGGTTTTCACATCAGTCTGTGTCCTTGATATGCAGTTATCTCTCTGGTAGAAGTCAGCAGGTATTTTTCAACGGGAGCTTTTCTGATTGTAAACAGTTGTCATGTGGTATTCCTCAGGGCAGCTGTTTGGGTTCATTGTTGTTTTCTGTGTTTGTCAATGATTTGCCACATGCTGTTTCAAGAGCAGATGTTGTACTGTATGCAGATGATGCTACAATGTTTTATGCATCACCTACAATAACTGATATAAGTTGTACCTTGCAGAATGAACTTAATGCCATTACAAATTTGGTGAAACTTAATAAACTAGCTCTCATATATCTAAAACTAAATGTATAGTCTTTGGTACTAAACGTATGCTTGGCAAGCCTTGCAACTTAAATCTAATTATTGATACAACTGTGGTAGAGCAGGTGAGTCAGACTAAACTCTTTGGTGTAAAGCTGGATAGTCAGCTCTCTTGGGCTGATCAGATTGACCACATTCTGTCTAAAATGGCCAAAGGCATTGCTTTTTCCCGGAGATGTTCAGTATATTGTCCACCATTAGTTATGAAAACAGTTGTCCAATCTTTAGTTCTGTCACATCTGGGGTACTGCCCAGTAATTTGGTCCAGTGCTGCACAGGGACATCTGAAAAAATTTACAAATTGTTCAGAACAGAGCCGCAAGAGTAGCCCTTGGTTGCTCTTTCGCTCCAGTGTGGAAAAAATGCATACCTGTTTGGGCTGGCTAAAGGTGGAGGACAAACTTAATATAAGTCTTCTCTGTTATATGCACAATGCTCTATTTAAAAGCAATCCAAAATCTTTTGTAGTTAAATTGGTTTTTAGTGGGAATTGTCACGCACATGTTACGCGTCAGGTGAGCTCAGGTGTGTTAGTGGTTCCATCCGCAAGGTCCAATTGTATGACAAGAACAGTTTTAGTTAGATCGTCATCTGCATGGAATAAATTGGACTTAAGAACAAGGCATATATCCAACATATGTAATTTTTATTATTAAAAATTATTTTTAATAGCTTATTATTATTAATAGCATTACACCAGTTAATTTGTGACTGTTATAGGTACTGACATTTTCAAATGTTGTATGTGTGTGAATGTGTATATGTGGATAAATGTATACATGTGGTTATGTTATATGTAAGTTATATGTATGTTATATTTGTGTATTTTTAACTGTACATACGTTTCAGTAGGGCTGTAGTACTCGAGTCCGGTCTTGGACTCGACTCCGGACTCGAGACATTTTTCTGTCGTCTCGGACTTGTCTCGGACTCGTTGAATTTGCACTCGGACTTGTCTCGGACTTGGCCATTTGGACTCGCCAAGTCTTCTAGTTGGTCTCGACCGAGTCCAGCAAAAAAATAAAATAAAAAATTTCTCCTTCAATACAAAACCACATTTGCATGATGTCGCGACTGAAAACGTGTGGAAAACGCTAGGCGCGCCGCTCTCCTTATTTCCAAAGCACTCTGTAATCTGTGTTTGCGCGCCAGTGGCGTCTGCTGTTGCTGGGCAACCATGACCCGCTCTTCATGATAAACGCAGAAGTTTCAGCTAAGAATAAATGGATTTCTAGCACTAAACATCCCTTGTAGTAGCTCTACTAATAGATTCATTTAAAAAATGGCTATCCTTGTACAACTATGATCATCTGTTTTCTCCATCTTGCCTTGGCTTTCAGTATTGTTCCGGGAAAGGATGTGCATGACCAGTGGTGCACTTGCTGCGACCTGAAAAGTTTAGATGTTTCTAATTTAATTTTCTACCTGTTAGATTGTGTTTTATTTACGTCTACACCTAGATAGCCTTTTTTATCAATAAACGCATATTAATGTATAGCCTTATGCAACAATTACATATGTCAATTTTAAAAACTTTATATATGACATTACATATTACATTTTCATGTAACAGCTAGTATTTGTATCTGTAACAATCACAAAAATTTTTCCTATCTGCATTCGGATACAACATCGTACAGTTACTTGATAAGACTGTTATGACTTTTTATATATTTTTCGTAGTTATCACTGAACAAGTATGTCGTGTTAAACTGAAATAATTATTAATTTCTAAAATAATATTTATCATGCAAGCAAAGAGATGTCATGACAAACTTTTAGTGATCATTTGAACACGACTGAATCCATTCAATGCACACATTCTCATTACGCAGAACACTTTGAGCGAGTCTTAATGTTAATGAACTTCACTAAACAGATGTGTGTGTTCCGCGCAAACCAGCAAAAGGTAAAGACTTTTTCTGGTTTACCGAGTTTTAGCAAGGTCCCGCTAAAACTCGGTAAACTCGGTAAAAAAAAGCCTGTCTGCCTTACCGAGTGTTTTCCCATTGCCATAGTTTGCCTTATTGTGTATGATCTTTGCCTGGTTTCCTCGTCTCTGCCTTGGATTTGCCCACTGTCTTGTTTGGATTGGACTGCCTATCTGTGTATGATTCTCTGCCTTCTACGATTACGATTCTCTGCCTACTGTTTGGATTGTCTGCTGTGGATGTTATTAAACTGCACATGGATTCTAATGCCACCTCCGCGTCATTACATAATACTTTGCCTCCAAAGAATCCAGCAGAGTAACAGATCTACAGGCCGCATTGGCTTCTCAGAACAACGTTCTCATGGAGTACCGCAACCAACTGGCTAAAGCTCAAGTGGCTAACGACTATCTCACGCAGTATCTGCGATCGCTACCACCACCCAAGCCCATAAAGGTACATTTTGCTCTTCCTGATAAATTCAACGGTTCTGCAGAACAATGTAAAGGTTTCATTCGGCAAGTTGAGATCTTTTTCATGTATCAAGAGGAGAGCTTTAACTCTGATGAAAAGAAGTGTGCGTTCCTCATGTCATTGTTAACGGGCAAAGTGATCGAGTGGGCCGCAGCAGTTTGGGAAACTAACCGCATATTACAAACATCTTTTCAATATTTCATTAAACAACTCAGAGGTGTGTTTGAATACCCAGCAGGGGGCAATGATGTTTCCACTCACCAAATGCAACTCAATCAAGGCCGTAAATCGGCTGCCGACACGCTACCGCTTGACCGAGTTCAGAACGATTGCTGCTCAGAGTGGGTGGAACGACGTAGCACTTAAAGCCATGTTTCGTCACAGTCTAAGTTTGGAGCTACAGGCAGAGCTCGCTTGCAAAGGTGAGGACTATTCCTTTTCTGATTATGTCACGTTGGCTATCAGGATCGATAATCTCATCCGCACTCTACGCACTCAATCCAAGTCTATGAAAGTCATGCCTATCTCTCTAAATACACAGATGTCTGAATCAGGTCATATCAATGTAAATGCCAATTCTGAGCCCATGCAACTAGGAGTTACCAGGCTTTCATCAGAAGAGAGATCAAGAAGAGTCACCCATTAATTATGTTTCTACTGCGGTAGTGCAGCCCATCACAATGCAATGTGTCCACTCAAAGCCCGGAGGACTACACGGATAGCGGTCGGGTGAGTGATCCCAGGCGCAATATTAACAATCTCACTACCATGATCCAGTTGACTACTGAAAACAATTAATTTGAGTTCACAGCGCTGATTGACTCCGATTCAGCATTAAACATCATTCATCGGGACCTTGCTAAAACATATCACATCCCCATACTACCATGTGACCCACCTATCCAGGTAAAAGCCCTGAATAACAAGCCCATTGGAAGTGGAATAATTCAACAAACACAACCCATGAAGATGCAGATAGGGCTATTTCACCAAGAGACTATTACGTTTTATGTCATTGACTCACCATGCCACGAAATTATCCTTGGATATCCCTGTTTAAAATCAGTTCTGGATTTATTCATCCATCCACTTCCCCAGCTGCAGCAGGATTCTTCTTCGTGAAGAAAAAGGATGGAGAACTACGCCCCTGCATCGATTATAGAGGTTTGAACAATATTACTGTCAAGTTCCGTTATCACTGCCACTAGTTCCAGCAGCACTTGAACAACTTAGAGAAGCAAAGATTTACACTAAACTGGACTTGAGAAGTGCCTATAACCTCATTAGGATCAGGGCGGGTGACAAATGGAAGACTGCATTTCTGACCACTAGGGGGCACTATGAGTACCATGTTATGCTGTATGGGCTAGCCAATGCACCTGCGGTATTCCAGTCTTTTATGAATGAGATTTTCAAGGACCTCTTGAACAAATTTGTGATAGTCTACATAGATGATACCCTGATCTATTCCAAATAGAACACAAGGTGTTCCGAAGAGAACACAAGGGTCATGTTAGAACAGTACTCACCAGGCTATTAGAGAATCAACTATATGTCAAGGCAGAGAAATGTGAGTTCCATGTCTCAAGAACCTCTTTTCTAGGCTACAACGTCAACCATCAAGGTGTGGAAGTGGATCAATCCAAGATCAAGGCAGTCACTGAATGGCCAGCCCCCACCGTGAAAGAGCTGCAACGCTTTCTAGGATTTGCTAATTTCTACTGACGTTTCATAAGGAACTACAGTATCACAGCCACACCTTTGACATCATAATTGAAGGGTAAGCCATCCAAGTTGAAATGGAATGATCAAGCTACGCAGGCATTCGCTAATCTCAAGAACAGTTTTTCCACTGCACCTATCCTGAAACACCCTGACCCCAGTTTGCCATTTATACTGGAGGTCGATGCCTCCGATTGTGGGATCGGCGCAGTACTCTCTCAACATCACGGACAACCAGGCAAGCTCTTGCCCTGTACTTACTTTTCCAGGAAACTCATGGATGCTGAGCGAAACTATGATGTCGGAAACAAGGAACTACTGGCTATGAAGGCAGCCATTGAAGAATGGAGGCACTGGTTGGAAGGTTCCGCTCACCCCTTCCAGGTAATCACTGAGCATAAGAACCTCGAATATATAAAAAGTGCTAAAAGGTTAAATCCTCTCCAGGCTCGCTGGTCCCTGTTCTTTGCCAGGTTCCAATTCGCAGTGACTTACCACCTAGCAGTAAGAATAGCAAGAAACTCAGCCCACGGTACGTAGGCCAATTTAAAATCTTGAGAAAGATTAATGCAGTCACTTATGAACTGGAGCTGCCTGTTAACTACCATATTTCTCCCTCCTTTCATGTTTCCCTCCTGAAACCAAATACTGACCCAATGTCGAGAACCGGGAGCCACCTCCACCGCTGGACATTGATGGAACTCCGGCTTATGCGGTAAAGAAGTTATTGGACTCCAGACGAAGAGGTGGTCAGCTTCAATACTTGGTGGACTGGAGGGATACGGTCCAGAGGAGAGATCTTGGGTGGCCGCCCACGACATACTGGATCCCTCGTTAATTCAGGAATTTCATCGAGCCAGACCCGATCGTCCAGCACCGCGACCACGGGGACGTCCTCGTAGAGCGCCAGGAGGCGCTCGTGGGGAGGGGGGGGGTATTCTGTAACGCAACGCCAGCAGAGGGAGCCCTCTCCCGAGTACTGACTGTGTTCCGCTCCCTCTGCTTCACCTGTACTTCCTGTTTGTGATATATGTAAGCATGGCCTCAACCACTGTCACGTTGCAAAGTATTGCCAGCCTGTCTGCCTTACCGAGCGTTTTTCCCATTGCCATAGTTTGCCTTATTGTGTATGATCTTTGCCTGGTTTCCTCGTCTCTGCCTTTGGATTTGCTGTCTTGTTGTTTGGATTGGACTGCCTATCTGTATATGATTCTCTGCCTTCTACGATTACAATTCTCTGCCTACTGTTTGGATTTGTCTGCTGTGGATGTTATTAAACTGCACATGGATTCTAACGCCGCCTCCGCGTCATTACAATAGCACTTTAAAAAAAAATACATTGTGTCAAAGGTAACGACTTAGGTGCCCTTGAGCAAGGCATCGAACCCCCAACTGCTCCCCGGGCGCCGCAGCATAAATGGCTGCCCACTGCTTCGGGTGTGTGCTCACAGTGTGTGTGTGTGTGTTCACTGCTCTGTGTGTGTGCATTTCGGATGGGTTAAATGCAGAGCACAAATTCTGAGTATGGGTCACCATACTTGGCTGAATGTCACTTCACTTTCACTTTCACTAAGTGTATAATTGTATAATTATACAGGGCCCAACATGGCCTCTCTCTCCTGGGCATGAGTAGGATGTCGCCCCCTTTCCGGTTCTCCGTGACCTTGACAGGCTGAGCTCCAGAGGGTTTTTAGAGCAATGCATGGTCAAGGTGGTCTCACTCTCTTGGCATGAGAGTAATGTGATGCCGGTTCTCGATGAGAGTGAAGGCTCCAAGGGTCCAGAGCCTTCGGTACCCCGCCGCCCACACAGCACAATGAAGCTGAAGGATGGCACCACCGCCCGTCTTATCCGCACCGCTTGGCAGGTGGAGCTCAAATATGTGCGATGGTACCCATAAGATGGTGATCTATGCATGGGCAGAGCAAAGCCATGGAAAACCCTGGTGGATGCCCGCAGCGGTCCTGATGTATACATTGGTTGTCTGACCTGGGTATAGGGGCAAAAGACTAATCAAACCATCTAGTAGTTGGTTCCCTCCAAAATTTCCCTCAAGGTAGCTGGTGCTTTATCCGGTAAAATGAATGACTAGAGGCCTTGGGGCCAAAATGATCTCAACCTATTCTCAAACTTTAAAAGGGTAAGAAGCCCAGCTCTCTGGCTTGGAGCCTGGGCGTGGAATGCAAGACACCTAGTGGGCCACTTTTGGTAAGCAGAACTGGCACTGGGAATGAACTGAACACCCGGTTAAGGAGCCCAATGCCGATCCTCATCAGACCCCAGAAAAGGTGTTGTTTGATATAGACAGCAGGTCGGTGGCCATGGAAGTTGGGATCCGCTAAGGTGTTGTGAAACTCACTAAAAATGGAGGCACTGGAGCGTCATGCCCATATCCGGCTGTCAACGCAAGAAAAAGGTATCAAGGGATATCAAGGGCGGTGGGTGCGGAAGCCCTTCCGGATAAGGACTGGCTCTAAGGGCTGGGTCAGTCTGGCTAAAAGTGTGAGAGTGGGGCTGGGCCCGCACCACAGC